>NC_042615.1:521073625-521415177 GCF_901001135.1 Rhinatrema bivittatum | reverse complement strand
TACCTATGGAAAAGCAACAATGAAGGAGGAGAAACTGCTGAGTTTAGACGAGCTATGCTAAATGATTAAACTGTACCTAGGATTCCTCACATTTGCATGTTGGACATTTGGGCCTGTTTAGTATTTATTTTATGTTGACAATACCTTAAAAATGTTTTAAAAATTAAAAATATAGAATAATTGGTAGCTGCGTTTGCTAATGGTCTCTCAAAGCAGCTGATAAATGGCTACCAGGAAGAATCATTCTGTGTGCCTGCCTCTCTCTGCTCTCATCTGTGTGTCGGGCCATCCATTTCCATCACTTGCCGTGCCTATAAGAACTACATTCAAAGGGATCCTTACCAACTTTATGAATAACTTACACAATAACCTCAGGATGGAATGTGCAAGTATCTCTCCATCCAAAATGCTAACATAACTGAGAAAGTTATTTAAAAAAAATAAAAGGGAAAAAAAGCCATCCTTCCCAGGACTCTTTCCTAATCTCAAAAAACATATTGCCCTTTCTGCTAACTCTAATCTGTCCATTTGAGCCTTAGATAGCTTAGGTAGTTCTATATATTTTAAATAATTCCCTTCTCACCCTGATTGCCTTTACAACCTGAAGAAGATAAAGCAGCAGAATAGAACTGAACAAAAGCATCACAAATATGCTTATTTTCCTAAGTAACATCACCATCTGCAGTTCTAATAGCATTAATTGAATTACTATTCCCCCTCATTTTGAGCTGATAAGCTAAAAGCTTATCCACCTTGTTACTCTTCTCATAGTATTTCTACTTGGCTCTCTGAATCATGCTAGCCACCCTATCATCAATTATTGACTTCAGCTGAGCTCTTTTATGCATTACTACATCACTAAAATATGCCAAGCAAAATCTCTTAAGCCCTTCCATTCTCAGAAAATCTCTTCTCTCACTCCAGGATATTTAAAGGCATTTTCCTCAAGGCAGCTAGTGCTAAAAGATCCCCTCTAATGGTAGCTTTTACAGCATCCCATACTATCCCAGAAGGGAACCCTCTGTTATCATTCAATTCCAAAAAGTTTTCAATTTTACCCTGAAGGGCCTTGCATATATTTATGTCTTTTAATAAGTAATCCTCCAATTTCCAATGTCTGGACACCAAGTTTGCCCCCAAACTGCACCGCAATACAATCAAAGCATGCTCTAACCAGGTAACTGGCCCAATATCTACCGCCTGAACCAATGGCATTAAACTTTTCTTCACAAATGCGTAATCAATCCTAGAATAAGATTTGAATATCAGAGACAAGAAAGTATAATCCTTTGTTTCTAGCATGTAACTAAATCCATGTATAAACCAATCCACAGTCAGCGAGAAGCCCATTACTTAAAGAAGCATTTTTCCTCTGCAACTTAGAAGCTGGACCAGTCCTATCCATACCGGAAAACAGACTATATTAAAATCCCCCTCTACTATTAACTGGTCTTCAGTGAAAAAACAGAGTTGCTACCTGGGCAATTTTCTCAGTGGAAGGGAGTGGACAGTGGAGTGCCTCAGGGATCTGTATTGGGACCCTTACTGTTCAATATATTTATAAATGATCTGGAAAGAAATACGACGCGTGAGATAATCAAATTTGCAGATGACACAAAATTGTGCAGAGTAGTTAAATCATAAGCAGATTGTGATAAATTGCAGGAAGACCTTGTGAGACTGGAAAATTGGGCATCCAAATGGCAGATGAAATTTAATGTGGATAAGTGCAAGGTGATGCATACAGGGAAAAATAACCCGTGCTATAATTACACGATGTTGGGTTCCATATTAGGTGCTACAACCCAAGAAAGAGATCTAGGTGTCATAGTGGATAACACATTGAAATCGTCGGTTCAGTGTGCTGCGGCAGTCAAAAAAGCAAACAGAATGTTGGGAATTATTAGAAAAGGAATGATGAATAAAACGGAAAATGTCATAATGCCTCTGTATCGCTCCATGGTGAGACCGCACCTTGAATACTGTGTACAATTCTGGTCGCCGCATCTCAAAAAAGATATAATTGCGATGGAGAAGGTACAGAGAAGGGCTACCAAAATGATAAGGGGAATGGAACAACTCCCCTATGAGGAAAGACTAAAGAGGTTAGGACTTTTCAGCTTGGAGAAGAGACGACTGAGGGGGGATATGATAGAGGTGTTTAAAATCATGAGAGGTCTAGAACGGGTAGATGTGAATCGGTTATTTACTCTTTCGGATAGTAGAAGGACTAGGGGACACTCCATGAAGTTAGCATGGGGCACATTTAAAACTAATCGGAGAAAGTTCTTTTTTACTCAACGCACAATTAAACTCTGGAATTTGTTGCCAGAGAATGTGGTTCGTGCAGTTAGTATAGCTGTGTTTAAAAAAGGATTGGATAAGTTCTTGGAGGAGAAGTCGATTACCTGCTATTAAGTTCACTTAGAGAATAGCCACTGCCATTAGCAATGGTTACATGGAATAGACTTAGTTTTGGGTACTTGCCAGGTTCTTATGGCCTGGATTGGCCACTGTTGGAAACAGGATGCTGGGCTTGATGGACCCTTGGTCTGACCCAGTATGCATTTTCTTATGTTCTTATGTTCTGTAACAGGTGTTCTCCAAAGGCAGCAGGATATTAGTCCTTACACATAGGTGAGATCATCGGATGGAGCCCCGGTCCTGAAGTTTGATCTCAAAGATTCTAGAACTTTCAAACATGCCCTACTGAGCATGTGCAGTTATATTCATCACCTTGCCCCCTCAGTCCATGATATAGCTAATACATGGAGAAACCAAATCCCAGGGGAGGCGGGTGAGTTTCATGAGGATTAACATCCTGCTGTCCACAGAGAACATCTGTTACAGGAAGGCAACTCTGCTTTCTCCAAGGACAAGTAGGATGATAGTCCTCACACATGGGTGATTCCCAAGCTGTAGGTTGTCTGAGCAGAACAAAGCAGGAAACCGCACTATGCTGAAAGCACCACCTCTCTACCTTTTGCCTGTGAGGCAGCCAACCCACAAAGGGGTCTAGGTGGAAAACGAGTTGGGTTCTACAAAGAGAAAACCATAGAAACGACTGAGAAGCAAAACCTCCTTGTGTAGCAGGGGCACCTAAGGCGGACGAGTGATGCAAGTGCCAGGGAAAACATTACAAACAGGGTTTCGGATCAGGAAACCCTGACCATGACAGTAGGTCTAAAACCTACTATATACAGGAAAAAGTCTAGAGATAAAGCAAGAGAACTGAAAAACCAACTGGAGCCCGAGAGCTCCCTAGAAAGAAACTGCAGCCCACCGGCATCCAAAGGATAGAATGCATCTGCAGAAGTGTGCCTATGTTTGGCTGATAGGCACAATCAGCAGAAAAACCCAAGCAATGCTTGGAAGAATAATCAGCAACAACAGCAGGGTCTGTGCAGATCCTATGAACCAAAGCACCATACATAGTTGACCATGCAGGACAGCATCAAGAGTTTCAGGGGATGAAAGGCAATCTCTGAATGGGATCACTACCCCAAACCGCCGAGCAGGGAAATAAGTTAGGCCTGATGTTCACCCACACTGCACCCAATCAAAGGCAAGGCTAGCCATCCTGTCTACAGGATAGTTCAGGTGACCAGGAAGGCACTTTGGACAACCTAGTAAAGTGAGAAAAGCTAAAGGCAGTATTGGCCAGCACTTGGCAAAAATATAGGGAAATGTGGTGTATCTTTCTCTGCAGGTATACATTAATATACACCAGCGCTTCTCAACCAGTGTGTCGCCAAGCACCGGCAGGAGTGTCTCCCGGTCTTTCCCGCTGCTCTTCCTTCCCTGCTGCCATTGCCACCGGGCTATCAGTACGTTGAAGCCCAGTGGGAACGGCAGCGGTGGTAGAAGAAGCAGTGGCACCAGAGGCTGGCCTTTTCTTCTTCCCGCGCCCCCCCCGTGACCCGGAACAGGAAGTGATATGCGGTGCGGGGGAAGGAGAAGAGCCGTGCCGCGTGGACAAGTAGCAGCGGCGGCGGCAGCAGCATCGGCCCCCCAGCAATCGAAGCAGCCGGTAATCGGGAAAGGAGACAGCAGCATGAGTCTCCTGCGGCCGATGGGATTCTTCTTTCTTGGCCTGCGGGGGCTGGAGGAGGAGGCTGCTGCAGCTATCATTTGTGCTCGGGGGGGGGGGGGGGGAGAGGAAGTGAGTGAGAGAAAGAGAGAGAAGCAGCCAGCCTGTGTGTGATTGAGAGAAACTGGTCAGAGAGCTGATGTGTGTGTATATGTGAGAGACAATGAAAGTGACTGCTCAGGGAGATGACTGATGTGTATATGAGAGTGTGAGACATTAGTCAGGGAGGTGACTGATGTGTGTGTATGTGTGTGTGTGTGTGTGAGAAAGAGAGAAAAAGCATGGAAGTGAGAAATCTGGGTATGTGAGAAAGCATGGGCGTAAGAAGCCTGGTGTTGGGGGGGGGGGGGGTTGTGAAAGAAAGCATGAGAGTGAGAAGCCTGATTATGTGAGAGAGAGCATGGGAGTGGGAAGCCTGTGTGTGTGTGTGTGTGTGCATGCATGAGAGAGAGAGACTGGTTGGTAAGGTGACGGTGTGTGAGAGAAAGACTGGTATGTGTGTAAATGTGAGAGAAAGAATGTGATTCAGGGAATGAGAAGCCTGTGCACATGGACAGCGAGCATGGAAATGAGAGAGAGACTGGTGTGTGTGTAACAGAGAAAGTGATTATGGGAATGAGAAGCCTGTGCATGTGAAGACAGTGAGCATGGGACTGAGAAACCTGGGTGTGTGTGTGAGACAGCTTGGGAGGGAGAAGCCTGCATATCTGAAAGAGAACATGGGAGTGGGAAGCCTGTGTGTGTGTGTATGCATGAGAGAGATCAGGTAACTGGTATGTGTTTGTGTGTGTGTGAGAGAGAGAGAGAGAGAAAGAAAGAAAGTGATTATGGGAATGAGAAGCCTGTGCATGTGAAGAGTGAGCATGGGAGTGAGAAACCTGTATATCTGAAAGAGAACATGGGAGTGAGAAGCCTGTGTGTGTGTATGCATGAGAGAGGATCAGGAGACTGGTGTGTGTGTGTGTGAGAGAGAGACAGAGAAAGTGATTATGAGAGTGAGAAGCCCATATATGTAAGTAGAACACGGGAGTGGGAAGCCTGTGTGTGTGTAAGGCATGAGAGAAACTGTTCAGGAAGGTGACTGGTGTGTGTATGTCAAAGATTGGTGTGTGAGAGACAGAAACTGGTCATGGGGGCATGACTGGTATGGTGTGTGTGTGTGAGACATGGGCACTAAGGAAGAGGACCATGACTATAGAGCTTAGCTTCTACTGCTGCTTCTGGTGTGCGCCACGGCCTGCATGGAAAGGGAGTAGGAGAGCTGCTGGAGGGGGGAAGTAAAGGTGGCTTTTTAAGTTTATTTTTCTTGATTGACTGCCATTTTAATTATTTAATATTATGTGATGTCTGCTTTTTTTGAAATATTTTATTGGTGTTTGGAGAATGTTTAATAGTTTTTAATTGTTGGATGTTATTCTGTTCATAGCAGTTTTGAAACATTTATTCTGCTTATTAGTATAGTTTTACAATTATTTCTGTGTGGGGATCTATAGCTGCTTGCTAGTTCTGTTTTCCTAATAAGATGTGTATTGGTTTTTAAGAACATAAGAACATGCCATACTGGGTCAGACCAAGGGTCCATCAAGCCCAGCATCCTGTTTCCAACAGTGGCCAATCCAGGCCATAAGAACCTGGCAGTACCCAAAACCTAAATCTATTCCATGTTACCGTTGCTAGTAATAGCAGTGGCTATTTTCTAAGTCAACTTAATTAATAGCAGGTAATGGACTTCTCCTCCAAGAACTTATCCAATCCTTTTTTAAACACAGCTATACTAACTGCACTAACCACATCCTCTGGCAACAAATTCCAGAGTTTAATTGTGCGTTGAGTAAAAAAGAACTTTCTCCGATTAGTTTTAAATGTGCCACATGCTAACTTCATGGAGTGCCCCCTAGTCTTTCTATTATCCGAAAGAGTAAATAACCGATTCACATCTACCCGTTCTAGACCTCTCATGATTTTAAACACCTCTATCATATCCCCCCTCAGCCGTCTCTTCTCCAAGCTGAAAAGTCCTAACCTCTTTAGTCTTTCCTCATAGGGAAGCTGTTCCATTCCCCTTATCATTTTGGTAGCCCTTCTCTGTACCTTCTCCATCGCAATTATATCTTTTTTGAGATACGGCGACCAGAATTATACACAGTATTCAAGGTGCGGTCTCACCATGGAGCGATACAGAGGCATTATGACATTTTCCGTTTTATTCACCATTCCTTTTCTAATAATTCCCAACATTCTGTTTGCTTTTTTGACTGCCGCAGCACACTGAACCGACGATTTCAATGTGTTATCCACTATGACACCTAGATCTCTTTCTTGGTTTGTAGCACCTAATATAGAACCTAACATTGTGTAACTATAGCATGGGTTATTTTCCCCTATATGCATCACCTTGCACTTATCCACATTAAATTTCATTTGCCATTTTGATGCCCAATTTTCCAGTCTCACAAGCTCTTCCTGCAATTTATCACAATTTAGGGCCTGATTTAATATTTGTAGGGTTGCCTTTTCATAGATAGGGTTGCTGGTGGGATTTTGCTGCCTTCAAAGTTTTGGCGATGCAGTCACATTCATCATTCATTTCAAACGCATACATCACACTAAGCCAAGGAAATAAATGCAAAGGACACCAAAAGCTAAAGCAAAAAATATTAAAAAAAAAAAAAAAAAAAAAAGAAAGAAAAAAAGACGATTGCTCAGGAAACCTCCCACACAAAATCAGAAAACAGAAGGTGCAAAGCAGGGAAGGTAGCAGCACATACAACTACACCTCCAATATTGTTATGCAGAAGGTGGACCCTTGGGCCAAGGTGGGGTTGACGCTACCCGTAGGAAGGATCCTACGGGTCCCCAACGTTGGCAGGCGGCGTGGGCTGAAGGACGGAGGCCGGCTGGAGCTTCACCAATATCAGCCCTCGTTCCCCGTGGGTTGAGCCTTTGGGTACCAGGGCCGGCTGGGCTTAGGTGAGCCTCCGTATGTGGTCGTCAATGGAAGGATAGAGAGGTCAGCCCAGAGGCAGCAACAGCAAAGCTGGGAAGTCTGTACTGGACGAGGCAGAGTCCCAGGCACCTATAGAATGAAAGTCAGAGGGCGCCCGAGCAAGAACAGGCCGAAGCCTGAATAGGCCAAGTCCAGGACGTAGACGGTAGAGGTGTCATAGAGCAAGCTGGAGTCAGGGCCAGCAGCAATCAAGGAGCGGTGGAAAGGCAAGGCTGAGGCCTGAGCCAGGAGAAGATCAGTAGCATAGTCAGGCAAAGTAGAGGTCTGGGCTAGGAAGAGATCAGTAGCGTAGTCAGGCAAAGCAGAGGTCGGGTCCGGGAGAAGATCAATGGCGTGGTCAGACAAAGTGAAGGTCAGCTCCAGGAGAAGATCAATGGCGTGGTCAGACGAGCAGAGGTCAGGTCCAAGAAGTCAATCCAAAGAAGCACAGGGAACCAGGAACAAAGAAGAACAGGAACTCGCAAAGATCAGGAACAAGGAACACAGGAGAATCACAGGAGGCAATGAAATAAATGACCTGTTGCAAAGGCAAAGAAGCATTGACTGGGCCCGGCCTTATATAATGGGACCCAGTGACATCATCGGAAAAGGGCCGGCCGCCTAAAGCATCTTGGGCCCTTTAAATAGTCTGAAGAGGCACATGCACGCCTAGGGGGCTGAACATGCCAGAGGGGCGACGGCAGCGTCTCTGCCATGCCCGAAGACCGCCAGCGGGAAGCAAGGCGTAGAGAGGAGGGCTGTACGGTGCGGAGAGGCCGAGGCCGGTTCCATGCAGGGTAGCGACAAGGGTAAGAAAGCCGGTCACGGGTTCCGTGGCCGGCCAACGCAACAAATATGGGGTAAACCCCAGGTGTATATTCCCGGAGTGCAGGAGAGGCTGCTGTGGGCATGGAAGAGGGAAGGAACTCGGATGCAAAAAAATGGATAACACTGTTTCAGAGGGCCTGATTTCCTCGGTGGGGGGATGAGAGGGAGGTGTCATGAGGAATGAAGAGCACCCTCACATGCATTAAGTTTTCTTGAAAAGCATTCCATTTATCTTTCATACGCTTTTGTGCTCCGGGCTCCTCTTGCCACACCCATCTGTCATTTTACTAACACAGAGTGATATACGAAGTACAGCCAGCCTCAGGGCACTATGGGATGATTTTATGTAAAACTTCTTACAGAAAATCATCCCTTCTTGCTTTGGAGACAGCTCAGTTCTGCCTACAATGTCCGCCAGCGAAGGAATTGAAATATGAAGGCGGGGGGGGTTTAGAAGGCACTTTCCACAAGGAGACACTTCTAGAAAACCTCAACGGGTTTTGAAAATGACCAACCTTTTTTTTTATATCAATTGCATATGACTGCAATGAAGTGGTGGGGGAGGTGCGGGAGCATAGGTAGTGGTGGGAGATTTTAATCTGCCAAATGTTGATTGCAACCTCCCATCTACAGAAAGAGTAGAGAGACCCTGGGGGTTCCCCTCAGGTAAATGGCAACAAAAACCACAAGGGAGGGGCTAATATTGGAACTGGTTCTTACAAATAGGTGAAGGATTTCTAATGTCCATAAGGTGGTTGCCAGAGCTCCAGTTCAATATAAGAACAAAGGGCAGAGAGAGAGGTCAAACAAAAGCTTCAGGGACCTGGACTTCATGTGTAGCAAGTCGAAGATGGGGGGATTAACTTTAGGGCGTCTCTGGCAGGGCAAAACCATCTTGGTGACACAGATGAACAGTAAGCTAAAATAAAAAAAAAGTTATATTAGAAAAGAAAATAAAGGAGCATGGGGAATTGTTAATTTGTTGCTTACTAGTGTAGGTGGCTCTTCATAGTGTAAAGTCAGTGGTGTTAACAGGCCCCGCCCCTATCAGTGATGTCACAGAAGAGTAGATGCGTTGTAGGAAGTGTCTCAGGGTTTAACAAAATCCCTGTGCCCAGGTGAGTGCAGGAGGATTTGAGAGGGCCTTTTGAAAAGGAAGGTGCCTCTCTCACTAGGGAGGTGGGAGTCTTTCCCTCCACAGGGACAAGACCTGGGGGTCGGGCCCTCTGGACTCAAGATTGGCATTCCCAGGTCTTCATGGAAGGAAGGAGTCCTAGGGTTCAAGCAAGTGAATTCCTGAGACATTGCAGAAGCTGAGTAGCAGTCTCAAGGAAGAGAGGTTTAAGTCACTATTCCTCATCTGTCCAGAAAGAGTACTTGGAGAAATTTGGAATGGGGGGTGGGGGGGGGGAGGATTGTCCTTGGTGGAAGCTCAGAGAAGAAACTGCTCAGCTCAGGAACATCCTGAAGAGTTGTGACTTTCAAAGAGAATCATCCAGAGGCTCAGCTAGGTTAAGTAACAGGATTGCTCTTGTGGAAGTCGAAGGGAAGACTGCCTAACAGAGGAAGGTCCTGCAGCATTTACTCCTGGGGAAAATCTGTGCAAAAATATTAATATTCTGTATATTATTTGTCAAAATAACGCAATATAATAATCATTTCTGAGTAATATTTTCAAATGTAGAACAAAAATAAATTACTCAGAAATACAGAATTTTAATATTTGTATGCAGAATTCTTCCAGAAGTATTATAAAATTACATAAGGTTCAATCCCTCAGCTCTCTCTTTTTCTCCCCCCCCCCCTTTATTTCGCCTTGAACCAGGCTAGCCAACCTCTTAAGCGCAGCCCCCTGCGAGCATACCCCTTCTCCACCCACACTCCCCTCTCCTCTCCCACCCAAACTCACCCAGCTCTCCCCCATTATAGAATCCTCCGCCCTCACTCAACTCCCAGTTACCCTCCCTCCTCCCCTTGAATCCACTATCCCCCCTACTTCAATCCTGCCTTGCCCTCCTCTCATCCTCACCCCATCTTTCTAAACAACTTCCCTCTCCCCTAACCACCCCTCTACCACCCATACCCCTCCCCACACAGCCAACCATGACAGCGTATCCCATCCCCATTCTCAAACATCTTTCTCACCGACACATAAAACCCTACTTCTCCAATCCTCTCTCACCCCCCCAAATCCCTGATTCCAATCATGATATCTCCACTCACACAGTCCTTGGCCTCACTGCTCTATCCACTGCCCTCTTCAACTCCTAATCCCTAGTGAAAAAAACTCCCATCCTCAATGACCTCCTTCTGTAAACCTGACATCTGTGCCATCACGGAAACCTGGCTTAAACATTCAGACGCAGTTCTCTTAAACCAACTTCCCATGCAATCATATATCATCTTTTCCATTCCAAGGCCCAAAAGAAAGAGGCGGATGTCTTCTACTTGCAGCCAAAAAAGACCTTAAACTAAGATCTCTAAACACTAACACCTCACCTAAATTTGAAATTGGCCTCTTTAAATCACATGAACTACAAGTATGCTTAGTCTACACCCCTCCTGGTCTACTCGAATACAACCCCTTCCCCCTCATCAAATTTATAACTGACAACCTAGATATAGACATCCCAGCTCTCATACTTGGAGATTTCAACCTCCATGTGGACTCCATCCCCCCTTCCTCCTCCTGCGAAACTTTGCTAAACTCCTTTAATGCCTTGGGCTTCAAACAAATCATCACTTCCCCCACACACAAAGCAGGACACTCGCTCGATTTAATCTTTGTAAACTCATGCATACATTCCACTGACACCCCATCCTGCACACCTATCCCGTGGTCAGACCACTCACTCATAAAAGCCAACCTATCCATAAAGCAAACAATCACACCCCAACCCACGCTCAGCAACACCATTCACTTCAGAAAATCCTGCAACAAAGAAGGCTTAATCACCTCACTCACCAACTCCCTTGATAAACTAGACCTATCAAGCGCAGAATCGGCACTCTCCACCTGGAACAATCTTACTAATAAAATCACTTAATAAACTTTGCCCCCTTACCACTAAGGAGATAAATCACTCGCACAACTCCAAAAATCCTGATTTTCTCCTGAGCTAAAAAACTTAAACACAGCCTTAGAATAAAAGAAAAGAAATGGCGCAAAGACCCCACTCCTAACCAGCTGGCCACATACAAATCCTCCCTACACACCTATAGAACCACCATCCTCAAAACTAAACATGACTATTACGCAATTAAAATTCATAACTATCAGTACAATGCCAAAGTCCTATTTCTCCTATGTAGCCGATCTCACTAAAACTTCACCCCCCCCCCCCCCATCTCTGATGAGGTCTCCAAAATCAAATGCAAGGAACTTGCCCACTACTTTAATGACAAAATTTCAAAACTCCTGCTACGCTTCCCCCCATCCTCCACCATACAAACTCTCTCCCAAAAATCCCAAACACCATCCTAGACTCACTTGAGACCACCTTCTCCTCCGAAATTGAAACAATTCTAAAGAAAATAAACCCCTCATCATACCCATCTGACACAATCCCCACCAAATCCCTCTTAATGATCCCGAACGCAATAGCCAAACCCTTAGCCGAGATTATCAACTGTTCACTCTCCCTTGGTAAAGTCCCGGATTCCTTAAAACCGGCCATTTTCAAACCCATCCTAAAAAAAACCCAACCTTGACCCTGCTGATCCAGCTATTGGCCCATCTCAAACCTGCCTTTCCTAGCAAAAATCATGGAAAAAGTTGTTAACACCCAACTCACAGATCACTTAGAAAATCACAATATCTTATTCCCTTCCCAATTTGGCTTCCGTAAATTCTTCAGTACGGAAACCCTCCTAATCTCCCTTACAGACACCCTCCTCAAAGGACTAGACCATGGCCACTCCTACATTCTCGCCTTGCTTGACATCTCATCCGCCTTTGACAACATAAACCACAACATCCTAATTAACCGTCTCACAGAAATCGGCATCACAGGAACAGCCCTGCACTAGTTTAAATCTTATCTTGAGAACAGACACTATAAAGTCAGAATAGGAAACATAGAATCCACACCCATCAAACACAAGGCATCCCTCAAGGATCCTCACTATCATCCACCCTTTTCAACATCTACCTGCTGCCCCTTTGCCAACTCCTCTCTGACCTAGGTCTCACACACTTTATTTACACAGATGATGTCCAAATCCTCATCCCCATCACTGAATCCCTCTCCAAATCCCTCAAGACATGGGAAAACTGCCTTTCCGCAATAAACCACCTCCTCACAAACCTTCACCCAGCCCTAAACACATCCAAAACAGAACTCCTCATTATTTCTGCCCACCACAACACAGCACCCTCCCCAGATAGCAACCCTTTCCCCTCTTCAATATCTTTCTCGCAACATGTACAAGACCTTGACAACCAATTAAACCTAAAAAATTCATCAACTCTACCATAAAAGAGTGCTACTTCAAACTCCATGTCCTCAAAAAACTGACACCCCTCCTCCATTTCAATGATTTCCATACAGTTCTTCAGGCCACCATATTTTCCAAAATTGACTACTGTAATTCACTACTCCTAGGCCTCCCTGCCACGACCATCAAACCACTCCAAATGCTGCAAAACACGTCCGCCAGAATTCTAACATCCGCAAAAAAGACCATATCACCCCCATCCTTAAAGACCTCTACTGGCTCCCAATATCTTTCAGAATTCTCTACAAGAATCTCTCAATCATACACAAAACTCTACACAACTGTAATATACATTGGCTAAACGATTCCCTCCGCCACCATACCTCCAACCGACCCACTAGATCAGCCTACAAAGGAATTCTACACACACACCCTCTCCCAAGATCACACACCTCAATTCCATGAGAGAACGAGCCCTATCGATTGCAGGACCCACCATCTGGAACTCCATGCCCCCTGACCTCCGTCAAGAGCAATGCACCCAGAAATTAAAAAAAAAACTAAAGACCTGGCTCTTTAAACAGGCATTCCCAGAATAGCGCTCTACTCACCACTTCACATCTTATCAATTCAACTCAGGCAATTAGATACCATCTCTCAGGTCTTCCTCTTTTAACTACAAATGACTTACCCCTCATCCCCCCTAGTGTAAACCTTCCTCAGTTATTAAACCATGCAAGACTCCCCTATGAAAAGAATCTATAGCCCCACACTTCACCCAATTAAATTATGTAATGCCACTACTGGCTCAATGAAAACTGCATTAGCTTACTTTATCAGTGTTTTTTTGCTCTTTGTTATAACGTTAAGTTCCTCAATAATTCCACATTGAATCTTTTATTCGCTTATTATCATGTTCCGTTGATATCTCTTCTTTCACGTTACCATCACTATGATCCATGTATTGCGTTAAGTTCCTTGTAAACCGATATGATGTACCTACGAATACCGGTATATAAAAGCTTTTAAATAAATAAATAAATAAATAAAATAATTGTGCGTTGAGTGAAAAATAATTTTCTCTGATTAGTTTTAAATGTGCTACTTGCTAACTTCATGGAGTGCCCCCTAGTCCTTCTATTATCCGAAAGAGTAAATAACCGATTCACATATCGTTCTAGACCTCTCATGATTTTAAAGACCTCTATCATATCCCCCCTCAGCCGTTTCTTCTCCAAGCTGAACAGCCCTAACCTTTTTAGCCTTTCCTGATAAGGGAGCTGTTCCATCCCCTTTATCATTTTGGTTGCCTCTCTCTGTATCTTCTCCATCGCAACTATACCTTTTTTGAGATGTGGTGACCAAAATTGTACACAGTACTCAAGGTGCAATACAGAGGCATTATGACATATTCCATTTTATTTACCATTCCCTTCTAATAATTCCTAACATTCTGTTTGCTTTTTTGACTGCCGTAGCACACTGATCCAACAATTTCAATGTATTATCCACTATGATGCCTAGATCTTTTTCCTGGGTGGTAGCTCCTAATATGGAACCTAACATTGTGTAACTATAGCATGGATTATTTTTCCCTATATGCATCACCTTGCACTTGTCCACATTAAGTTTCATCTGCCATTTGGATGCCCAATCTTCCAGTCTCGCAAGGTCCTCCTGCAATTTATCACAATACGCTTGTGATTTAACTACTCTGAATAATTTTGTATCATCCGCAAATTTGATTACCTCACTTGTCGTATTCCTTTCCAGATCATTTAAAAATATACAAAAAAGCACCGGTCCAAGTACAGATCCCTGAGGCACTCCACTGTTTACCCTTTTCCACTGAGAAAATTGACCACTTAATCCTACTCTCTGTTTCCTGCCTTTTAACCAGTTTATAATCCATGAAAGGACATCGCCTCTTATCCCATGACTTTTTAGTTTTCTTAGAAGCCTATCATGAGGGACTTTGTCAAACACCTTCTGAAAATCCAAAAACACTAAATTAACTGGTTCACCTTTATCCACATGTTTATTAACCCCTTCAAAAAAATGAAGCAGATTTGTGAGGTAACACTTGCTTTGGGTAAATCCATGCAATGTTCCATTAAACCATGTCTTTCTATATGCTCTTTGATTTTGATCTTTAGAATAGTTTCCAGTTTACTATTTTTCCCGACACTGAAGTTGGGCTCACTGGCCATCATATACTATATTACCTTCCAGGTTCCCCCTTTCCTCCCTCCATAGTTCTTTCTCTGACATTTGATCCCACCCCTAGCTCTCTCTCACTCTGCCTTCTCCTCCTTTCCCCAGCTCTCTCTTTCCTCCTCCAGGTATGATTCCAGCTTGCTTTCTCATCTTCCCTGTTTCAAGCCTTCCCCATCCCACAGCTCTCTCTCCTACCCAGGGGCATATTATTGGCCTATTGGGGCTTTGGGCATGCGCTGGTATGTATGACCTACGGGACCTATGTATACTGGGTTCCCCGTGCTCTAGTAGGAAAAGTCCAGAGGAAGCGTCATAGGTGCTCATTCTGTTGGCAAGTGAAAAATGAGAAGAAAAGCTGCAGCCCAGGCCGGCAGTGCTGAAGAAACAGAAGAGGGGCCACAAATCTCCACCTGAGCTCAGGCCAGCAGCGGCGGCTGAAGAAACAGAAAAGAAGCTGCGAGTCATTACTGGAGCTCAGACTGGCGGGGGCTGAAGTAACAGAAGAGAGGCCATGAACCACCGCCGCAGCTCAGGTTGGCGGCAGCTGAACAAAGGGAAGACAAGCCATGGGTCATCGCCAGAGCCTCAGCCAGTGATAGCAGAGAAAGAAAAAAAAAGGCTACGGGACACTGCTGGAGTCCAGGTTGGCGGCAGTCAAAGAAAAGGAAAGGAGGCCATGGGCCACTGCCAGAACCCAGGCCGATGGCGGCCAAAGAACGGGAAAAGATACAATGTGTGTGTGCTTGGGTGGTAATTGTGTGTGTTTGTGAAGCAGCCTGCTTGTGTGTTATTTTGTGTGTGTGTGCACGTGTCAGGAGGCATGCTTGTGTGTGTGTGTGTGTGTGCACGTGTGAGGCAGCATGCTTGTGTGTGTGTGTGTGTGTGTGCACGTGTGAGGCAGCATGCTTGTGTGTGTATGTGTGTGCACGTGTCAGGAGGCATGCTTGTGTGTGTGTGTGCACGTGTGAGGCAGCATGCTTGTGTGTGTATGTGTGTGCACGTGTGAGGCAGCATGCTTGTGTGTGTATGTGTGTGCACGTGTCAGGAGGCATGCTTGTGTGTGTGTGTGTGTGTGCACGTGTGAGGCAGCATGCTTGTGTGTATGTGTGTGTGTGTGCGTGTGAGGCAGCATGCTTGTGTGTGTGTGTGTGTGTGTGTGCGTGTGCACGTGTGAGGCAGCATGCTTGTGTGTGTGTGTGTGTGTGTGTGTGCGTGTGCACGTGTGAGGCAGCATGCTTGTGTGGTGTTTTGTGTCTCCCAAACTCCAAAAACAATTTTCAAAATAAATTTTTTAAAAATTATCAGTTTTTACTTATTGAATACTCTATTCATCTGCTATATTTAAGTATTTTAGTTTGCTCATGACTTTCTGAGGACTAAGTCCAAACCTGCCGCATATTACAATAGCCCTAATACCATATGATTTCCAATTTTTTTTTTCACTTTTTCAGGGTTTTCTGTTTAGCACTGGTCTAGTTTCTTAGGAAAAAATGTGAAATTTATGTTGGAGATTTTTTCTAAATTCTGCCAGGCTCAAGTCACAAGATGTGGGTTTCAACGATTACCTGAGTGTG
This sequence comes from Rhinatrema bivittatum, assembly GCF_901001135.1. Classification (NCBI taxonomy): domain Eukaryota; kingdom Metazoa; phylum Chordata; class Amphibia; order Gymnophiona; family Rhinatrematidae; genus Rhinatrema; species Rhinatrema bivittatum. Next base: position 521,399,045 of record NC_042615.1, on the reverse strand, counting down.
CTTTTAGAAGCTTTAAAAGTTAAGTGCCATACAGAAAATGCACAAGTGAATTAGATACCCCACTGGGCCAGTTTTGGAAAAAATCCCCCCGGGCTGATATTTGCCTGCAATCCGCCCCTGCTCCTACCTGATGGCCTCAGGGTCCAGGATAGTTAAGAAAATAAAGAAACACAAACTTGCGAGCAGACCCAGCTTGGAACAACTGCCAGTAATGGGGCTTGCGGTAGCAAGTATGCGTCGAGCTGCACGGAATGGAGAGGGGGTGCAGAAGAGCGCTGGATCAGTGGGAGCAACATCTGGCAAAGTGATAGTGAATGAGAAGGTTGCTGCCAGCTCAAACAGCCATTTTCTGCTGGAGGGGGAAAGAAGGAAGAGGCACCCGCAGTGAGAAGCCACAGTCAGCAAATTTAAATAAACAAACAAATAAATACATAAATAAATAAATAAAAAACACCCACACAGCTGCAGTTGCACTTTGAAGAAGATGTCCTTCTTTTTCGTCAGCCCCCGCAGGATCGAATTGGTCTTGCTTCCTCTTGTTATGGTCAGGAAGTGTGACGGCTGCTTTCTCTTTCCCAAACCAATATCTATGTGCTAAGACGGTAACTTTTAAACAGCCATGCAGGCGCACATGTATGCGCGTATGCCGGCTCACACCAATGGGCCGGCTCACACCATTTATGCGCGTATGTTATAAAATGGGCGGTATGTGCGTACATGCGCACGCAATTTTATACGGATGCACGCATGTGCGTGTAAATGCTGCCTCTACCGCGTACGTGGGGGGGATTTTGCTAGGCATGAGCACCGACGCAAATATCCATTTCCCCAGTTCGTTCTCAGTTTGCCCCGTTAAAGGATAGGACTTCCTAACCCCCCTAGCTAGATAGCCTCCCTTTTCAACAAATAACCCTGACCCTTCAAACCCCACTGACTAGCCGGATTTTTTTTTATTATAAAACTTACACACCATCCATAAGAAAACTAAAGTTAGATGGTAGGGAACTCCAGCACACACTTTGGCACGTAAATACTTACGCATAGACCGTGTTAAAGACCCAGACCACCCATGTCCTGTCCATGTCCCACCCCTTTTTTTGCCTTTTCAATTTGTGCATGTACTGGGAGATACACATATACTCGGGCACTTCTTAAAACCCGCGCGGCACGCACATATCTCCCAGCTTTGGCATGCATAGGGCTTTTAAAATCGGCCTATACATGGGTGGGGAATGCTGCACATTTGCACAGAATTCCCTCAGGCGTAAGAGCTGCTGACTGACAAAAGGAATCAGCCAGAGGCTCAACCGAGTTTGAGAAGTGAGAGGATTCACAGAAAGAAAGCTGCATCCAAACACAGGCACCTGGGAAGAGCTAAGAGAAAAGAGTTCCTTCCCCAAGAGAACATACCTGATAAGGGTGTGTGTAGCATTTTGCTACTGTGACAGATTGAGTTTATTTTTTTATTTTATTTTTTTTTATTAGTTTTCCAGTTTACAAACAGCAGCAATGAACCTACTCAGATTGAGTTTATTTGTATTGCTATTGGACTTATTATTATGAACTGTTTTGGTGTGTTGGACATTCAGTGTGCTGCTTGGGTTTTGTTTGCCTACCATTAAAAAACCAATAAAGATTTTTGTTTTTGAACATCCACCTTGGTGTGCTGTGTTGTTTTTTTTTGGCTAACTGGTGTCTGGACTGGTGTGCAAAAGAGCCCCAGAGAAGAAAGAAAACCCTAAGGGCCTTGTAAAAGTGATTATTTTTCACCCTCTATGCAGGAAGAACCCTGGAAACATGGGTATTGCTATGACCAAAACAATAGACGATAGGGGTAGCTGGCAAAATGCTGCAGACTCTGTACCGTAAGCCCTATGAAATAACACTTAGCACTTAAATTTGTATACCCTAAAGGACTAATAACAAATAAAGGGAGCGACAAGCACGTCAATTAATCATACATCTAACTATTGGAAGAATGACTACAGAAGACAGTAGAAGCAAATTGCTTTATTCCAACAGCAGAAAACATTTTAGAATAATGCTGACAAAATATTGACTGTTGCCATGGGAAAAATATATCCCAGCCCCGCTTTTTAAAGGGGAGGCTAACATCTAACAATAAAGCAAAATAATAAAAAGTTAACCATGCAATGTTTAGAAAACACACGGACAAAATATAGGCATCGCAGAAAATTTAACTAGTAATATGAAATATCAAGAAATACTTACACAGACAAAATTTACATCAGTTAAAGTGGTTTTCTCAATGAAGTATAGACAAGTCAGTGTACAACAGGCATTTTAAAACATTCAAGAAAGAGCGCCAAAAGGTCACATGACAGATGGGGCTCAATCATCAAACAGAGATAGTTGGCCAATGCGAAAGAACAGACAGTATTATAGGCAAGCAGCCCACTCGATCGCCAAATTCAGGCCCGAGGGATGCAAGGTAGTAAGAGTGAAAATCCAGCATTGTTCCCAGCATAATAAGTATAGGGAGAAATTCCCATCACGAGTCCATGGTGTACATAATTCTAGGACAAAACTTTAAATCCAGAATTGTATGATGAAACTGAAGCCAGTGGGTTACAAGAGGGCTTCACTTCTAGAACTGTGGATGTTACGACAATACTCGTAGATTCTAGTTTTAATCTTTCAGGTCATTTACCCAATGTACAGGCAGGGACATGGACAAAGAATAACATACATTACTCCAGAGGAAGTACAGTCAGTATTATTCTGCAAATGGTACCGACGGGCTGTGGAAGGGTGAATAAATGTTGTAATGGTAAGAGAGAAGTTGCATGCCAGGCAGGAGCTGCAAGGACCATGTCTACAACAGAAGGTGTCAATGAATGAGACTATGGTGAATCTGAAGTTACATTGCATGGTTAAATTGTTGCCATGGTGAAAGGCAAAACAGGGTGGTTTCTGAAAAACTGAAATGGAAGAAAGAGTAGACCAATGGTGGTATATGTTGTTGCAGATATCCCGAGTGTATGTGGAGTAGGGGAGAATACATATTAATCTGTCATCATCAGAGACAGATGTAGTAAAAATAAAACATCTCAACTGATAAACAAAGAACATTTGAATGTTTTCCTGATAGCATGGATGGGATAGCCACAGGCCAAAAAACTGTTTGATATGATCTGATCATGGACTAAAAGATCATCATGAGAAGAGCAGAGCCGTCAAAGTCAAAAATTGATCGACTGGAATATCTTGTCTTAGTGTAACGGGGATGGTGGCTATTGTAATGTAAGAGGGTATTTTTGTCAGTAGTTTTCTTGAAGATATAAGTTAAAAACTCATTATCTTTGATGGAGATTAGTATATTCAAGAATATCTTGGAACAATCATATTGGTAAGAGAAGCGTAATTGTGGATTGCAAGAATTCAGTCAGTCCAAGAATAGAAAAAACTGAATGTTCGTACCAGACCAAACTAGAAACGTCATCAATGTACTGACATCAGGGTAATACAAACTGCCAAAAAGAGGACATATAAAGAAATTGTGATTTGAAAGCCAAGACATATAAGCAAGCAATGTCTGGGCCATGATTGCCCCCTGGCAGTGCCATGGGTCTGTTGGTAGTACTGGCTATAAAGGACATCAGAGGAAAGAAAAAGAAGATATGCTAGAGGTAGCCCAAATACCTCAAACATAAATAATGCAGAGAGCATTTCTTTTCCAGTGGCGAGGAAATTCTAAAGCAAGAGATCATAACATGAGGATCAAAAGAGGTAGACTGAGGAATAATATTAGGAAATATTTCTTCCCAGAAAGATTCATGAAACCACCTTCTAGTGGAGGTGGAGGTGGAGGAGGCAGAAGCAGTAAGAGAATTCAAGAAAGCCTGGGATAAGCACAGAGGTAAAGAAAGAGATCAAATGGTTCAATTGTACTGCAAGAGGAAGGGAAACCAGGCAGACTAGCTGGGCCAAACCATCCTCATCTGTTGTTACACAGTGTTTTTATACATGGGGTTGGCTTTTAGCCACTCCACATTCTGCAGCTTGCACCCACTTCACATTTAAAATAATTTTTCCATTTCTCTTACTATGAGTATATCTTATACTAATTGTGTTTCATTCAGCTCTTTTAGAGATAACAAGTACAATTTTCAGTAATTTCACATTATTCCTTTATCCCTATACCAACATGTGACTTCTAAAAGACACGACCAGGGCTGACATAAATAGTTTTGAAAAAAGGATCTTGATATTTTAATGCAATTTTAATGCTTTAAATGTTTTATTTTTGTGACTTTCCCATTTTTACATAAAACTAGAATTCAATCCCTGTTATGACATTTCTTCACAGTTTTAGGCTTTGAGTTATAAAAGCTTTCCCACAGGCTTATAATGTAGTAAAATGTTTTGTAAATCATGCAGTTTGAGTGCTCATGAAGCTCAGCAAAATTGGCCAAACCTGTGGATTTAATGTGTACATTTGTGCTGCCACACAAGAGAGGAAAATAAAAGGAAAGAAGCTAGCAAAAGTGATCCAATAACTTAAAAAGTTCCAAACTCAAAATTCTAAATTATATTTTTGTGTGTGAGTGGGGTGGAATGGATAAATAGGGAACAGTTATTTACCTTTTCAAACAATCCCTTAGATTCATCAAAATGCTATACATTTTGCATGAATAACGCCTGCGACAAGGAAAAGGGACATGGTTAGGGTAAGTTTTGAGTTACCGCAACGCACACTATTTTAGTGCTTCGCACAGGTATTTAGGTATTTTACAGTAACGCGCATTAAATTTATCGCGCCCCATTATATTTTCATTTCCTTGTTTTGGGCTGCTCTTGGTGGGGAGTGGGAAAGAGACTCTTTATAGTAGTCATGTATTTATATCACTACAGGAGGATCCATCTAGTAACCTGAGGTGAGGTTCTGGTGGTGGTCTAAGGTTTTGGCGCCAGTTTTACATGCATAGGCAGAAGTACGAACAGCACAGTAGACATCAGTGAAGATTTAAAGGAGATAGCTTGGGAGGGGCGGAACACATATCTTTATAGTGAGGGATTTCTAAAAGGGAGTCTCTAGTCTCTACTCAGAAAGCGAAGTGGAGGAGTCCTAGGCTGGGGGGGCGGGGGGGTTTCTCTTTCATTTGGATTCTTCGGCGTTGAAGAATAAATGTAAAATATGTGACTATAATTAAAACCTGTTTGAGAGTTGTCTCTTGGAATGTCGCGGGCATTGGCTCTCTGGTCAAGAGACATAAAATACTGAGAGCTCTTGCGCGGCAGAAAGCAGATGTTGTGATGCTCCAGGAAACACATTTCACGGAGCTAGAGCATGGAAAGTTAAGGAGATGGTGGGTAGGGAAAACATTAGGGGGCATCCTAAAAGAGCCGGCGTGATTATACTAATTCAAAAGAGGATCCCCTTTGTACCAGAATCTACTCTTACTTATCCTGAGGGGCATTTTGTGATTGTTAAAGGTAAACTAATGGGAAAGTCGTTGGTGTTTTACAATTTATATGCCCCCCCCCAATGTTTATGCTCATGCTTTTTTTCCAATCCCTTCTTGATAAACTTAACATGTTTAATCCTTGTCAACTAGGGGATTACAGAGTGAACAAATCTCTAGGACCAAGGGCATTTCTTTTTTTGAAAGTCAACTTAATCTGTTAGATGTGTGGAGGGTTCTCCATCCTCAAGAGTGGGATTAAACCCATGTCTAATGGGCACCATAGCATCCAATCTAGGATTTATTATCTCCTGGTTTCTCAGACATGCTTCTCTAAAGTAGTTTCAGCAGTGATCAGTCCCTTAGAGATTTCTGATCATGCTATGGTGTGGGTAGATTTGTACTGGAATGAGGAATGGGATGGGGTTCAAACCTGGAAGTTCCCAGCTCAGCTTTATGAGAATGCTCTTTTTAAAGAATTTTTACTGAAAAAGTGGAAGGAGTTTCAAGACTTTAATTCTGACCATAAGTCAAATTCGGCCATGTTCAGGGAAATGGCAGAGGCAGTTATGCGGGGGGAAGGGGAAATAATTTCTTTTACGTACCAATATAAGAAGAATCTGGATAAGAATATTTTTAAATGGGATAGGGAGATCAATAAAGCAAAGGCTTCCTATCTGACCACGCAAGCCACATTAAATTCACTATTCTCACAATGACTGCACTTCTTCAATATAAACCGAAGAAATAGGATCCACAGTTGGTATGTGTTCTCAAACAAACAACAGCCACTGCCATGTTTGCAGCATCGATTCACCAACATTGGTACATTTTAGCTCTGCCCGACATATTCAAGGATCCCCCTTTGTAACATCCAGGGGAGTAAACATCAGGGACAAATTGATCCACGCACAGTCGTCATCTAAGTTTCAGGAATGCGATCAAGGTCACTTTAAATGTGGTCAGTGCAGACATTGTGAGAATACTTTAGAAGGTATAACATGGACTGATTCTGTTTCTCAATATAAAGTAGTACGTAAAACCAAGACTACATGCAATTCAGATTTTGTGGTTTATGCCTTGATCTGTCCATGCCCCAAAATATACATAGGCAGAACTACACAGAAAATCAAAATCAGATTGAATGAACATAAATCAAAATTAAATACGGAAACATTATCTGCACCAGTAGTGTCTCATTGTGTTCAATACAAACATGGTTTTTCACATTTACAATGGACTATATTAGATCATGTGCAGCTATCATCACGAGACGGCAATCGTGTGGATATTCTAAATCGGAGAGAAGCGTTCTGGATATTTACAATGGAGACTCAAGCACCGAACAGACTCAACGAGGAACTGGACTGGGGTTCACTCATTTGAATTGATGAGATAGACGGACCTAATGTAGAACTGCATTGAAGTTCATTTATTTGAATTGACGTTATGACGCATTACCAGCGCGTTTTGCTATTGGACTGAGTGGAAAATTTGAGGGACTTTAAAAATGGCGTCAGCATTTGGCTTCAATACTGAATTAGCGGAAACAGATGGCTGTGCCGCCGTGAAGAAGACAATAGTATATGAAATCTTTGCTGTTAGGGAGCTTTACAACCTATAAACAACCTTGCTGTACAATGAAGATACCAACTGAGGAAAGATCCGTTGGGATCTGAAACGCGGCCACGTTGGGAGCAGATACAGCTATATACAGATAAGTTGGTTTGAATTGTTTCAGTGAAGTATAAACAATATAGTGGTTGAGTGACATCATAGCTTCGTTGACGCGGACTTTAGAGATCAGCTATACTGATACGGTATTTTGGTTTAGATTTTTAAATTCATGCTATACACAAAAAATATTCTGGCTGGTGGAGGTTCGTTCATGATTACAAAATAAAATTACCCGATTGTGGAGGTAAAAAGAACATGGTATGAAGCCTTCCTCTCCAGCTTAAAAAACTTTTTTGATAAGAATTGGTGTTGATGAAGTTTGATACATTAATCAAGTTATAGGTCAACTCATCGGAGAGACTTAATTGAGAGATTGAAGTATTAGTAATTACATTTATTTCTTAGGAGGTGATTTTCAGTGGAAATTGTAAGTTTATATGGCAGCTTAAACAGGTAAGAATTAAAATAACATGGCTCTGGGTAGATGGCATTGCCGAATTTACATGTGTATTATTGGGCTGCCCGCCTAGTTGGCATGTAGGCTTGGTTTCAAAATAGAGATAAAAGCTGATTGCCATTAGAAAAGGAGCAGGCTGATATGCTCGAATTATTTACATTCACTTTTTCACCAGCCTCTTCATGTTTAAGCCGCTTGATTTGTAGAGGCACTGCCATTATTGCGCACACTTTGGGGGTTTGGCAGCAGGTTATTAGATTCATGGGCCTTGCACTAGAGCCTTTGTCCCCTTTAGAACAACTTTATAAAAACCCACAAATTGCTTCTTATATGTTTCGCCCTGTTTTACAGGAATGGAAAGATAAGGGTCTTGTCTGTGTGGCCCACCTCTGGGAAGAGGCTGGGTTTAAAACTTTCTCTGTGCTCCATCAGGACTTTGACACTGAGGAAAACTCCCATGAAACATAGTTACAGATAAGAAACACACTGGGGGAATTCTTTGCTTTACATGGGCCTCTGAGGTGCATGACTGGTTTGGAGGAATATTTAAGCGATCCAGAGGCCTCAGTTAAAGGTATACTGGTAATGTATTAGGGTATTTCCATGCCAAATCTGGTAAGACCACACCACAATCATTGATAGATAAGAGGAATGAAGATTTGGATACTCAACTAGCCATGGTGGCATGGAAAAAGATACAGAAGGATGCATTTCATGTTCTAGCTGCAACAGACGGGTTGAGATGATGGTTAAATTACTGCATTGTACTTATCCTACCCCAGTGTTTTTCTTTAAATTATCTCCACATGCAGATACCATGTGTAGGCGGGGTTGTGGGGAACGAGGTTCTCTGATATGTATATGGTGGCACTGTCCAGATTTACAGCATTTCTGGGAGGAAGTAACTCAGGAGATCTTCGATATAATTGATTCTCCTTTACATAGGATGCCTCTTCTTGGTCTACCAGGAAAGTGGGATGAGAAACACACTGGGGGAATTCTTTGACTTACTCAGGCCTTTGAGACCTAAGTACAGGCCATTGGTGACAGCTTCTTTTGTCTGCCAGATTTACTATTGCCACTTTTGGGACATTTAATCCCAGTTTAAACTTCTAGAGGAAACAGAGTAGAGATATTGCAAATCTTGAAATACTGAGATTCAGATCAAAAGGGGAACAGTTCAGGTTTGACAGAATTTGGGAATTGTATCTGCAATTTCATGGCTTAAATCACTCTAGATGAGCTTATACACAGAGCTTATATTTTATTTAAAGATATTACAGACAGATTATTTTAATACTCGCTCCTGCTTGTGCCTGTTATTGCAATGCAGATTCTTTTTGTCTGTTCAATGGCTTGTAAGCAATTATTCTAAAGAGTTAAAAAAAAAAAAAAAAAAAAATCACCCCACCATATTTAGCAGCATAAGTTACGCCCTCTAAAACACTGGCACAAATTTTCCTTGACAACTTTACGTGCACGCTTTTAAAATCAAAAAGCAGGCATTGAAGTCCAAACCCCTCCCCAACTCCACCCCCAGAGGCGTCTCCACTCAGTCTGATTAAATGTAAGCGTGCACAAGACATAGGATTCCCCCCACATATCAGGTGGGCAATTTTGTAGAAGGCAATTTCTGCATGTAAAACACCATTTTGCCTGCAGAGGTCCCTTTGAAAATTGCTGTGCATGTTTTATTGTACACCGTTGAGTGCATCACCTTCAACTTTCCTCTTCCCTTAAGAACATAAGAAATTGCCATGCTGGGTCAGACCAAGGGTCCATCAAGCCCAGCATCCTGTTTCCAACAGAGGCCAAACCAGGCCACAAGAACCTGGCAATTATCCAGCAGCTAAGGGATACCAACTGAAGCAACAAGGTTGGCCAACGCAACTTAAATATCTGTTATGACCATCTGCGCATTGTTACAGCTTCACCACAGTTGTGAACACAAATGCTCAACATTTATAACAATGGCTTACAAACCATTTCCCCAAACCTGCTTCCCCTTAACAAAGCAGAATTTTGTTGGGTCTCTCCCTTAAATAGCAGCAGCCATGGATTATTAAGGTACTGTTTTGCCTAGCTAGATGCACTTAAGAAAACAAACAAACATTTTTAACATTCAGTATATTAAAAAAAAAAAATCAGAGACAAAAAAGTTGCAACCACATTGTGAAAGAAATCTCTGGCTCTTGAAAGAATATTTAGCCAGGTACCAATTAAGCTTCATGCTCTGTTTACGTCCTCATTAACTGCTCCCTTTAGAGAAAGCTGTAGAAATGCCTCGGAGTGAACAGTGCCCTTGCCTCAGCGTCCTCAAAGCGATGAAAAGCTCAGCAGTGTTCAGCACAGCTCAAGGGGAGAAAGGCCTGAATAGGAGACCAGACATCCAAGCAGCAACATTCAGAACGGCTGGAGTGGGCAGGAGTGGAAGCAAAGGGCTTTATGTACAATTAGCTATCTAAATGAAACAAGCTCTTGTAGAAAACAAATGTTTTCCCCCCAGTGGCTGCCCCCCACACACACAATGCAGATTTCAAGAACTGTGTGATGTCTGAGAAGAGTTTGTTTCCATGGCCTGCAAGTCCCTTTTGTACCCCACTAGTCAAAATATTTCTACTCTCCTTTCAATTTTGTAGGCCAGCAGCCATACCTAACCGCTCTTACCCCCTTCTCTCTCCATCAAAAACGACTAATCCATTCAGAGTATTTTGTATACACTGGGCTACATGCCATTTTAGGTCCATGGGGGAAACGTTTAGTATACCTGACCTTGGCTATATCTAGGACAAAACTCCCTACACAGGCCTGGATTTCCGCACAGGTTTATTAAGCCTGTGCCTACGGTGATAAACGTCTGGGAGCAAGCAAAGTGCCAAGGCTTCCAAAACGTTATGGCAAATTCAGGCGATGCAGCATCCCACTACATGTCCTGCCAGATGATTAGGGTCCTTCGTTTTCAGTTTAAACCAAATTTTCACCCATAAATTCCTGGAATTTTCCAAAACTGACAATCTGTTTAAACTGATCTTCACCCTAATTTTAGGCTGATTAAAAAGCTGCTCCAGAGCTAAAGATGCAGTGTTTCAAGCTGGAAGCTAGTGTGGGCCCATAGAGCATGCTGTGTTTCGAGTCCCGCCCCCCCTCCTCCCCCCACCAATGAAAGTGCTCACTCTCCACGGCCCACACTGTGCCCTGGTATCAGGTCCCGCCTCCTCACCCACCCAGCAGCCAAAGTGCATGTTGCCTGGTGCTGCTGAGTGGGTGGGTGGGAGAATCTGCTTAATATTGTTTTATTATCCTGGCTTCTATCCACCAAAATAAACTCAGATATTTACCGGGGAAAATAATGAATTCTTTTTTTTCCTTTTATTTTCTCCTGTTTTTGTTCTTGTCATAATAAATTGTCCTGATAAATTCCCAGGAAAAATAAACACTAAAAATGAAGGTCCCTACAGATGACAGAGTTACGCATCCCATTAACAGTACCCAGTGGTCAGTGCATGGTCAGGGAAGTTCTTAGTGGAATCAATTTGTTTGCCGCCTCTGCAGCTTTCACTGTACCACGGAGGCTATGACACAAGGACCATTCCACCATGGACTGCTGCCCCTGTCCAACTTTCTGAGAAAAAGGGAGGCAAAGGGGAGGGGGGGGGGGGTTGGCACAGGGGCGGCTCAAGGCAATCTGCTGCCTGAGGTGAAGGATGAAATGGCGCCCCCCCACCCCCAGCCATGGCCGGGTACAGGTGAAATCACCGAGGGCCAGGGCAGGGGGAAGGCAATGGAGGGTGAAGTGACTTGCCCAAGGTCACAAAGAATGGCAATAGGATTTGAACCCTGGCAGTCCACTGCTCTAACCACTCAGTTTTTGGGCCTGTTATTATTTTGTTCTCAGTTTTCGGCATCTGCACTAGGGGGCGCTGGAGAAATGTTTAATGGGGCAGGACGGCCTTTGGCTGTCCCATCCCCTGGGTCTAGAAATAGGACCCCTCCATTCCCTATTGCCTGCCTCCCACCCTTCTCCAGGATCTGCCCCCTGGGGATGTGAGAGGTTGGTGAATGGTGGGAGTCTGTGTGTGTGACACACTCTCTCTTAGGGCTGATACAAGGGTATTAGATGCCCTAGACAAACCTTACAGCCTTTCATCCCCCGTTCCCTCCTCTTCCCACATAATTAAAACTTATGCATTCTTTCCCATTTTAACATTTATTAAATTCCTCAACCTAAAAAGACAGATGGTATAGGGAAAATAAACATTCAAAGTACAATCTTCTGAAGTAAAAATATCATGACAACAACATATATATTATATAGGCATACACTGCAAAAACACACTTTCAATAATAATAGTTTAATAGACTTAATAAACTACCTTTCTCATAGTAATCAAGGATCCCATATGGTATTAGGCCTATGGTAAATTGCATTGGGTGAGGACTTGGCCCACAGAAAGTCAGGAATAAACTGAACTACAATTCCAGTATAGTAAGCCTTCCATATCATAACTGCCAGCACTCAACCTATGAAAAAGCCATACTGCAAATATTTCATCAGGCCCTAAACACCAATACACCTCCTATTAGGAAAACAGATTAAAGCCAGGTTGTTGTAAATCCCTACACAGAAACTACATGCTAGCAGAGTAACTAAAGCCTCAGTCACACATACAGAACACAGATAGATTCTCACCAAACACAGAAAAAAAAGAGATCATAAAATATAAATTGAAACGTGCAGACAAAAACTGAATTGGAAATCACAAGAAGCCAAACTCTGTAAGCAATGCAAACACAATCAAGAAATATAAAACATTAAACATACCAATAAAAAGAATATCAAATCGGCTGATAAATTCAGCCAATTAAAAACACATATAAAAATGTTTAAAATATTACCAAACACTAATATAATATTTCAAAACAGCAGATACATCACTTCCAATAATTAAAACTAACAAGGATAAAAAAAAAATCTCCCACTCTCCATACTTAGGAACTTTAGGTTTCCAGTCCTGAGACTGTCGCAGATTGGAGGAAGGTGCACAAACTTTAACCTCTCACACACATTTACAGGAACTCTCACGTGCGCAGGCACTCTCCCTCATAGACACACACATATACTCACACAAAAACCCTCTTATACACATACACACACACCTTCTCATATACACACACACCACCCTTTCATACACAAACAGATCACCCCCATCACCCTCTCATACACACACACACACGCCCCCACACACCCTCTCATCAGACACTCCCACCCTCCCTCTCATAAACACCCACACATCCTCTCATACACACTCACACACAAGCACTCACTCTCACAGGGCAAGTCTCTTTCACACACAAACTATGGAGCTTTTTTCTGGCTGAACAGCAAAGCCTCTTCTGCCACCGGCAGCGGGGAAAACACTGGTGGCACCTCAAACCCTTTCCTGTTGCCGGCTGCAGGGAAAATGCTGGCAGCACTGCAGTGACTCCTCTTTGGCCGCTGGGATCATCCTTTTGCTGGCGGGGAATAGGAATCCCCCCCCCCCCAGCACATCGCAGTTCCGTGCTGCTGGGACCTTCTTTTTGCTGGCAGGGAGCAGGAACCCTGCCAGCACGTCACAATTCTGCACCACCGCGGGACCTCTCTTTTGCTGGCAGAGAGCGGGAACCCTGCCAGTACTTCACAATTCCGTGCCGCCATGGGATGCCAGGACCTCTCTTTTGCTGGCAGGGAGTGGAAGCCCTGCCAGCATGTCAGTGTTCCATGCCACCAGCACTGCAGGTTTCCTTGCTGCCAGAGTTTGCTGAATGAAGGGTGAGGCAACTATTTATTTATTTATTTATTTATTTATTGATTGTTTTTGTTATACCGAGTTTCATGATAGGCATCACATCAACCCGGTTTACAAATAACAAGGAGTGTAAAGCATAACGTAACGTAAAAAACAATATTTTCAATAAGAACCTTGAACTTTAAATACAGTGAATCAGAAAAAGAAATCAGTGAATCAATCAGAAAAAAAACTATGGCAGGAAGGTTTCAGGGGACAATTTTGCCGCCTCAAAATCTTGCTGCCTGAAGCGGCCACCTCACCTTCCCCTCATTATAGAACCACCCCCGAGTCAGCAACCGCAGCAGTGGTAGCAACGGTACTTAGGAGCAGCATAAACCTAATTCGGTCACTGACTCCTTACTGAATTGCACCTTGACTGACTTATGAATGTACTTTGTAAATCAGCTTAGAAAAACTGATAAGCGATACATACATTTATAAATAAATAAAGTTCTGCACTGGCATGCTCTCTGTGACCCCCAAACAGTCAATTTAGGATTGGAATGTCCAATCCTGCTTCCAGGTGTTATTTTCCCTGGGTTTTCTGAAGCAGGGCGCTCACAGTTTTCAGGTGTTGGCCCACAGACCTGGCAATTCGTTCAGAATTCTGGCGTCTCCGAGCCATATCCACAAAGTTCACAGATATGTTCCCGACCTTTTCAATTCAAGCCCAAGACACAGCAACTTTAACCAAAATGTTGTGTGGCACACCAACCTCCATGGAGCAGGAAGGGCAACCAAAATGATAAAGGGGATGGAACAGCCCTAAGTATTAAGACTGTTTTTAACCCAATGTTACAAAAAAAAAAAAAAAAAAAGGGTAAGGCGGAGAGGGCATGAGGAGGAACAGAGTGTAAGACAAGGCAGCTTTATCCAAAAATAAAAATGATTCTGCAGGATAATTTTACATCTGCCATTGAGGAATTCAATACAGACAGAAAATCCAGCAAGCACGTCCCAGAATTCACTCTCTTCATTTCTGCTGATAAAGATCTGCCTTTCATTTTTATTGAAATGAATTTGCTTCACACAATGCTTCTCTATGATCTCTTGCAATGCTATTTGCGGCTTGGCTTGAAACAGTTCAGTAGAATTTTAATAAAAACAATACAAAGTGCGGGTTTCTGCATTACTTCTCAAACAGGAACCAAACACATTGCAAAATCCGATACTTCGGAGAGCAGCCAGCAGTGAAATGGGCATGGCCTGGCATGGGAGATTCTGCATCTGCTTCCCCCTTTTGCTGCCTTGGGACCATCAGCCGTACAAGAAGGGACTCCATTTTACAGTTCCTCTACACCAAAAGATACCTAATGGATGGGGGAAATGGCAAAAGGACAGTCTAAAAGCACTGTCTTTGGCATGTAGACATGTCAGTTCCTGTCTTCGTGCCCTGATGTTCTGGCTTTTTAGTTTTCTGTCTCTTCTCCTCCCCGTATCATATGCCTCATGTTTCTTGTTAGCTTAATTTGGTTTAGCAATTTTTTTCCCTCTCTGCAGAACTTATTTCTTGGGCTTTTTTTTTTTGTACCATCGGTTACCTTTTGCTAACACAATATGACAGCAGGTAAGAAACATAAGGCCTTGAATTTCTGCTCCCCAAATGCACGACTCTATACTTTTTCCACCCTGAATCTTAGCTGCCAAACTTCCTTTGAGCTTCTCTTTATTTTATCCACTCCATTATAGATCTTAAAATCGTGAAAAGAAAACATAGCTCTCTGCTTCAACGGCAGGGGAGAAAGCCTGACACTTCAAGCATTTCCAGCATAGCTCTCTGCTTCAACGGCAGGGGAGAAAGATTGAAACTTCCTTTTAATGCATATCCAGCATAACTCTCTGCTTCAACAGCAGGGGGAATGAAGAAAAGTGGATCTATATACAGACAACCAACAAGGATTGAATTACATAGTCTGGGTAAACAAATAAGCATGGGCATAGCTTGCTTATTGCGGCGGTTACTACCCCTAACTAATTAAGGGCCTCATTTTCCAATATCGCAGTGGTAACGCATGATAATGCATGAGGGGGCGTGTCCCATGCAAATAAGGCATTTTTCGTGCAGCAGGGAAACATCGCATGACGCGATGTTTTCGCCATTTGCGGAAATGGATTCGGAAATCGCGAAAACATCGTGCACTGCGATAAAACAACCAATGAATCTTCGCAGTACACGAAAGTGTCCAAACAGCCTACTTCCACTCCTAGGTGCTGCAAGCACTTGTCGGAGAGCGAGAGAGAGAGCGAGAGAGAGAGCGAGAGCGAGAGAGCGAGCGCGAGCGAGAGAGAGAGAGAGAGAGCGAGAGATTCCTCACTCCGACGGCCAGCAAATCTTCACTAGAGACCACTGTTCTTTCCGTACGTCTCATGTTGAATGTGAACGTGGCCCCCAACCCCCTACGCTCATACCTAATCCCCACCTTGAGTTACTAGGTGGCCCTCCCATAGGGATACAAATACCTGTCTAGGGCATAGGCACTATAGCAAGTCTCTCTCTCTCTCCCCCCCCCCCCCCCCCCATGAGCCGTTCGGAATTGTCGTGGACCGCGATAACCCTTTACTGACCTGTAGCGCACAAGGTAACACAAATGAAAGTGTTGTAGCTATTAGCCGCGATAGGAGCCGCGCTAACACTGCGGCTGTTTTGTGGCACACGATACCTGTTTCCCGTTTTACATATGCTCCGCCCCAACTCCGCCCCCTGAATATAAAATTACGAATTTGCATTCGCAAATCGCGTTAACAGCTGTTAGCGCGATTTGCGAATTTATCTCCCGCGATAACACCTTGAAAAATGACCCCCTTAGCTAGATATTTCATTTAGATGCAGCTCCAACACTGCTCTCTACATTAATGGTGGGGGTGGAAGGGTAATAGAACCAAAAGGTTACTAAGAGCCAAGAGAAACAGATAAGTATGAGAAAAAAAAGTGTGAAACTTGCTGGGCAGACTGGATGGGCTGTTTGGTCTTCTTCTGCTGTCATTTCTATGTTTCTATAAATCTTTCCTCCTAATCCCTCTGCAATATCAATTATGAAAATATATAATGGAACCGGTCCCAGGACTTATTCCTGAGGTACTTCACAAATAACTTCTCTGTCCTTGGTATATACTCCTAGAAAGGAGTACAATATTTTATTTTTATTTATAGATTTTTATATACCGTTGTTCAGATGTACCATCACAACGATTTACATAATTAATAGAAATACAATAAGGTAACAATAAAAATATTGAATCTATAATAGAATTCAATCAGACAGTATAAAATTAAACAGATAAAATAATAGATAAATATAATATTAAGAAAATATAACATCAAACTAAAACCACATAATATTCTATTAAAAGGAGATTTAAAAAAGGAAAACAGTTAAGAAAGTAAGTTCCTTGATCATGTATCAATCATGGTCTTGATAAGCTTTGCCAAATAGCCAGGTTTTTTTTAGGTCTTTTTAAAATATTTTTATATTTGGTTGCAGTCTTAATTCTGTGGGTAAAGAAGTCCAGAGCTTGATAAAACAAAACACTAAATACATTTCTTCCACTTGGGTTTAATAAAAACAAGATAATCTATTCAGAATTAAAGCATGCTGCTTTCTGGAGCACGTGCGTGTGCAGATCTGGGGGGAAAGAAATAAAACCCACCGCTATCAGAGTCCTCATGCCCCCCCCCCCCACCCAAAAAATCTGATGAGGACAGGACACCAAACAAAGACACAAACATGTAGCTATCTCATAAGCAGAGGTTGAAAAATATTTAGAGAACTTAGATGCCAGCCAAAAATATTTAGAAGCCAGGGAATTTTTTCCTTCACTTATGCGCTATATATTTTTTTTTATTGCTGTTTATTTTTGTATTTTGCTTCTTTGACTTTATTTTTATTTTCCCCTTGCTCTCCCCTTCCCTGACCTCCATGTACGCTCCTTCTCCCCCTGCCTCCAGCCTCCTTCCTCCGAGGCCCAGCTACAGGACCCCACTGACAGCAGCAGCAGCCACCAGCCTCTGGCAGAGCCCAGGGCATCCCATTCTCCCAATCCCTGCTGAAATTCGCTCTTCCCAACTAGGGCTTCCAACAGAATTTTACGTGCCAGGGAATTGTCCCACCCTGCTTATAAGCCTTATCTTCCTTCAGAAAATAGGCTTAAAAATGTTTCTAAAGACAGGGGAAAAGGCAAGATAAAGCACAGGATACAAAAGTGACTTCTTTTCCCTGTGCACCACAGTGCTAGGACTGGGGGGTAGGTAAGTAGCCTGCCACAGAAATCATACCCTAAAGGACATTAGCTGGTTTACCAAGGGGCCACGTCAAAAACAAAATAAGAGAAGTCAGCATGGAGCTAGTGAGCCAGCATGCATTCGCAGACCATACAGCCTCACCCACCCATAGCATGGGCTTCCTTAGTAACCAGAAAAGCCTGTGGGTAGCATAGCAAGCTACTATAAACCAGGGTCTTGCCTCCACAAGCTTATCATGTGTCGGAGCTTTACAATGTGGACCGAGCTGCATCTGGATCAAAGCGATGTGTTTTGGACCTGTCAAAAAGGGGCTTTCAACCTTGCAGAGAATTCAAGCCACCACAGCCAAGGTGAAGGAATATCAAAATATGTCAAAAACCCCTGTGTGCTCTCCTGTGAATGACAAATGTTCTACAAGAACCAGCATCCACCATTCACAGTGTTAAAAAGTTGGGAAAAGGGCTGTACTGTTTAGGCTGCCCAGAGAACAGCAGTACATAACCAGCAGAGGAGGAAGCCAAAGGAATTTTGGGGGACCATTTAAGATAGAAAAGGCAGAATGTGGCTGCCTCTGTCTGTGTGTGCAGGGCAGGGACAGCCAGGAAGAGAGGAGTGCATTTGGCAGCCGTGTAATCAGTTCTTCTCCTTAACAGCCAATTATCGAGAGGGAGAGACAGAAGTCTGTGCTCTGAGGAAATAAACAGACAGACAGCTGTTCTTGCTTCATAGCTGAGCTACATGTAAAATCCCAACAAGGCACATTAGAGCCAAGAGCTGAGAGACTTCCTTTCTGGAGATATCCAGGCCCAGCAGTACATGGAATGAATCACCCTCCTAAGAGACTGAGTTAAGTAATCTAAACTTTGCACAGAGAGTATCGTAGCAGAAGGAGAAGGTTTATTTCCTTGCCTTTTGTCCCCAAATTCAGTATCTCATCTTAATTGCTTAATCTTTTCAGCCAAAGTCAAGCATAAACCCTTGCTGGGAAAAAAAACCAAACTGGTGGACCTTGGTCTTTCTGTAAGAGACTAAAACCAGGGTAGCTTTCTGTATAGTACCAAATTCCCCAGGAGAGAGAGACTTTTCACACACTGTGGTGCTAATCTATTTGGTTTGTCATCTAGCCAGTTCTACCATTAAAAGGGACTTCTTCATTTTCTTGATTTTTTTCCACACAATTTTGTGCTTGGGACAGGGTGCATCCTTTACAAACTGGTGACATTAGGGTGGATCAGTCCCCCCCCCTCCCCTTTTGAGTAGTCAGAGGTAAAGACAATTTTTGAAAGTTGTGTACTTCACTACCCTCCCACACACACCTTTCTCCATTAATGTTCCTTCATTTTTTTTTACTATCCATACGAGTATGCTGGTTGCTCTGGCCTAACAGGCCACAGCCTATTATTTTTGTATTGCTGGATATAAAATTTAAAAACTGCAAGTTTATATTATACTTCTGTACTGTACCTTTTCCCATTTAATGTTACTGTCTACTTACTCAATACTAGTAAAAGGGTCAATTACCATTTTATTCTAGTGTGATGATTTTATCTGGTCTGTGGTGCCAGAAGTGAGAAGCTGTTTGGGAAGGGCACAGAATAGTGTATTGAGGTGACTGGGACCCTATCTCATCCCGCACTCAAGCTACGAGAACCTGAAGATAAACCATATTAGTACATGTAAATTTCTCATGTGGTACTCCCCACCCCAAGCATAGGGACAATTCATAGCCTGAACCAAGGTGGGGGCCCACACAAGAAAATCCTGTGTGTGGAGAGGTGGGGGCCACCGCAGGGCCTGCGAGTGTGGGCTGCCTCACAGGCCCAGTGTTGATTTTTTTTTTCTGCTGGACCACAATAAAGGCTGCAGTGTGAAGAGCCTGCCCATCGTGGCTTCTGACATACCGGATCAGTCAAAGGTTGGGCCGGGTAGAAGCAGAAAGAAGGTGAGGTAGGGGGGACGAGAGAGATAGATTATGAGGGGGCAGATAATGGTGGAGGGTTGAGGGGGAAATGGAGAGAAGGCTGGGCGGGAGACGGAGGGCTGTTTCAGGGAAGGGGAAAGAGAGAGGGAGGCTGCTGTTTCTGGGTGGGGGAGCAAGAGACGGGGGGGGGGCAGTTGCTGGGAGATGGGGGAGGAGAGAGAGTGGACTGTTGCTGAGCAAGGATGTGAGAGAGAGAGAGAGAGAGAGAGAGAGAGAGAGAGAGACACACAGAGAGAGAGAGTGAGCTGGGATGCTACTGGACAAGGTGAGGGGGGATGCTGTGCTTGAGTTACCCCAGGTTAAGTCGGCCTGAGGTGGGTAATTCTGAATAACTGCCCCAGATGCAAAAAAACAAACAAAAAAAAAGCACTGGTACGGCTCCTCCTATTCCCTTTCCCGCAAGCAATTTTCACAAATTGTTTGTAAATCTTCAATTTTTTTCAATCTGCACGTCAAGGAACGTGCAAAGCTCTTGCATATTAGTTTTCTCACTATAGTTTAAAAAGCAAAAAAGTTGCGCAACTCTGAACCCCGCCATTCTTTACTTTAGAAAATAGGAAAGGAAATTTTTTTTCTTCCCGTTACAGCGCCCGCTCCTTTGAGCTCTACCAAGCCTGAATGTTCATGCACAAAGGCTCAAATCTATAATGCCAGCATCTATCATTTGTCACTTGGCTACGGACGCTGCTAGAAGAGGTGAGTGGGGTGGGGGATTTACCCTCCTGCAGATTTATAGCCCCCACCCCTGTGTGCAGACTGTGGGCTGCAGCCCTTTATAAAAAAACAAGTCTCCATCTTGCAAGTCCTGGGAGGTGCCTGCACGACTTGCAGACCAGGGCTCCAAACATGCCAAAGTACTTGCTAGCCAGCAAGATTTTCTAGTCGCCAGCCAAAAACAGGGTATCGAAAACTTCTCACTTTAAGTTGCAGAGCAGGACACATCGGTTTACACACAATTTTAAACAATTAGAAAATGTACAGAAAACATGTAAATCCTTGCAGCATTAAACTCTTACACATTCCAGAAGCTACCAAAAATAAAAAAAATGTCTTTCTAGCTTTGCCTTCTGAAGGGATGTTTTCATCATAAGGTTTGCAGTCTTTACTTTCCTGCCTTCTGAATCTTTTTCCTGGTTTTCTTTCCATTTTACCTTTCCTTGTGTTTCTCCATCTCTTCCTTTCCTTCCACCTCGCTTGCCAGCATGTCTCTGTCTTATTTTGTTCTTCTCCACATCTATCTGCTCTCCAACATTCTTCACTTTGCCCCATCTCACCCATCCTGTCACCTCCCCTCTCAACCTGTAACCTTGCCCAGCCATCTCCCCTTCTCCTGATCCCCAGTGCTGGTACAATCGAGGCGTGCGGAGCCACAGCGGCAGTAAGAGGTCACCTGTACATAATACTCTATGGCAGGGGTGGGCAAACATTTTTGTGCTGGGGGCCACATTATTTTTATTTATTTATTTAAAAAATGTTCTATACCGTCGTTAAGTTAAATAACCATCACAACGGTTTACAGAAGGGCACGATAAAGAGAAATATGGGTGGTATAGATTACAAATTACTCGTGTGCCATCGTAGTACGGTAACAATTTAAAATAATAAACTAAGTGTGTAAGTTAAACCCGATTGTTAGGAACAAATTAGGCAGTTTGATTTTAACATTAATATGCTTATGTAGGTTACTAATAACTTCTAGCTTGGTGCATCCTTACCTATCAACTATTTTTCTCCTTTTCTTTATCTTTATAAAATGCTTGTTTAAAAAGCCAGGTTTTCAGATTAGTTTTGAATAATTTCAGATTTCTCTGTAGTCTTATTTCGAGTGGCATGGTGTTCCAGAGTACAGGACCAGCCAGTGACAGTGCTCTTTCCCTTACTTGTGTGAGATGTGCTGATTTGACAGAGGGGACAGTTAGTAGAGCTTTATTTGCAGATCTCAGGTTTCTTTGTGGTACGTGCACGCGCAGTGCCATGTTAAGCCAGTCGTTTTTTTCATCGTGGATTAGTTTATGGATTATACAAAGTGCTTTATATTGTACTAGCCGTTAAGCCCGTAACAACGGGCTCGGTCCGTTTCCTTCCCACTCCCTCCCCCTCATTCTCCCTCCTCCTTCACTCTCTCCCCCCTCCCTCTCACCTCCCTCTCTCTCACCTTCCCCCTCCCTCTCCCCTTCCCTCCCTCTCACCTCCCTCTCTCACACCTCCCTCTCTCACACCTCCCTCCCCTCTCTCACCTCCCTCTCACACCTCCCTCCCCCCTCTCTCACACCTCCTCTCTCACACCTCCCTCCCCCTCTCTCTCACACCTCCCTCCCTCTCTCTCTCACCTTCCCTCCCTCTCTCACCCCCTCCCCCTCTCTCTCTTACACCTCCCTCCCCCTCTCTCTCACCTCCCTCTCTCACCCCCTCCCTCCCCCTCTCTCTCACCTCCCTCTCTCACACCTCCCTCCCCCTCTCTCACACCTCCCTCCCCCTCTCACACCTCCCTCTCTCACACCTCCCTCCCCCTCTCACACCTCCCTCTCTCACACCTCCCTCCCCCTCTCTCACCTCCCTCTCTCACACTTCCCTCCCCCTCTCTCTCACACCTCCCTCTCTCTCACCTTCCCCTCCCTCTCCTCAGTCACTCCCCCTCTCTCAATCCCCTCCCCTCTCTGATCATCCACAACCGGCAGATCTCGGGGGGGGGGGGGGGGGGTGTCCCTCCCGCGCGCGGCGCCGCTACTTCTCCTCCCGCTCCTGCTCGTCTTCGCTACTGCTCCTCCCACTCCTGCTTCGCGGCCGCCGCCGCTCCAGCTTTTCACCTTCGCCGCCACTCCTGTGGCCCCACCGCCATTTTTTTTTTTCGGGCACGCACGGCTCTGACCGACGTGCTCGCCCGCACATGCGCGGTAGAGCTGCTCTCTACTGCGCATTTGCGGGCCGTCGGTCAGAGCCCATTTATAAGGTAGATTCTTTGTTCAATTAGAAGCCAGTGGAGTTCAGCAAGTGTCCTGTAATATGGTCACTCTTTTTTTTGCCTGTCAAAACTCTGGCAGCGGAATTTTGCAATATTTGCAGAGGCCGAATTGTAGATTGAGGTAATCCTAAAAGCAGGGAGTTACAATAATCTGTGCTAGCGAATATCATTGCTTGTAGAACTGTGCGAAAATTGTTAATCGTTAGTAGAGGTTTTAGTCTTCTCAGGATCATTAGTTTTGCATAACCTTCTTTTATTTTCTGTGAAATGTATTGTTTCATGTTTAGCTCAGGGTCAATTATTACTCCTAGATTCCTAATTTTTAATGCTAACTCGGCGGTTTGAATATTTTTGATTGTGAATGTTGGTTGTGTATGGTGTGTGTTTTTACATTCAAGGTGTAAGAATTCAGTTTTGTCAATGTTTATTACCAGTTCCATCTGGTTTAGGAGCTGTTTGATTATTTCTAGGTACATATTGGTTAGTTTCATTGTTTCTTCGATGGTGTTTGGAATGGGTAACAGTAATTGTATATCATCTGCGTAAATGTAATGTATGATTCCCAGTCCTGCTAGTAAATGACATACTGGGAGGAGGTAAATGTTAAAGAGTGTTGCAGATAGGGCTGATCCCTGTGGGACACCAGTTAGCAGTGTGGCTTTGTCTGAAAGTGCATTTTTGATTTGTACCTGGAAACATCTATTGTTTAAGTATGACTCGAACCATTTTATTGTTTTATTAGTGAATCCTATTTCTTTCAGTCTACTGATTAGTATTCTGTGGTTTACAGTGTCAAATGCTGCAGAGAGATCTAATAGAACCAGAATGTAGTGTGTTCTTGTATCGAATCCTCTTAAGATATTGTCTGATAGAGCTAATAGCAACGTTTCTGTACTGTAGTGTTTGCGGAATCCATGTTGTGCTGGGTATAATATGTTGTTATTTTCAAGGTGGTTTGATAGTTGTTTTTGAACTGATTTTTCGATTAGTTTGGCTATTAGGGGTAAGTTGGAGACTGGTCTGTAGTTGCTAAGATTTAAGGGGTCAAGGTTCTTTTTCTTAATAATTGACTTGCTTACGGCTCCTTTCAGGGTATCCGGCATTACTCCTTCATCTAGTGAGAGGTTGATGATTTTAGTTAAGGTTGGGGTTATTGTGTCGACTATTTTTTTAAGTTCTGTAATGGGTATTGTGTCGCTTATGTGGGTAGCAGGGTTTAATTGCTTAATCATTTTTTCTACTTCAGGATGTGATACCTCCTCAAATTCTGACCAGATACTGATGTCTCTAGTGGGCATCATAATCTCTTGTTTTGTAGTTACGGGGATTTTTTTCCTTAGATTCTCACTTTTGTCTTTAAAGAATTGGGCTACATCATTGCATTGATTTTCTTGTAGGGTTAGGTGATTGTGTTGTCGCATGTTAGGTTTTTTACTATATTAAATAGGGTTCTGGCGTTGTTTGCAAATTTTTCTATTTTTGAGCTGTAGTATTTTTTTTTTTTTTGTGTCTAAGATTGGTTTTTTGTAGTATGCTAGTTGTTTTCTATACTTAGATTCTCGGTTGATTTGTTGTTTTTCCATTCTTTTTCTTTTTTCTAAGTATCCATTTTACTTCTTTGATTTGTTCACTATACCATGGATTGTTTGACTTTGGTTCTTTAATACGGGCCGTTTTTAGAGGATTTAGTTCGTTAGCTAAAGAAGTGATTCTGTTTAGCCAGTCAGTTGTAGCGTTGTGGCTATCTATGTAGTTGATATGTGTTATTTCTTCGGATAGTTTGTCTTTAAGAATTTCTGTGTTATAAGGGGGGGGGGGGTGGTATGAGAATTCAGCTGGTTCCATGTTCTGTTTTTTTATTGGTCCTTTGTGCTTTATCCGGGAGTTAATGAGGAAGTGGTCTGACCATGGGATTTATGTGTATTCGGTTTTTATGTTTTCAAGGAGGCTACTGTTAATAAAGGTTAGATCTAATGAGTGGCCTGCTTTGTGTGTTGGTTTGTCCGTGATCAATTTAAAACCTAATGCAGTCATTATGTCTAATCATGACATTACAAGTCATCGAGCGCAACGAGAGCTGGAAGGTGGGATAAGGCGGGTTCTCGGCAAAGCAATCAAATCCCCACCACTTGCTGCAGGCATTTCAGTATTCAGAAGGCTTGAGCGCTGTTATTTTTGGCACCCAAGGAGCCCCTTCAATCATGGATCCCAGCCTCTACCAAAATCAGGGAAACCTTCAACCCAACAGGTACAAGGAGTTTTCCCAGCTTTCAGACTACCTCACCTCAGTCACAAACGCAGCCATAAAGTATAAACAGTAAGGCGCAGACAAAAAAAGGTGGACTGGAAACCCTAAAAGCCAAACTCATATGCAGTGCAATAATGCAAAAACAGAAATATCACCATTCCTCATAAAAGAAAGTCAAGAAATCTAAATCAGTCATAACAGTGAGGAAACCATCCTAAGAAAACGCCTATTTCAAAACAGATGACAAATAGAACACCTAATAATTAAGAAGAATAAGGGTAAAAAAAATCAAATATTTCAAAATAGCAGACACATCAAACACCCAATAATTAAAAGAATAAGGATTTAAAAAATCCCCCCCCCCCCAATACCTACATACTTCATTTCCAGTCACCGTGAGACTCTAGGATTATTAGGATTCATTCACATACACACTCATGCACCCTTCTACCCTCTCTTCTTCTCACTCCTCTCTTCTACTTCTCTCCCCTCTCCCCTTCAGTCATTCACCCTCCTTCCCTCTCAGTCACTCACCCCCTCACTTCATTACCCTTCCCTTTCAGTCACTCACCCCTCATTCCTATGCACCCCTCAATCCCTCCCTCCCCTCCCATTCTTCCCCTTCCCTGTCTCTCTCTTACTCCCATCTGTCACTTATTTCCCACTCAGTCTCCTTCCCTCTGTCACTCTCCCTCACTCTACTCACACTTCTGTTTCTCATTCTCACCCCTTCCTACTCAGTCACTATCCCCTCTCTTCTACCCCCCAACTCACTCATTCCTTTCCCTGTCACTCACCACTTCCCTCTCAGTCACTCACCCTTGTCCCTTCCATTTCACTCACTCGCCATCCTCACCGCTTTCCCTTCCTTCCCTCTCTGTCACTTCCCTTACTCCCCTATTATTCACCACGCCTCAAAGCAGCAGAACTAGCGGAGTAAGGGAAGGGATGGGAGGGGACGGAAGGCAGAGACAATTATGAGGGAGGAAGGCTAGTAGCAGATCAAGGCTTTTATAGGTGGTGGAGGCAGAGGGCAGTATTGGATCAGGACGTTTTTGAGAGTGGAAGAAAAGCAAAGGACCAATCCAGCCTGAGAGAGAAAAGCCATGACCTGCGCAGGGTCAGGAGAGGGGTGGGGGGCAGTAGAGGCCCTTAAGCAAGAGAAGAAAAACACAGGAATATTGAGGGAGACAAGGTGAGGCGAGGAGTGGAGGGCTAAAAAGAAGTGGAAGAACAAAAAGTGTATGCATGGGAAAGTATTCATTTTCTCTCAACAACACAACAGCCTCGTAATTTTTCACAGGGGAACAGTTGGCCAGCCCTGAATCTCAGACACAAACCCCTGTAGGCTATTGCTCTCTCACACTCCCCTCCACCCCTTCTCCCCACTCCACTGGCCAGAAAACAGGAGGCAGCATTCACAGAGCGCAGAGGCCTGTGAGACCCCACGTGTTCAGAGGTCTCTCAGTGGTCTCACCCCTTCCTCAAGTACAGGCTTCCTTCTTCAGTAAGGAAACCCGTGAGGGAGGCAGAGCCTTTACAGAGTCTGTGTGTATGCAGACTCCATGCTCTGTAACTTCCGCCATTAGCCAACATTGCCACCAGAGGGAAGGCACAGTGATAGTTTACACAGAGCGGCAAAACAGGTAAGTATGACGCCCATCCACCATTTCTCTTTCACTTTCAGCCACTTGCTTATCTTTCTCGGTCTTCCCTCTCTCACCCCCCACTGCTCCCAGCAAGTCCTCCAACTCTCCTCCTCTCAGCTGCTCTCTATGCCCTTTACCTGTTGCAACCGTCCCTTCCCAGCGGCTTCACTCCGCCTACCTTTCTTTCTTTGCACCTCCTCTCGCTATGGATGGACACCTGGCTGCTGCGGCGTCTGCCTGCCGTCCTCTCCAGCGTCCCAGACCAGCTTGGGCGCTGCCTCCCGCCATACTCCGCTGGTACCTTAGGGCACGCGCACCGCACGGCCCTCACTCTTATTTCCTACTTGGCGCGAACCTCTGGGGCATCCCCCTGTGATGACATCACGCTGCCCGGATATTTAAAGCCTACGATGTTTGCTAGCCTTTGAGTTAGCAAGGGAGAATCTTACGGATGGGATTCGCTTTCCGTACCCAGATACTCTGCCTCTCCAATCTTCCATTAGACTCTTAACGCTAACGGGGTACCTGCTCCTCAGGGACCTCACTTGCTTTTCAGGTCGCTATCAGGAAACTGGTACTCACTCATCGAGGGCCCATGTTCCCTGTCTCGCTGCCTGCTCCTACCTTCTCTTCTGCCTGGAAGGATTCGCTATCTTCAACACCAGTGAGTACTACCAGCTTCACCTCAGAGCTGTTCCCTGGAACCAGGGACTCGCTCCTTGAGGGCCTGCCTCCGTTCCAGCCCTAGTGCCATCTCCTACGTGGAACCGCTGTGTGAGTACATTACCTTCAAGCCTCTCAGCTCTCAGGGATCAGGAACTCTCTCCTCGAGGGCCTGCTCTCCCTATCCTGGGGTTCTCCATACTGGGGCTTTGTGCATATTCCACTGTACTCATTCTCAGTTCTTTCCACTACAGCACTGCTCCCGGAGGAGTCGCTGTTCCAGCGCCTGAGGGATACTAGCCCTGCCGGGCTACTTCTACTGCTCACCACTGCCACCTCTGATGGCTTCATCACATTGTCTAATAAAAGATCAATCTCTGTGTTTGTGTGTCCTGAGCTAGGCCTGACCTGTGGCCCCTCACGGGACTTCCCCCCGTGGGCGTGGTCAGCTGCCACAGTGTCCAAGGGTCCACCCAAACCTCACTAATTATAACACTACCTTCCTACCTTCAACGCTGACGTAATAAGTTGTGCATTAAATCTGTGCGCTAAACAATGCAGTTTGTGCACACAAATCATATTTTCTACACATGAAACATGCTTTACGCATGCACAAATTTTTTTTTCTGCACAGAAAACCAGAGTTCATAGCGTTGAGCCGATTTGCCCCAACGAGATCCCATTTTCATTTCACGCTGAAGAATGGAAAATATCAGGATCTCGGCAGCCAAGGAATCACAGAATTATGCTCGAGTCCGATCTTTCAGTACTCCTCAAATACGAACTGTGGTAAGGGGGTGCTTTTTTTTTTTTTTAACTTTATCTTTGAAACAGTGGTATAGTCATGGGTGGACCATGGCCTACTCACCTTTCACTCAGGCCCGTCCAATTATTTTCCCAGGTATCGGAAAAGTTTCGCTTTGGGGCCAATAGTAAGCAGTCACCCAGGACAAATGAAAGGGAACCAAGGAGCGGCCACAGTCAGCATGCGGCGTCGCTTGAGGGGAGGGGGAGGGGAAGGACAGTGGTTGCTGGCTTCTTCCTACACGTCACAGCCGAAGAGGAGAGCTCTGTGGCGGCCCGAAGAATAAGAAGAGTCCGCGGAGGTGGGGCCCGAAAGCTCCAACCTCTGCCAGAGTTTGCGGCGGGAAAGGATCCGCGGCAGCCTGCCCTGACTCCAGCATGAGGCGCCAGAAACCACACACTCCTCCCCCACCCCCACCCGCTGCTGCCACCATATCCAATCCCTCACGCTTCAAGGTGCCGCCATTTTACACTGCCTTCCCCCTTCGCTTTGATAAAGGAAGAAAAAAAACCCACCTCCGCTGCCCACCCCCGACCATCACCATTTAGGCAGTGACACACGCAAGGTTCAGCGACGGAAGGACTCCCGTTAGGAAAGACTGAGATGAAGCAGTATGAAACTGCTTATTTGAGGGGGAGATCTGGGGGGGGGGGGGGGAGTGTGAGACTGCTCAGAGAGAGACTGTTGGGGACAAAGGGAGGGGCTTGGGGGGGAGGAGTGTGAGTGTGAGTCTGCTGGGAACGGAGGCAGGTCTGGGGGAGGAGTGTGAGACCGTGGAGGACAGAGAAGGAATGTGGGAGGAAATGTGTGAGACTGCTGGGGACAGAGGGGAGTCTGGGGGGGGGGGGGAGGAGGAGGAGTGCGAGTGAGACTGCTGGGGATGGAGGGGGAGAGTGTATAAAGGATGAGACTCTCACCCCCCCCCCCCCCCATGTCCTTGCCTGTTTCAGAAGTCAGCATTTGTCAACCCTATCGAGCTGTCTTTCTCTCATCATGGGGAGGAGGGGCAGAGAGAGAGAGAGAGACTGCTAGGGACGGGGTTCAGACCTGAAAGAGATTTTGATTCAGGAAACTTGTCTGCTATGACAATTTGTACATGGACTGCCAAAGTAATATATATATGTGGCAGACCCTCGTGGTCTGGCCAACAGATGTCACTGTCCCCGTCATCAGAACACACTTTGCAAAGCGACATCCGTAACCCTTCACTCCCTCCCACCTGGAGAGTCGGGATTGGTTGCCTGAAGACTATTTAGCCCAGCCATTTTAAGACACCGTGGGTTCAGCCTGAGGAAGCAGACAAGGAGTAAAGATGTATTTTTTCCACACTCTGGTGAGGCCTCCCAGCTTCACCCAGAAGGAGTTTCCTTTAGAAGTGACACCTCCCAGTGCTGTCCCTGCCTGAGGGTCCTTCTTACAATTTACAGAGAGACAGACTTTTTAAGCCCGATACCCTTTAGGGGCAAAAGGGCTCTCACCAGGGGACCAAAGACCCGTGAGCCTGCTGCGAGAGACAGTGAAGGCAGACGTGATATTCAGTTTAAGCTTTAAAATATTCTTTGGACTTAAGAAGAGTGGGGAGGTTTTTGGATCCCCCCCTTCCCCACTGGGATTTCAGAGCTGAGAACTTGCCTGATCCCACTGACTTTTCCCCAAGAGAAGTTCCCTAGAAAGATCAGAGAATAAGGATGAAAGAATCATTAAGGAAGGAAGAACAAAAGTAGGGGACCCCAATCGGATCTTTACCATCAAAGGATCAGGACGGGCTGGGTGTCTAGGGAGAAGATGACTAAAGGCAGGATTTTTTTCAATAAAGCTGGGGACACCTCCACTAGGATTCCCATAGCACAGCCGCTGGGAGAGTTGGCTCTACCCAGAGGTCCGGTAAAAGGACACCTGCCTACCCAGAATTATACCTGTACCATCAGTCAGATGTAAATTCACACTTCTGTATAACGGACTTTAATTAATGAATAACTATGGTCCTGTCTGAGTTATTACTGCCTCTCACCTCATGAGAAGCACCTACACTTCTGACACACACTGGCGACCTTTTCTCATCCTCTGGGCCATAAGCGAGAGCTCTCCCCCCTCTCCCCATGAAAGAATCTCCCCCAGGGATTAAAAGTCAGCGTGGGATGTAACATGCTAGCCGGAGCAGCCCCAGCAGATATAAAATGAGTTATGTGCTCTATGGAGCAACAATCCTAAAAAAAAAAAAAAAAAAGGGGGGGTTACATATAAAATGATTAAAATAAAAGGAATGTTTGTGAAGAACTTTTACATAATATTGATAACAGTATAATAAAATGACAAGTTAAAGAAAGAATAACCACAAGAACAATTTCCAGGTTCTGATCCATATTGCTCCTAGTCAGATTGGGGCGGATTTTAAAAGAGTTACGCACGTAACCCTTAAAACCCCCCCCCGCTGAGCCTATTTTGTGCGGGGTGGGGCGTAGGCGGTCCGGGGGGCAGGCGTAACTTCTTCAACATAGGTAAGGGGGGGAAGGTGCAGGGGGGGGGGGGGCGGGAGGGAACGGAGGCAGGCTGCGCGGCTCTGCGCGTGCAAGTTGCACAATTGTGCACCCCCTTGCGTGCGCCGACCCTGGATTTTATAACATGTGCGCGGCTGCGGTTTTAAAATCTGCCCCACTATGTTTTTGGCCTGTCGGCAGGATATAGCACTTTTAGGGACCTTCATTTTTAGTTTTTATTTTATTTTTCCTGGGAATTAAAATTTTATAACAAACAAAAAAAAGTGGAAAATGACTTATAACAAGAGAAAAATCAGTGGAACTGTCATTTTTCCACTGATTTTTTTTTTTTGTTATAGCACTGAAATTCCCAGGAAAAATAAAATAAAACTGAAAACGAAGGTCTCTAAGTATATTTGGTTGTGATAACTTCTGTTTCACCTGTATTTTTTTTTTTTGTAGTAGCGAATGGATGCAATTTTGGAATAAAGATAGCATTTTGATGGATTATTTTCAGCTAATGTATTTTTTGATATTTTATGCTTAATGTGCTTTATTCTTGTTGCAAACTGCCCTGGGTCTCCTTTAGAGTGAGGAAGGTGCAGTTGCCAACTGGCTCCAGATTTTCAGGACAGGTTGATCCAGTCCTGGTTTTACCCCATTGCATGCTGGGATTTATTCTGATTTTCCTGTTGCATTCCCTAAGAAAAGCAAGAGTATAAGTATCTGCATGCAGGGAAGTAAAACCAGGACTGGATCCACCTGTCCTAAAAATCTGGAGCCGGTTGGCAACCCCTAGAGAAAGGTGGTATAGGAAAGTGAATGTTATATTCTCGCAGGCGTACTGGGAAGTGTTTCATTTAGGAAACATTCATCGTCGATATCTTGGGATCTTGCACAGTACAGGAGAAAATGCATTTTTTTCCTCTGATGTTCCACTGCAGGAAGGCTGGCTTCTTGGAATTTCCAATTCAGCTTTGGTGAGGGGCTATCTGTGTTTTGCATGTACAACCAAGATTAGGTAATCTGCTAGCATGTTGTTTCTGTGAAGGGATCTGTAGCAGTCCAGACTGTTTTCCAAACTGCATTTCCCAAAAGGAGGGTATTTTCTTCTAGGGAAGAGGTTCTCAACCTTTCATGATTCTTCCCTCCAAGTATTCCCCCTTCATTTAATTAACTCTCCCCTTGTTTTTATGCAATGTTTTGTTTTCTATTTTATTAATATTGATTCATCTTACATAAATATATCATACATAAAATAAAGTATGTTTTATTGTAAACCGTTTTGATTATATTCCAGTATAAAAAAGCGGTACATAAATCATTTTAAATAAATAAATGACTACTGTACCCCTTTCAAGTGTTCTAGATATCTTATATACCCCTAGGTGCACAAAAATATTACATACACTTAACACAGCTTTTTGAATAGGGACCTATTCTGTATTTACATGACACTGTGATATTTGGACCTGTTTTTCAAATGACAGTTAACTGCCAAATATACACACACACACACACACACTCGCTGATGCTGCTGAATTCAACCCAATCCTGGCAGGAAGTGACATGAATCATTAAGTTTAAAACATTTATAAATATGGCAGCTATAGCAGACATTTTAGAGTACACCTCACAATAGATTTCCAAATAATTATCAATAAAAGTATAACTGCCATGGCTTAGATCTGTATGCCTAGTGCCCACCCATAAAATCAGTTCTGGCTATGCCACAAATTTAAAGCAGAAAGCAGAAATTTATACAATCATAAATCAGAAAGTTATTCATACATATTTCATATGAGTCAGCAAGATAAAAAGAATACAAAGCAATGACACTAAGGCAGCGACTTACTAAAGAAAATAAGAGTACAAAACAACAAATCAGAGTACTAATGACAGATTATCCTATGGCCATCTAACAACAGCGCTAAACAATTCAAGCTAGCGCTTATCTTGCTTTCTAGAGACAAGAAAAGATCTTAGCCAAGAAGGATCATAGAAAATATATTTCACAGGAGCCATTACTGCAATACATTTACAAGGAAATCATATAAAGCAAGAAGCAAGGTGCAACGTTTTAAGTTACGTTTGATGTGGAGATTAAAGCCGTATCTCAGCCCTGATGACTTCCGTAATGTAGTGTGGGCTGTGATTTTATCAAAGCTTGTAACTCAGTCTATATCCAGCTACCAGCAGTTACATTAAAGGCTGTGCAAACAGCACAGACCACTGCTGCAAGGGAGATAGCAGATGCCAAGCTTAGAGATCACATTATGCCAGTGTTTTACAATCACTCCACTGACTGCCAGAACAGTGGGGAATCAGATTCAAGAATCAAATCAAATTAAAAAATCAGAACAAGATCATCAGATGCAATCACCCCCTTCTCTCGCTCTTCTTTCATGCTCAGAAGAATTTTACCCTCTAAACAGTACCTCTTCCCTTGGATTTCTTCAGGCTAAATGCATCACTCTGCATTTTTTAGCATTAAATCTTAGCTGACAGAACCCATTCCTTGCGCTTTGCTAGATTCCTCCTATTTTCCACACCTTCCTGGCAGTCTACCCTGTTGCAGATTGTGGAATCATTGGCAAAGAGACAAACCTTTCCCGACAATCCTTCTGCAATGCTGCTCACAAAATTTTTGAAAAGAACCAGACCGAGGGGCAATCCCTGAGACACACCTCTAGCAACGGCCCTCTCCTAGGAGTGAACTCCATTTCCACTACCCTTTGTCATCTCCCAATCAGCCACCCTCTAACCTGGTCAAATCCTTTTACGTCCCATAACAAAAGCACTTAATTTATTTTTAAGTCACCCAAGTGGAACCATTTCAAAGGCCTTACTGAAATCCAAGTACACTTCATCTAATGTTCGCCCCTGATCCAACTGTTTGGTCATCCAATCAAAGAAATTGATCAGAGTCCTCTGACAAGTCGCACCGCCAGTAAAGCCATGCTGCCTTGGATCTTGCAAGCTATTGGATTCCAGAAACTGCACTCTCTTCTCTTTTGGCAGCAATTCCATTAGTTTGCTCACCACAGAGGTCAAACTAACTGGCCTCTAGTTCCCAGCCTCCTCCTTACTTCCACGTTTATTTACAGGAACCACATCCACCCGTCTCCAGTCTTTTCTGAACTACTCCCCACCCTAAAGAAGCACTGACAAGATCAGTCATCCGCCCCCGCCTCCCCTCATCATTTTGTCTGCTTTAGGTTTCGTTAGCCCCTCATGAACACAGTCGAGAGGAGTTTATGTACCAGTAGTCCCAGATTCTCATGAGCACCGCGACTAGCATTTCAGGAAAGGAGTTTGACAGGGTTTTCTGACACTGTAGCATGCTTTCCATCATCTCTATAAAAAAAGACACAGCAAAACAGCAAGGCACTGCTCTATAGGCTCATCCTCACCAGACAAGGCAGCAGCTACTGCTGCTGCTACAATCTTGGCTATGCTGACCTCATTGTTCTTTTTTTTTTAAAATGTACTTCTAGTTAGCACATTTAATTTTGCCAAGGGATGTTTCAGTACCTATGACAGCAGGAAGAGTACAGAGACAGGAAGAATACAGCAGATGTTTTGCAAGCTGCCCTACATGAATTTGCCCACTCACAAAAAAAACCGCATCTCCAGCTGTAATGTTTGGTCGGCCATAGGATGCCCTGTGACCAGCTGCACTCACCGAAATGCCTTCGCAGCCGGAATGCCACCATTCGCCAGCTTCCCCCACTCTGCAGGCACTGCCCCTAGGTGTGCACGCATGGTGCGCACAGACCTTTCAAAGCCCTGCGGTAGAAAAGGCAGGCAGATGTGCCTGCTGATGATGTCATGTGGCCAGGTATTTAAAACCCCGCTGCGCTCCTCCCCTTGCCTCAGCAACAGGCCCTCCTGCCTAGCAGTGTGTGTTGCTATTCTCTTGTACCTTGTCTTGCTGTTAGTTTCTTTACCTCGTTGTCCCTAGCCTTGCTCGTTCTTGTACTACCTTTGTTGCCTTACCCTGTCTGCCCTGCCTAGTCCTGACCTTTTGTGTCCTGTCTTTACCTCGTCTTGTTGGCCTTCGCCTGACTCCCAATATTGACCTCTTCTATGGATCCAGACTACCCTCTTGCCTGGTACAGACTTCTGCTACAGACCCAGACACTGTCTCTCGCAGCCTGCCCTGACCTCACCCAGAACCTGGATCCTGCTTACTCACTGCCAACCCCTGACCTTTGCCTGTATCCTGTCATCATCCAACTGCCCCTTATGGGACTCTTGACCAAGCCCTGCCACCCCTTGAACCCAAGGACTCAACCTGCGGGGGCTGGTATAGGTGAAGCTCCAATCACTGTTCCAGTAAGGGCATGTCCACTAGCTATTGTCAACCACGCCATAGCACAAGGGCTCCCAACCGTGACGCTAGCTTCCTCCCAATCTTGAGATACTGCCAATGCTACGGAGCCACATATTGGTTATGGCAAGGACATGGCCTGTAACACAAAATACGATCTTCTCCACTATGTATTTCTCTAACTGTTTAAGACCAATTAACTTATCTCGTACAAGACCACAGAAAGGAGACATGGGTTCTCGAATCCTTAGCTCAACAACACTCTCTTTATTCTTAAAAAGATTCACCACCGTGGATTAGAAGCAGATGCAGTCAAAATACCAGAATGCCAAGAGCAGCAGAGCACTTGAGCTAACAATGAAGCACTTGAATTAAGTTTAAAGTATTTTGCTTGTCTAGCTGTTCAGCAATTCCTCTACTAATGCAAAGACTAAATCCAGCAAAACCATCTGCCTACAGACAAGGTGTGGAACATACAGCAGGAAGGGCACCTCACTCTTCTTGTGACTAATATAACTTAAATCTCGGAGCTTATACACCCCAAACTTGATTAGTATAACAAAGTATTTAAAAAACTGGAAGTATTACGTTTACATTCTATATTTCAAGAAAGACCTGTTTTGCACTTAACAGGGCCCGCAATCTTTGTGATCACTTGGTTCGTTCTGCATTTTATTCACCTTATGCTCTGTTACAGCACAGGTGAAACTCAGCCATTTCCCTTGTGAACAGTGCAACATATGCCCTAGATCACTTAGCGGCAACGTTTTGCCATTTCCATCTCAACATCTATGTATCTTGAGGACTCATACCACATGTGCTGCCATGGGAGTCACTTATGTGGGCTTTTATTATACATTAGTAGGACCATATGTACAGTATGA
Source organism: Rhinatrema bivittatum (assembly GCF_901001135.1). Classification (NCBI taxonomy): domain Eukaryota; kingdom Metazoa; phylum Chordata; class Amphibia; order Gymnophiona; family Rhinatrematidae; genus Rhinatrema; species Rhinatrema bivittatum. Next base: position 521,363,412 of record NC_042615.1, on the reverse strand, counting down.
GTACGAATCCAAGAAGAATTAAGTTGATTTCGTCACAAGATTGAGGCGCTTTTAGTTGCCCATTGTAGTAACTTTTTTTTTGGAAGTGCTGTTTTGGAAAAACCCTATTGGAATACTCGTGGTGGTAACTTTAACAAATTATTTTGCAGCGGGAACAAAAATGTATTTTTAAGTGGGGCATTGTGCTTCTCAAGGGTCTCAACAAAGAAAACAAATGGTCTGTGTTTTAATTAAAAGCTATGATTTTATATTAAGTGTTTTATACTTTTTTTGGCAATTTTGTCATCCTTATAGATTGTTTACACAACCTATGTTCATCAATCATGACGACATCATCTTTAATGTGTAATCCAATTGGTGCCTGGTATTCTAAATGTTTAGTGGGTCTGATGCTGTGCACGATGCAGCCATACTGAACTGTGAAGCGACCATGGTGTTTCCAGGTTTGAGAGGTTTTTTAGTAGCTTTGTTATTTTTTTTTTGTTAAATCATGAATAAAAAATAATTTTTTGTTTTCATAGATCTGTCCAACTGGTCCCCGAAGATGTTATGTTGAAACACTGGCGATGTTGGGCAAATACCCGTTATTAGAAAGCAGTCAGCTACCTTCTCCAGCATTTTGTTTATAGCAGCTATTATATGAGCCTTTTCAGCATCTGATTAGATCCAATACACGCCACCCAGATTGTGCTGAAAATCTAACAGGTGAATTTTCAAAAGGATTTACGCATGTAAACATAATTACTATCATAGCAATTTACGCCTGTAAAGTGCACTTGTGCAAGCAAATCCTATGAACAATTCAATGGCATATATCGTAGAAATTTTCAAAAGCCCACTTACTCGAGTAAAGTGAAGGCTCACATTGCAGTTCTTTGGATAATCAATTGGCATATGACAGTTGGGACATTCATATGAATAGTTTTTTCAATGCAATAAAATATAAACCTTGCATAGCAGGTTTTGTATTACATAAAATATAAACCGGCATATGCTTATAACTTGAGCGCTTTAGCCGTTTGTGCTAACGGCTTAATTGCACCATATATGATACCAGGGAGGACTTTAAACTGTTACACCATTCTTTTTTTCTGTGGAATAATTTTACTGAACAGTCATAGGGCCAGATGTACCAAGGCCCTTTGCCTATTTTTTTTTAAGCTCTTTATTTTAAAGACACAATTCAATTCACAATGCACATCAGTAACAAACAAAGCAGGAAGTGAATCACAGAAAAGAAATAAAAAAATATTGCCTTGCACAATATAGAACAAAGTCATAGTAATAAATTCCATCACAACACCCTCCTAGGCTTGTTCATAACCCTCCAAATTGTTCTTAAGGGCAAAGGTAATCTGTTCCATTTAAGCAGTTTCAGCAATCATACCCCTCCAGTAGTCCAAGTCCAGTGCCCATTTCCAAAAGAAAGCAATTATAACTCTTGTTGCATGCAATACACGTGAAACCATTTGCTTAGTTTTCTTGCTTATCTCTTGCAGCTCCCATCTCCCCAATAAGCACAGAGATGCTGACGGCTCAAGTGAATGACCAATGAAAGATTGAATGTCCCTCAGTACTTGGCCCAAACAGCACATTCCCACCACATGTGGAAAAACGAGTCCTGAATACCACAGTCTCCCCAACACAATGGACTTGATTTGAAACTCCAGGGAGGAAGACTTAGAACCAATGTCAGGAAGTATTTCTTCATGGAGAGGGTGGTAGATGCCTGGAATGCCCTTCTGGAGGAAGTGGTGAAGACTAAAACTGTGAAGGAATGCAAAGGGACATGGGATAAACACTGTGGATCCATAAAGGCTAGAGGACGGGAATGAAGAGAAGAGCCAAGGGGGTGGCTTGCTGAAATGGTGATGGCTACTACCTGGTGATTACTATCCTTACTCAATAAGCCTTCACACAGTTAATGCAACGCCAACATTGCTCTCTGTATCAACGGCTAGGGGAAATATGGAAAAGAGGAAAACAAGGACTGAACTACACAGTCTGGGTAAACAAGCATGGGGGTAGCTTTTTTATTGCAGCGGTTACTACCCTAAACCAATTAAGCCTGATACTTCACTTTGAATGCATATACAGCGTTGCTCTCTGCTTCAACGGCAGGGGGAAATGTGGAAAGGAAGATTTACATTCAGACAACATCCAACAAGGCATGGATATGTGCAGTCTGGGTAAACAAGCATCGGGGTAATTTGCTTACTACCCTTAACCATTAAGCCTTACGATTCACCTTTGATGCATCGCCAACATTACTCTCTGCATCAACGGCAGGGGGTGGCAGGAAATTTGAATCAAACAGTTACCAACAAGGGCCCTGAACTTAGTGGTTGGTGAAACAGATAAGTATGGGAAAATAAGTGAGGGAGCTTACTGGGCAGACTGGATGGGCTGTTTGGTCTTTTTCTGCCGTCATTTCTATGTTTCTATTTGTTTCTATGTTACTAAACTTGGAGAAATATAACTGGTCCTAAACAAAAGCTTATATATTAATTCGATATTTTTTTTACACAGGGAAAGTTTTGAAATGAAGCACCATCTACCACGCTAGTGCTCTTCAACAAGCTCCAAAGATAAATCTGAATTCTATTTCTGTATAACAGAAGCACTTATTTTTATTTAAAATTATTTCTATACTGCCTATACAATAGTGTTTAAGATCTAAGTGGCTTAAAAAAAATAATCGAAAAATATAATAATTTAGGTAATAAGAGAAAAACATAAATAGCAACATTAAATATTAAAAGAACAAAAGAATAAAATAAATTTACATAGGAATATATGGGCAGTAGAAAGGTAAAAGTAATCATACATGACATGAAATAATAAGAGTGGTAAAGAAATTAACATAATTCAGAACCATCAGCGTTTAAAATAAAAGTTAGATGAAAACAGCTGTGTAAAAATGTTATGGTTTTGTAGGGACTGGGTTAAAAACTGAGGAACATAAGTATGTTTTTAGAGCCTTTTTGAACTCTAATATTTGACAATAGACGTAATGAGTCTGGAAGGGAGTTCCATAAAAGGGGCCCTGCAACTGAAAAAGCACGTTTTCTTGTTAGATCTAATCTTGTCACTTTGACTGTAGGAACTTCTTGTAAACATTTGTCTTGTGAATGGAGCTGTCCAGTCGGTTGGTAAAGTCTGAGAATGATACAGAGCCAACAGACGAGGGATTGTAAATGAGATTATGAACAATTGATAGGACTTTAGATTGTACACGTTGTTTGATGGGAGCCAGTGTAATGTTTAAAAAATTGGAGTAATATGATCATTGCGTTTAGTGTTAGAAATGAGACGAGCAGCAGTATTCTGAATTAACTGCAATGGATGAAGTGCTATATCAGGAAGGCCGACATAAAGAGAATTACAGTAATCTATACCAGTTAGAAACAAGGCTTGAAGAACAGTCCGAAAGTCAGTAGGGAATAGTAAAGGTTTTAGTTTTCTTAATAAATGTATTTAGTAGAATGATTTTTTTTTTTTTACTACTGCAGAGATTTTTTTTTTTGACGTGGATAGATTGGAATCTATAATTACTCCTCGGTTTCGGGCATAATTAACAATCAGAATAGAACAGTTTTCGTATATGAATTCTGAGGGAGGGGAACATAAGGAATGGGGTGTTGAGGATAAATAAACGATTTCAGTTTTGGAGGTATTTAATTTTAGACGATTATGGGATAGCCATGTGTTAATGGCTTTTAGCCATTTTTTAGCCATGTGTTAATGGCTTTTACCCCAAACCAAATGTGCCTGATACTTCACTTTCGATGCACATCCAGCAATGCTCTCTGCTTCAACGGCATGGGAGAAGACTTATACGTCACGCATGTCCAGCATGGCTCCCTGCTTCAACGGCAGGGGAGAAGAAAAACAACCAATAAGGGCTGATGACATAGTCTGGGTAAAACAAGTGAGCATGGGTGCAGCTTGCTTATTGCGGCGGCTGCTACCCCTGGCGGATCGGGCTGGATGTTTCACTTGGATGCAGCTCCATCGCTGCTCTCTACATTGGGGGTGGGGGTGGAAGGGAAATGGAACCAAGAGCTAGGAGAAACAGATAAGTGTGAGAGAGGATATGTGTGAAGCTTGCTGGGCAGACTGGATGGGCCGTTTGGTCTTCTTCTGCCGTCATTTCTATGTTTCTATATGTTTCTATGAATTAATGAAAAAGTGTGCATCCAGGAAGATAAATAGGGTAATATGAACTGGATATTGTCTGCGTATATTTTAAAGTTTAACCCTAAGCCAGCCAGCCAATAAGTAAGTAACAGAGGGAGGAGATAAATATTAAAAAGAGTAGCAGATAGAGAAGAACCTTGGGGGAACACCAGAGTTTGTGCAGTACCAAGCAGAGTGGTGACTATCAAAATTAATTTGTTGGGGATGATTAGATAGAAACGAAGTAAACCAGTCTAGAACTGTGCCAGTAATGCCAATGTGTTTGAGGTTGGATTGTGGTATCTCATGATTTAGAGTATCAAATGCAGCTGAGATATCAAGAAAGATTATAATATAGTCAATGTTGGCATCAAAGCCACATATAGTAGTGTCGAAGAGTGACAGCAGAAGAGATTTGGTGTTATGTCCTTTGCGGAAACCATGTTGGTTTGGATGGAGCAGGTAATTGTCATCAATGTATTCTGATAGTTGGTGAAATGCAACAGATTTGATGACTTTTGCTAATGTTGTGAGAGAAGTAATTGAGCAATAATTTATATCTAAAAGGTCAGTTTTCTTTTTTGCTATAGGTAAAATGGATGTTTTCTTAAAAGTGGATGGGAATGAACCAGATTTGAGAGATAAGTTAACTAGCTGTGATATGATTGGTGATATATGTTCTTTTATGTCCTTTAGTAGTTGCCCAGGACAGGGATTGAATGGACTGTTAGATACTTTTGATTTGGATAAAATTTTCAAAATAGTAGAGGGGTCAGTAGGGATGAATTCGGACCAAGAGCAGGTATTTGACATAAGATTACTGTGTGGAATTGGTAAGTGATTAAATTCAGAGAAAATGTTTGATGTTTTATCTTGGAAATATTGGGCGATATTATTACAGAAATCATTAGTGATATGATTTGTTGGTTCTGAATGTGAGGAAGTACGAGATTTCAATGTTAAATAAGGTATTTGGATTACCATTGGCAAAACATATTTTCTGAGCAAAGATTTTTTTACGTGATTAATTTCTTTTTTGTATTTATCTCAGCTGCCTGAATCCCATACTGTAGATAACAATAAAGCCAAAATATAATTTTGGAATTGGGTCCTTGCTTGTAATTATTTTTTCAAACCAATCCTTCCTTTCAGCACACTTAAATCCTGCCTTTCCCTAAATATATCTCTACGAAACAGCACACACACAAAATGACAGTGGTTAGGAATTCCATATTTATCTACTAGCTCTGTAAACTACTTGAAGTTACTTCCTTGCCAGACTTGGCCTAGCAATCAAAGGCCTGGATTTTCTAAAATCATACGGCTTTCTGAATCCCGCGGTAACAGGGGCGGGGAGGCCCAAAAGGGCCTGTGAAATCCGGCAGCAATCGCACCATCATGGTGTTATCGCTGCCAGCTTTCGCACCCAATAGCACCACCGTGAAATGTGGTGCTATTGGGCACACTATTGGCGGCGATAACAGGTCTTACCTTATTGCCGCCAGTGAAGTTTCCGCCATGTCTGCCCCGACGCCGCCCCTATCTAGCTATCGCACGCGAAAAGGGACGTTTCGCATGCAAAAAAGTCCCTTTTCGCATGCAATAGGGATAGAAAATGACCTCCTAAGACCTTTGTTGTACCAGCTCTGCACATCAAGAGATGGCTGAGGGGAGATATGATAGAGGTCTATAAAACAATAAGCAGAGTGGAATGGGTAAATGTGAATAGGTTGTTTATACTTTGAAAAAGTACAAAGACTTGCAGTGAACTTACTAAGTAGTACATTTAAAACAAATAGGAGAAATGTTTTCCACTCAACGCATAATTAAAACTCTGGAATTCATTGCCAGAGGATGTGGTAAAAGCAGTTAGTGTAGCTGGGTTTAAGAAAGGTTTGGATAAGTTCTTGGAAGAAAAGCCAATAAACAATTATTAAGATGGACTTAAGGAAATCCACTGCTTATCCCTGGAATAAGCAGTATGGAATCTATCAACCTTTTGGGATCCTGCGAAGTACTTGTAACCTGGATTGGTCACAGTTGATAACAGGATGCTGGGCTTGATAGACCTTTGGTGTGACCCAGTATGGAAATTTTTTTTCCTTAGGTCATAATGGCCCATGATAGCTGAAGATTATTAACCAAAGATGAAACAATAGGTGAAAATATTTCAAATTACAACTCTCCTTGTCACAATCTCCTCCTTTATTTGGAAAAGAAGAATGCCCTGAATTTGGCTTACTACCTTACAATTCCTAAAGGCCTGTGAGGAGTTAGATATTTCAAATTTATAGTTGTATTACCTGTCAGCATGGCTGATGGAGTTAGAGGACGGTTTGAAGTGATTCAACACAATCATGGCTGGACCTAGAGACTGTTCAGACTGGTAGTCATGTCCTGATAGCAATGCTAAGTTATTTACCTGGCTCGGTCACTTCAACAAAACTTCATAGGAATAACCTGGTTATTTCACATATCCTCAAAGTCTGGCATACTATCAATAAATTATTGAATACTGTTTATGGGACATTGCAAGGCAAGTGTTGAAAAGATTCAAAAGACGGGATACAGCCATCATTTTCACTAAGCAGGCTCTCCCCAGCAACAATAAGGGGAAATCAAACCATCTTTGTAAGTCAGATTTCAGCTTGTTAATCACCAAGGGAGAATTAAGTTTTATATAAATCTGCAACATTAATAGAAACATTAATTCGCAGGTACTGGAATCTAGACTCTACTAATGAGAAACAGGCTTTCCGGAACCCTTCGCAGAGATCCTATTCTCATTGCTATCTTTCTGGAAGATAGCAATTTTTTTTTTTTTGAAGGGCCACAGGGCAAATCAAGCAAGTGGAGGAAAAAGGTGCCGGTAATCAGTACTGGCTCGTACCCCCTGAAAAAAAAGCCCTGCCTACTCTTAACAAAACAGATTATGTGAAATTAACCTGGTAGCCAGACAAAATACTATAAACCCTTAACAGTTCAAGTAGGGCTGGAGCCGATTTATCCACCTCCATAAGAAACAACAAAATGACATCCGAATATACCAAAATTTTGTGTACTAAATTGTATACTTGAAACCCTTTCATCTCAATAGACTCTATCTTTTGAGCCAGCAGTTCAAGAGCTAAACTGTAAAGTAATGGGAACAGAGGGCACCCCCTGTCTAGTATTCCATATAATAGACAAAGGACCTGACCGTAACCCATCAGCTATAACCTGTGCCTTGAGATTCCTGTACAAAGCCTGCAACCCAAGCAGAAGTTCTTAAGGGGGAATGTCAAAGCACTTAAGCACCAGAAACAGAGATTCCACGATATCCTGTTGAATGCCTTATCAGTAGCCAGCGATGATACTGTGCCAGGAATCCCAAGTTTATTTGCCAGGAGAATAACATTAAATATCTTGCATTGTTTGCCAATGATCTCCCTTTAATCAAACCAATGTGATTTCGGTTAATTAATAGGGGGACAATGTGTTCCATCCTAAATTGAAGTATTTTGGCTAAAATCTTAATATCTGCATTAATGAGAGGCTTAGGCCTGTAGGCACCACAGTCCGAGGGTTCCTTCCCCTTCTTGTAAATTAAGTAATTAATGCATCCAACAGGTTCCCAGCTGAGGCAGACCTATCCAAAACGTTACACAGCTTGCACAAGAGAGGCACAAACTCTGCCTGAAAATGTTTGTAATAGTAAGGGACCTTTGTTTTCAGCTGTTATTTTGTTATAACAAAATAAGTAAGTGGGGAAAAAAAAAAAAAAGTAATTTTTCCACCAGTTTCTTTTTTGTTGTAACAGTGAAATTTACAGGGAAAAAATAAATAAAATAAAAACTGAAAATGAAGGTCCCTAATAATAGTCTAACTAAAAGCCATTAGGCCGTGGGCTTTTCTTTAAAGGATAAAGATTTAATCGCTTGAAAAATCTCCAGTGCTGTAATTGAAGCTGCCAGGAATCACTTCGCTTCCTCTGGAACCTGTGGTTGATGAATATCATCTAGGAAATTCTAAATTTCTTCAATTGTAGACTGCCCAGGTTCCTTAGACAACAATTCAAAATGTTCTCTAGAAATGCCAACAATCTTTTGACAGTAGGCATTGTAGTGTACCCCTGGATTGCCTGAGAGCACTAGCAGTAGTAATAGAATTGCCAGCTTTGACCAAGTGTGCCATCAAAGAGCCAGGTTTATTCCCTTTTTCTGCTTAGTAAGGCTTGACGACGTTTCAGCCTAATCACTCTAATGCAGTGGTTCTCAACCTTTCTAATGCCGTGACCCCGCAATACAGTTCCTCATGTTGCGGTGACCCCTCGCCCCGCCCTCACCCCGTGAGGGTGGGGTGAGGGCGGGGCTTTGGTCATATGGGGGTGGGGTTATGGATGGGGTTGGATTTTAGTGCACACTTATCATTTAATTATGACATTTATAATGTGAATGTAACTCAACTCACCATAGGTTCTCACATGCATGGCACACTGACCCATGATCGTCACGGGGCTAGATGTAAAAGTACAGTTTGTATCCACAGGAACCCCCCCTGACCCACAATAATGGATGTAAAGCAGAATTATGACATTCCCCATACAACTCACCCTACAAAAAAGATATTCTGGTTCTAGTGACATCTCAGTAACAGCAACTCAAACTCCTTCTATTTCCAGGCTCAATAGCCCTACTTATGAAAAGACAGCAGTTTACCACCAAGGCATGTCCTCTGAGAAAACACAACAAATAAGACCGATACAAACGCTTACATGCTAGCAAAATATCTCATCTCGGTAACAGACACAGAACCGACCTAACATACTCCCAGGATCTGTAGTAATGCACATAAACTAATCCGCACACAGTTACACCTGTATTATGGAATACACTCAAACAGGAGCAACCCTATCTATGAAAAGGCAACACTACAAATATTAAATCAGGTCCTAAAAACCAATACACCTCTTATTAGGAAAACAGAACTAGCAAGCAGCTATAGATCCCCACACAGAAATAATTGTAAAACTATACTAATAAGCAGAATAAATGTTTCAAAACAGCTATGAACATCCAACAATTAAAAACGCATAAAAACTATTAAACATTCTCCAAACACCAATAAAATATTTCAAAAAAGCAGACATCACACAATTAAAATGGCAGTCAAGAAAAATAAACTTAAAAAGCCACCTTTACTTACCCCCTCCAGCAGCTCTCCTACTCCCCTTCCCTGCAGGCCGTGGCACTCACCAGAAGCAGCAGTAGAAGCTAAGCTCTATACTTATGGTCCTCTTCCTTAGTGCCCATGTCTCTCACACACACACACCATACCAGTCATGCCCCCATGACCAGTTTCTGTCTCTCACACACCAATCATCTCCCAAACAGTCTTTGGCACACACACACCAGTCACCTTCCTGAACAGTTTCTCTCATGCCATACACACACACACACAGGCTTCCCACTCCCGTGTTCTACTTACATATATGGGCTTCTCACTCTCATAATCACTTTCTCTGTCTCTCTCTCTCTCACACACACACACTCACTCACTCACTCACCAGTCTCTCACTCCCATGCTTGTTCTCTCCACATGCACAGGCTTCTCATTCCCATAATCACTTTCTCTCTGTTACACACACACCAGTCTCTCTCATTTCCATGCTCACTCTCCACGTGCACAGGCTTCTCATTCCCTGAATCACATTCTCTCATATTCACACACACACACCAGTCTTTTTCTCTCACACACACCATCACCTTACCAAGCAGTCTCTCTCTCTCATGCATGCACACTCACCCTGGTTTCTCACTCCCATGCTTTCTTTCACCCCCACAACACCAGGCTTCTTACGCCCATGCTTTCTCACATACCCAGACTTCTCACTTCCATGCTTTTTCTCTCTCTCACACACACACATCAGTCACCTCCCTGACTGTCTCACACTCTCACATACACATCAGTCATCTCCCTGAGCAATCACTTTCATTGTCTCTCACATACACACACACAACAGCTCTCTGACCAGTCAGTCACACACAGGCAGGCTGGCTGCTTCTCTCTCTTTCTCTCACTCACTTCCTCTTCTCCCCCGAGCACAAATGGGAGCTGCAGCAGCCTCCGCTGGCCAAGAAAGAAGAATCCCATCGGCCGCGGGAGGCTCATGCTGCTGTCTCCTTTCTCCATTACCGGCTGCTTCTATTGCTCGGGGACCGATGCTGCAGCCGCTGCTGCTACTTTTTCGCGTGGCTCTCTCTCCTTCCCGCACACCACGATTCACTTCCTGTTCCGGGTCATGGGAGGGGGGGGCAGGCGCAGGAAGAAGAAAAGGCCCAGCCGCGGGTGCAGAGCTTCTTCTAGCGCCGCTGCCGTTCCCGCTGGGCTTGAACGTGCTGACAGCCCGGCGGCAACGGCAGCGGGAGAGACCGGGAGCGCGCGACCCCTGCGTTTTGGGCGTTCGACCCCCGCCGGGGTCGCGACCCATAGGTTGAGAACCGCTGCTCTAATGTATTAAGCTCATTCCTGGCCAAAAATAAAGCCTTAACAACCTCACTGAGTAGTATTGTGTAAGTTTGGTGTCCAGATTCCTTATCTATTTTAATCCGGCCCCTCAGAGCTACCTTCAATGTCTTCCATTTGGGCCGATACAGAAAACCGCACAGGAGAGCCAGCAAGCACCCGCTCTCCCAACACGCACACAGGCCACTCTCCTGGGGGCGCAATTCAGGAAGCCCAGGAATGCTAATTAGGGCCTGCAGTAAAAAGAGGCACTAGGCACACTAGCGCGTCCCTAGCGCCTCCTTTTTGACAGAAGCGGCGGCTGTCAGCGGGTTTGACAGCTGACGCTCAATTTTACCGGTGTTGGTTCTCAAACCCGCTAACAGCCACGGGTTCGGAAAACAGACGCCGGCTAAATTGAGCATCCGTCTTCCAACCCACAGGCAGATTTAAATTTATTTTTTTTTTTTAATTTTTTTTTTACTTTTGGGGCATCCGACTTAATATCGCTATGATATTAAGTCAGAGGGTGTACAGAAAAGCAGTTTTTTCTGCTTTTCTGTATACTTTCCTGGTGCTCGGAGAAATTAACGCCTACCTTTGGGCAGGCGTTAATTTCTGAAAGTAAAATTTGCGGCTTGGCTGCACATTTTACTTTCTGGATCGCGCGGGAATGACTAATAGGGCCATCAACATGCATTTGCATGTTGCAGGCTCTATTAGTTTCGGGGGGGGGGGGGGGGGGTGTTGGCCGCGCGTTTTTGACGCGCTATTACCCTTTACTGTATAAGGGGTAAAAATAGCGTGTCGAAAACGCGCAGCCAAACGCGGGCTAACAGTGCAATTGCACTTTACTGTATCGGCCCAATTGTTATAAGAGGATTCCATTCCTCCACCAGAAGCTGACTTTGAAAATTGCTAATTTCACCCCAGATCATCTCGTTAATATCAGAATTATTGAGGATGGAGAGCGAGTCGCCATCCACTCCTCCCCTCACTGCTATCAGTCAATGCAATAGAGATCATAACGGGATAATGATCAGATAGAAAACAGGCCAAAATACCACAAGCTTTGACGTTGCTCAATAATATTTGACTACATAAGAAATAAATCTATCCTACTGCAGGTGTGATGTCTTGGCGAATAAAAAGTATAATCATGACTGCCCAGGAACCATTTCCTCTATATATCCTTCAAATTATATGTCTGAATTGCATTCTGAAAATTACCCGGTAATGTATAATTACTACATAGGGAGTGAGACCTATCTAACTGGAGACTGCTACAAATATTCCAGTCCCCACCCATAATTAAATTAGAAGCATTCAACCTCGTGAGCACTGTAAAAAGGGATTGAAAAGACTGCTTGCAATTATCGTTAGGCCCATATACATTTATCACTGTTAAAATCTCACCATGCAATGTCCCTTCAATTATAGCAAACCAGCCTTCCGGATCTCTATACGACCTTTTGCCTATTTTGCATCCAAGTCTTCAAGATCTTTTCTTACAGACACAGAACAGGAGAATCAGGTCCTTTACGTCTATGGGAAAATGCTTAGGGAACAGTAAAACACAGAATGTGTCTTTAAAATGGACTGCCGTAAAAGAAAGCTCTGCTTACTGTGCACTAGACCGTTTTTTTCTTTTTTGAAAACTTGTACCTTATTTTCAGAAGAGCTGCATACACACACAGTTCAGTCAGCAGAGTAGAATTGCAAAAGAGCATATGTATAAGGAAGGGTCTGAAGGTAATAAATATCCCAGGTCCTACTGCTTAAGTTCTTCCCACGTCTAGCACAGAACCACCACTTAGTACCTGGACAGCATTTAGAACGTAACCTAACAAGTGCCACGCTGAGTCAGACCCACAGCCTATTGAGCCTGGGGTCCTGTCTCTGACAGGGGTCAGCCTGGGTCACAGAGAAGCACCCAGCAGATCTTAAATGGAAAGATCTTTTCCCTGTTGCTCATACCCAGAAATAAGAGATGGCCAACTAACAATTGTTAATGCACACAAAACATGCTTTGAGAGCATAAACCATGATTTCTGATTGCTGGAAATGTAACTTCCCATTTTAGATGCAATATTTTGCAGTTCTGATTTCAAAGTGCATGTTTCTAAGCCCAGAGTAGAGGAGGTTTTATGGTCCGACCATAACTTAATTATATTTTATTTACATATTCAGAATAATGTTAAGAAAAACATGTTTGGGCTACAAGAATGAAACATTGCCCAGTTAATGAGAACTGTTTAGACAGAAATGGATAGACGTAGTTCCGAATGTTAATGACATTAGTATGTCATGTGAGGAACTGGTGGATTTGTGGCACACGTCATTATCTTATTCCTTTACATAGGGAATAGCCGCTGCTATTAATTGCATCAGTGGCATGGGATCTTCTTAGTGTTTGGGTAATTGCCAGGTTCTTGTAGCCTGGTTTGGCCTCTGTTGGAAACAGGATGCTGGGCTTGATGGACCCTTGGTCTGACCCAGCATGACAATTTCTTATGTTCTTATGAGGTAAAGTTTCTGGGGCTGGTATTATTCAATGGGGTTGAACCTGGAGTTCGTGGTTCCATGGGGGTCCTGAACTTGCCGTTTACGTGCAGACAACATGGATTTATGCATGGCCGGACATCACACTCAGCATCCATCCAGTCACTGCTCAACCACCACTACCATATTTTTTCTGTTTTAATAACTTGCTTCTTTCCTACCCAACCCATTGGCTTGCAAGCACGACTCAACAGAATGGCAACTGAAAAGATACAAAGAAAGCGAGCACACTAGCTTCAGATCTTCAATACTCAGACATTAAATATGCACCATTGAGGGTGAAGGACCGATCATCCTAAGGGTGGAATTGCATAATATCCTTTCTAGGCATGAGAAACTGGCTGACTTGAGGCAAGATAGAAGAGGTTTAACAAGATGTCCAAGCATAATCCTTACAAGTTTATAATTTACTTTACAGCTTAGGTGTGTCTTGGGATCTTTTCGGTCTTTAACTGTATTTCACAGCCTGGCTCCTTTTATTTTAATCCTGTATGTAACGTGACTGCATTAATCTTTGTACCCCTACACCCTATCCCTGTCAGCCTACCTTTTGTACTACAGTAGATTTGCCTTCCTTATAAGAAAGCAAATTTCAGTGGTGCCCTTTTGGAGCTGTTTGACTTTCAGTGAAAACTGAATTAAAATCAGTTCTTACATTTCTTTTCATTTGGGAAGGTAGCCAAATGAACCTTCATGTTATTTCTGGCTGTGCCATTTTATACTTTTGGTCAATGAGATAAAAGTTCAGCAAAAAAGAGAGCACCTCCAAAATGCTAACTGGTTTCTGAAGGCCACTCTGTGGTGGGGTGATTAATGCTGATGAGGAAAGTAACAGAGATGCTATCAGACTGTCTTCCGAGTCCACGTTGCACTATATAAAACACGCCCATTTAAAAACTAGAAAAACATTATATCCTATTTCACTATGAATTACCTGCAGGGAAAGAAAGCCCTTCTAGCACATCTTTCACCGGTTTCGAGGCATACATCTGAATCTGGAAATATAAGTGGGAAGGACAGTGCCAGCTTCGCAGAATAGCAAACCATGGTTTGGACCTATTTCTTGTGGGATCCTTTAATTACTGCAACCCAAGATTCAGAAACATTCAATACCGCGCGCTGGCCACAGCAAACAGCTCAACGAGTATTTTGGATGAGCATCCATAACCATGATGCAAATCGGGGCTTAGCGAGTCCAAAACGCGCATCCAATTGAGCACGTAGGTAATGGCGCTCATCACATGTAAATTCATGTTGATGAGGCTATTACCTATTCCCTCCGATGCAAAAAATAAAGGGTGCTCGATGCACAAATTTTAACCTGCAAAAATTAACGCCTGCCCGGAGAAGGTGTTAATTCTTAAGGAGCCCAAAAAAATGATAGAAAAACAGAAAAAACTGCGTTTCTGTTCCTTTTTTCTGTTCCTCTGACTTAATATCTTTGTGATATCTTAATATCTTTGTGATATTAAGTCAGAGGAACCAAAATAGGAGAATTAAAAAAAAAAAAAAAAAAGAATGCCCGCAGTCAGGTTAGGAAAAGGGATGCTCAATTAACGAGCGTCCGTTTTCCTAACCCGTGGTTGTGCACAAGTTAGGAAAATGGCCGCTCGTAAAACTGAGCATCCATTTTCCTAACTGGCTGACAGCCACCCCTCCTGAGTGCCCACTGCCGAGGAGGCGCTAGGGGCACACAATTTCCCCTAGCGCCTCCTTTTTTTTTTTTTTTTACCTCAGCATCCAATTTAAATATTAAATTGGACGCCCAGGAGAGGTGGATCGGTGCGCGTTAAGGGAGCAGGCACTGAACCATGAGCACCCGTTTAACACGCGCCAATATTACACCAGCCTGTTTGTTAGCTCCTAGAAGACAAGAACAGGGCATGGGATAGACACAGAAGCTGGAAAGGAAGAACTAAGGGGTTAACTTTAGATGTAACATCTCTGCATGGGAGTAACCTGCACAGAGTGGCAGTGACTACCTTTAACAACTTGCCGGGAAGGCTGGATGAACCATTTAAGTCTTTATATGCCATCATTTACTATGTTACTGTGTTATTGACAGCAGCAATCCGCAGCACCTACCAAGAGGAAATCCCTTCAGTAGCGCTCGCTCACACATGTGGACACAACGCCATAATCCGACATAGTCCAGCACCAGCTTTCTTTCGATGAAAGGGAAAAAAATTAAGTAAAAGCTTCACAAACTGCAAATCATAAAATAAAAATCTTTCCCGTCTCCTGCTAGCGACTCCCAGGCTTTTGATTAATTTCTTGCGGCCTCTTTTCATTACAAGCAAATAAACATCCACAAATCAATGAAATGGGGGCCGGACAGTTTCCAGCCTTCACTGCCCTCAGACTTCCATGAGGCACTTCATTGCCCTCCGACGATTCACCGCAAGGAGCCGGAGGTGACGCACGTGCGCACAAATCCTAGAAAGCCAAGGTTTGCAGCGGGCTGCTGAGAAAGGAAATGGTTATTAAACTGGAAGCATGCGGTGGTGTCACACAAACTATTTCCATCTATTGCCAGCAACCAAAGCATTGAGAAGGACGACCTGGTTCTTTTCTGGCGGCCTAGCGATTTTTAAAGCACCCTCTGCAGTCAGGGCTCGAACTCCTTGCCTGCCTGGCCATGTCCATCTCTATTATTTTTTCATCTGCACATCCCCAAAGGGTCACGCGGATAGCAGGAAAGTTATGTACCGGTAGGCAAGTTTCCATGCACATGAAAAACACAGTAACAGTAATGACGGCCAAATGGTCCATCCAGTCTGCCCAGCAAGCTTCTTATGGTAGCAGCATCTGCCGTGCAGGTTGTCCCCGTGTTTCTCTTAAGGATGGTGACTCACGTTACGTGAGGTTATCCCCCAAGTCTTATGATAGCCCATAAAAACTTTCTGCTAGCAACATTTTTAATGGGTGATGAGGCTTCATGAAAATCCATACAATGTTGTTTGACGTGCTTTGCTTATGGACTTGCCCTAGAAGCAGACCTGTGCTTTTTCCCTTATTTCTGCATTTCAGTACCCCAGACCGTAAAAAAGTCAAGGCCCATGTTGACTGTCATTTGAATCCAGTTCCCCTTCCACCCACCATGAAGCGGAGAGCAATGTTGCAGTTGCGTAAAAAGCATCATGGCTTATTCGTTAAGGGTAGCAACCCCATGACTTCTGTTAAGGGTGGTAACTGCCGCTCCGTGCAGGTTATCCCAATGCAAATCAATACTCATCAATGAATATATATTGCATCAAATATAAGCAGTAATTAAAACTACGGTAGTAAGGATTTAAAAAAAAAACCTCTCCACTTCCAATACCTGAGAACGTTTGACTTAGAGATGCCCTGAGGCTCACTCTGGTTCACTCTCACACATGCACAATCACACACTCGTTCACTCTCACACAAACACACATGCTCGTTCACTCTCTCACACATGCACAGTCACACATGCTCGTTCATTCTCACATAGCACAATCACACACACACACACACACACGCTCATTCACTCACTCACACACATGCTTGTTCACTCTCACACACATGCAATCACACACATATATACAATCACTCTCTCTCTCACACACGCATACGCTATCACTTTTTCCTCCCCTCTAGAAGTACAAGGGGCAACAGCCGTGTCTTTTTTCAGCCCCCCTCTTCCTCTGTCTTCCAGCCTCTGGAACATACTGCTTCTGTTTCCATGAGGAGGGAAAGCTGATACTGCTTCTTTCATCCCTGCAGTCCATGCTGCTCTTGATGCTTCTACTTGCGGCCCCATGGGCCATGCACCTTCTGACTGCTGGGGCTAGGGTTGGGAAAAGGCCAATGTTTCCTCTTGCAGCCCTGCTGCTGCTGGTGGTGCCAGGTGTGGAAGAAGTCAATGTTGCTTCTCGCTATCCCCATGTTGTGCTGCACCTGTCTACCAAGAATAGGCAGGTGGGATGCTGATGTGTCATCTTGCGGCCCCACTGTTCCTGACTGCAGGGGGGGGGGGGTACACAGACCGCCTTTGAGCTGGGTGGCAGTATTGGTTGTTTTTGTCCCATTTTGTCCCCCCACTGAAAGAAAGACCCCGAGGGGGAAGGGACCCCCCCCCAAAGGAGCAAGCACAGCAGCTCTTCTTCTCCCCCTCAAATAGCGCAGTGCTTGAGGCGCAAAGGAAGTATATGGTGGCAAGGCGGCGGCTCTTGAGCCAAATTGTGAGAAAGAGGGTGCACCCCTGGAGATTGGTGCCTATGGACGAGGCCATATTGGCCATAAGCCAGCTACAGCTCTGGCCAAACCTGCACCAGACTTGGCAAAAGACTTGCTGCCGCTCAGGCTAATCAACGCTTTCCGATGCGGTTACGGGGACTGAAGACTTGTAATAGAATACGGCTCAAAATCATGGATTCCAGGCACTTAACTAAAATTCCTTGGACACAAAAGGATTTACAGAGGGGGGGGGGGGCAGCTGTCCTTCCTTGGTGGCGAAACAAAGGGGAAACCAGAATCCCACCCCCCTCCCCCTAAAAATATAAGAAAATATGGAAAACAGGACTAGCTAAGTGGTCTTCCCACTGGAAAAGTGATAAGTTGGAAAAAAATCTCTCCAGAGAGTCGGCCATACCCTTCCCACCTTTTTCCGCTCTTCCAGGAGGGCTACTGTCTGGTGTCTCGAGGAGACGCCGACATAGGTTCTGAGAAAACGGAAAGGGATGGATCCTGTCACTCACTCACTGCTGGAAATGTCCTCATCAGTCTATGGGGAAGACACAAACACATTTAACCCACAGTCACAGCAATCTCTCCATGGGTCCCTCCAGGCCAAGCTTGACACACGCTGAACAAAAATATATTTGGGTGACTGTAATGCTATTTAGAAGCCTATCGAGCAGTCCGTCAGTACAAAGGGCATCAAAGTTGGTTTTCAGGACTGCTAAAAAAAAAAAAAAAAGTAAATAATAATCATCATCATCATCATCAGGATTTGCCTGTTAAAGGGGCAGACAGCATCACAAGAAATACCACAGTGACCAAGTTTGACTAAATCTAATTCAGTCAGATATGCTATATGGCCTTTAACTTGACTCTGCTGAAACCCTCATTTTCTTGGTCTTTTAGTTCCCCTGGCTTTTGTTTTTACAGTGCCTTCGTACTTCTTGACAACTTGTACGGTATAACAAACCAGGGTAACAGGAATTCATAAGACAACAGAAGTGATGAGCATTTGCTTTTCAACCTGACGCAAAGCTAAAGTCACAACACCAACCGACCATAAAAGAGAAGGCACGGTGTGTAATGAAAGGTTTTCACAGTGTTTTTTCAGAGGTATACTGAAGCCCTGCAGCTGTTAAGATCAATTGGCTGACAAAGAAATACAAAGCAGAACAGCGATGCTGAGCACCACAGATCAGCACAAGGAACTCAAGGTGATGCTGACATTCTGCCGCAGAGTCTGCCAACTTCAAAATCAGCCGAGAGGTGCTGAGTGACCTAACATTTCACAAGATTATCCACCAATAAATGAGCATGTCTTTTAAAAATTAAATACATGCAAATCTATGTCTCATACACCTACTGATGTCTGTTCCTATCTCTGTCAAGCCTCATGCAGATGCATTAACCGGTAGTGAATGGATCATGTGGCCAAGCTTATTCCCCGCTAGCGCCCATATCCAGAAACTCTTTTACCGAGACTTAAACTTACAACAAGCCCCTGGGTATACTGCCAGACTAATCACTCAGGCAGCACCTTACTTCAGCTTCTCCCACCCGCCACCTCCGAATGAAAAAGCACTTAAAAGCATCAACCTCACGGGGTGTAGGCCCGGGCTTCCCAAACCTGTGCTGGGTACCCCCTATATATTCATTGCGAATAATCTGAAAAACTGACTGGCTCTGGGGGCCACAGGACAGGCCTGGGAAGCCTTGTTTTAAGCAGAGTAGAATTAAATCTTGCCGCGAGCATGCTCCCCTTGTAGATCACTGGGTGAGTTTTGATCACTCTCTGAGTGATATTCGGTTTTTTGTTATAAAACAGCTTAAATTGAGATTTGGAGGTGATTTATCTGGTGCCCTTCGAAAGGTAGAACAGCGGTTTATTTATAATTGGCGGACTATCTCTCCATCTGGCTTGAATGGCCCGATAGAATGGCATGCATTTTTTTGACGCTTTTGATGTGTGGGGCTTTAAATGCAGATGGGTGTTGCTCGTTTTGGAGGAGTATATATAAAGCTATGTGTGGTTTAAGATGTCATCAGCCTGCCTGACGCATTACGTCGCGTTGGATTACGTGTGAGTATGACGGTTATTGGGCGTCCGTGATGGTAGTGAGTGTGGAAAAAAGAAAGGTAAGATTTGTGGTTTAAAAATTCTTTCTTATAAAGTGGTGTTAAAAATCTCTTTTAGAAATTGGTGAGCACAACATGTGAAGATCCGGTTGACCGAGGAGAACAGTTAAGAATTTTCTCACCTCCGTTTAAAATACTTTTGAGAGTTTGGAGGTTTATTGACTAACGCTGGATTAATGTAAGTTGGACGTTGTGAGAAGGGTTTATATAAGGTGGAGGTAATATAGAAAGTGGGAGAAAATTTATAAGGTGTTGGATACTGTGGTTTATTGTAGATGAGGGTCACCGGCTAGTTTGTTGGAATTGTGGCATTGTTGACATGGACCTCCTTGTGGTTCCCAATATATCGTTATCAGCAATTGAATATTGGTATAAGGTAAGGAAACTATTCAAGCACGAACAAAAGTCGTTTTGAGATATATAATGTGTGTGATGTGTTCATTTTTCCTTATACTTACAGCTTTGGATGATGTGAAAGATCATGATATATGGGATCTTATAGAGAAAGATTTTGTTGAAATTATCATTAATTATGAATAATAGTCCCTGAGGAAGCCTAGGCTATAGGCGAAACGAAGATATCTTTTGTTGGACAAGGAAGGGTAAAGAGGACATGCACAATGAAGATAAAAAATATTTGTTAATTCAATGAAAAAGTTTACACATTTGAAATTGATTTTGTAGACATATTTAATTAAAATTATTTGTGCAATATGTATGTTTTTTTAAATGGATGTGAGTATGGAGTGAATGTGTTAGTTTAGGTTTTATTCTGTCTAGTTAGGAAGTTTGTTGTGTATTCAATAAATGGTTACACATTGATTTAAATGTGATCTCTCTATTTGTGACTGATTGTTTTAAGCAGAGCCAGACACTCCCCAATGTCTGTGCATCAACGTGATCATCTGGCTTTTCTTCTGATCATTTTAGATTTACCCAAAGTTAGTTCTTTCAATTCATAGGACAACTCCCCACCACAATTAAAATCATATATATACTGTATAATCTGTATATGTATACATAATCTTAATACTACAATATTTCAGTTATTAACTATTTCAACTCTTCCAATGCTGCTGCCTTTCTTCCCTTGCCCAAAACAATCCCCCTCTGACACAGCTGAAGACGTTCCAGTAGTAGTGACTCACTCACATTCTGTGGCTAACCTTGTGGAAACAGTTTCCAATAAGAGGATTTGGATGCTGTATCCCGTTTCCCCCCAAGACACACACCCGCAGCTACTGAACATGGAAGGACATCATGTTGCAGCCTATGTGTGATTCTCTACCCACTAGGATGCTCCATGGCGGGATTTCCAAATTTTAATTATGCAACAAACTGAGGGAGGCAGGGACAGAAAACATGAAAAAAAGCATTCACCAGACCTGAAATGAAAGAAAAATAAGGCTTACATTAGCACTGAACTGAGGTTTTAAGTGGCTGCTGAAACAATGTGAACATAATGCAAAGTGATGCACAGAGGGAAAAATAACTACAGGTACACAATGCTGAGTTCTCTATTAGGGGTCAGCACCCAGGAAAAGGATCTTAGAGTCACTGTGGGCAATACATTGAAATCCTCAGTTCAGTGTGCAGCAGCAGCAGTCAAAAAAAGCAAAATAGAATGTTAGGAACTGTTTGGAAAGGAATGGAGAATAAAACTGTGAATATCATAATGCCTCTGTATAGATCTATGATGCGACCACACCTTGAGCATCGTGTGGCGTTCTGGTCGTCCCATCTCAAAAAAAATATAGCAGAACTAGAAAAGGTATAGAGAACAGTGACCAAAATAATAAAGGGAGGAAACTGATTCCTTATGAAGAATGGTTAAACAGGTTAGGCCCTTCATCTTGGAGAAGAGATAAACAGAGGCGCTATGAAAAGTGGTTTATAAAATGATGAACGGAGTGGAACAGGTAAATAAGGAACAGGCATGTACCCTTTCAAATAGCACTAAGACTAGTGGATGCTCCGTGAAACCAGCAGGTAGCAAATTTAAAACAAATAGGAGAAGGAATTTGTTTTATTTAATGCATAATTAAGCAGTGGAATTTGTTGCCAGAGGATGTGGCCAAGGCATCAAGTACAGCTGGGTTTAAAAGAGGCTGGAGGAAAAGTCCATAAATAATTATTAGCCAGGTGGACTTGGGAAAAGCCAAAGCTTACTATCCCTGGGATTGAACAACAAGGAACTGGATCTTCTCTTCAGAATCTGCGGGGTAATTCGTAATAGCCCATATTAACCACTGTTAGAGACAGAAATCTGGGCTCAATGGACCCTTGATCTGACCCAACAGGCATTTCTTATGTTCTTAAGTATCGGGCATACAATTAAAAGGAACGGAAATGGAAGTTTTATTAGAGAAAAGAGTTGAGCAACTGGGTCAGTGTCTTAGACATTAATTTTCTGTCATCTGCCTGCAATACTACTAAACCAACTCTGGATATGAGAAATACCCCAATTATAGGCGCAGCGTCTTTCTGGCTGACACATTCCCATCCTACCAGCCCCGCCCCCAACCAACCCCTTGCACAGGCATCAACTGTTACAGGTCACAAGCAAAAGAGAAGCTGCTGCTTGCACAGCCTTATAACATCCAAGTACACAGATGGGTCAGCCTCCACTTGTATTTCTACAAGGAACAGCAGTCAGGACCTATCAGGGCATGGCTGCCAGCTGGACAATCCTGCTAACAGCAACAATATATATATATATATATATATATATATATATATATAAATATACCAAAAAATTAAAAGTTAAAAAAGGAAAAAGCATTGCTTTGTAAAACTGAACATTTTCAAACGCGTACCAAACAATACAATACTTGCATTTAAATCTGCTGCGCCACTCACATTTGTGTATTATCACCCTTAAAGCTTGCACCTTCTGCAAGAGCCTGAAACAGATTAATGGTGCTGAAACTGGCATGTGTGAGAATCACGCTAGAAGGACAAGGGGAGAAATTACTTAAAGCCTAGAAAAAGAAAAAAAAAACTAACAAATAAACAGCTCTGTTACCATGCTTCAAGCAAAAGGCTATATCTATGCAAAAGAGTGAAAGCCAAGCCCTGCTTGGATTTACTGGCGTTCCTCCAAGAAATCCCAAGAAATGTAATACATAGTTTTAAAACATAATAGCAATAGATTGGGGGGGGTCCTATTTTTACAAGCAGCATTTTTTTTTGTTGTGCTTTGGGTTGTTTTTTTTGGGGGGGTGGGTATTGGACAGGGAATACAGCTTTATGGCTGCACACACACATACATTGCTCAGGCACACTGCTAACATTAGGGTTAAGAATTTTTCCAGACCTAATCCACTGCAAGATCCCAAGTGGCAGCTTCTCCTCGTCTGCACAGGCCCTAGGTACCACAGCAAATGCACACAGCTGCTTACATTCAGACGTGAAGCAAACTGAAGCCTGAGCCACATTTTAATCCTGGCGCAACTACTTATTCCTGATTAGTTATTCCAAGAGTACATCAAGAAACCAAGTCCAGTAGGAGAAGCGGCAGCAGGAAATCTGTCTTGTCCGTCTGCACCTAGTGGGCAAAGAACTCTATGAAGAAGGGGGGGGGGGGGGGGGGCGTGTCTTATGTGTATCTGTACAGCACTGCGTACTTCTGGCAGAGTTATAAAAACAATGAGAGCTGCAGTAGCAAAGCATGTGCATGGCCTTTTGCCATCATCAACTCCACTATTAAATCTGAACCAACAAGAGCAGAACAGAGTGAATCCAGATTATCTGAACTAGAACAGGATGCCAGAGCAACTACTCCAGGAGTAGAAGGGTGTGCACGTGCAAACAAGTACACAAGAAGCTGGTGTACACGGATTGGAGTCCCTGAGATCTGCAACAGAGATCACTCTCTCTCTCTCTCTCTCAAATGAGATTGTTTTACCCATTAGCTTTCTGCCACTTAAAGCAATATAAATAATTATTGATATAATTAAAATAAAAACAATGCACAAACTGTTCAGAAATACAGTCAATACTGATTTTAGTAACAGAGAGCAGGGATGTTGAGATCCTCCCAGCAGAGCACAGCACTTCCTGTTCAGAAAGACGCTGTCTCCTCCTGCACAAGAATGTCTCCAAAATGTTTCACTGTGCCCAACAGAGGCGGTTTTCTTTTTGGCTTTTTCTTTAAAATGTTCCTAATTTATTTTTTTTTTTAATCTCTGTGCCTGAAAACAAATCCAGAACCTGTTCCCACTCAGGGCTGGTGAAAGCCGGGATGCTACAGTCACAGGCCCCAGATGCAAGACCAGGACAGCCACTCGGTAATCAACATCAATCCAACCACTTCAAGCCAGGCTTGAGCAAAAGTGCCAGAGAGGATAAGCACGGTGCAGGATCTCCAAGGGAAAAGAAAAACAATAACATTTGAATAAGTACTGGCTGGTGTACACCGTAGATCCCCCACTGCCATCTCTTGAAATTTTAAGAAGCACTCAAGTCAGGGTCTGGGCAAAAAAGTAAAGGCAGGCTGCAGAAGAGGGAGCCGTACTACACAGGCAAGCTCGTAGCAGTGCTCAGCGGTGAACAAATTACTTTGAGAATCTGCCATATATAAGAATCTGAATAAACAAATAAAATACCCACTGTGCATATAAGATACTGCGGCAGCCAAAATGACGGAGCAGTGACACAGGAAGATAGGAACACAGTCGTGGTCTACATCCCCGACTCCTCATGTCCTACAATCCCTCTCTCAATAGGTGCAGTTTTCAGGATAAGCAAAATCTGCTAATGAACCCGTATTGTATGTAGAAACAAAACCTATGCACGTACACATCATAAATATGAATTGTGGATATCCAGAAAGTCAGATAGGGGAGGGGTGTACAGAAGACCGAGTTTTACAACCACTGAGTCAGAGAAAATCAGGATAAACGTATTTTTAAGGTGGTCATAAAAGTTAACTCAATTTTTGGATGCTAAATGAATCGTATTCCACCCTTTTCTGGTGGTATAGCGATCTCACACAGCCCCTATTCAGACTTGAGATTCGTTACTACTTCTTCTGTTCAAACAGTGCCGCCAACATCTGTCACTCAAACAGAGAATGAAAGCTAGTCAGCAAGCTGAGAACCACATCCAGATGTTCTCTTCTATTAACTTTAAAAAGCAGCATTATGCCCCCAACCTCATACGCCCTCCAGCTGTGTTTGTTGATTTGCCTTAGCACGATGCCTGTCTGTCTGTCTGTCTGCCTGCCTGGACTCCTGATGAGGATCAGCAGAGCAGGGCTAGTATCTACCAGCTCACATCAAGTCATAACGTCGGGTGCCGGCTGAAGAGGAGGAATCATCAAAATGTATATCTCCTGAAGCATTAAATGAAAGGCAAAAAAAGGAGATCTATGCTTAATTTTGGGGTTCTCAATTTTTGTAATTTATTGCTGCCTTAAAATGTTACATTTTAGGTCCATTTTTCCATCTGATTTGAAAACACTGCAGCAATGTAAAGTGGCCCAACTGTGCACACTAATGGACTCAGCGAAAGCTCCAGGAGGAACAACGTTTCATAATCCAATAGTCCATATACCTTGACTATCATATTTTTTCCCACTTTTGTCTATAACATTATACAAAAGGCAAAATAAGAATTCGCAACAGAGTTATTTTAAGTCTCTATACCTCTGCGAGCTGAAACACCTATGCCCTCCTTCAGTCTTGCATACCTTATACTCCGCTAGCACCCTCTTAAACCCAGTGCACGAGCATCGGCGTCCAGCCACTAGGAGTCGCTGTTGAGCAAGGGCTGCTACTCTCAACCCATTATTCCCCAGACAGGGGCCGTGATTGTTGCCTCTGTCCTCTAATTAAATGTAAAAAGAAGATGTACTTAATCTCCAAGAGAGTGGGAACCTTTAAGTAATAATCAATTTAGACTCATGGCACCATAGCACCCAGTAGGGGCCAAGTCTGACCATACTAGAAGCCCAAAGGAACATAAGAGATGCCATACTGGGTCAGACCAGGAGTCCATCAAGCCCAGTACCCTGTTTCCAACAGTGGGCAATCCAAGTCTAAATTACCTGGCAAGTATTTTATTTATTTATATACCATTGTTCCATGTAAAGATCACAACGGTTTACAAAAATAACATTCATAGCTATACATCAGCATGTAACAACAGGGTACAGGGTTAGTATTCATCAACAGATGTTAACATCTATCAAATGAAATGTTCCACTACATATTAACACCTGACAGACCATGTTCAATTGTGTGAGACACTGCTCATTACAATTCACAGCAGAAATAAAAAATAAAGACCCAGTATTATTTTTATTGTTAAGAATGACACAAGGGAAAGATAAGTACTCTATCTGAACAGAAACTGCATAAATAGTAAACATCCCATACCAAAACAGATTCAATTTCTGGCACTCAAACAGTAACCACCTTACAAGGAAAAACTGAAAATATTAGGCCTTAAAACACCAATACACCTCCTATTAGGAAAACGGACCAAGCCAGGCTGCTATAGAGCCCTACACAGAAACTACATGCCGGCAGAATACCTCACCTCAATCACATGTGCAGACCCTCACCTAACAAATAATAAAGAGACCATAAAGCATAAATAGAAACATGCAGACAAAAACTGAACTGGAAACCACAACAGTCCAAAGAGACTGTATGCAGTGTAACAAAGGAAAAAGAGAAATGTCACCAGTCCTCATAAAACAAATCAAGAAATATAAAATCAATAGCAGTAAAACTATACTAACAAAAAGAACAGATTATTTCAAAACAGCTGATGAATGGAATATCCAATAATTAAAAACTTATATAAAACATTTCTAGATACCTATAAAATATTTCAAAATAGCAGACACAAAGACCCAATAATGAAAAAATAATAAGGCTAAAAAAATGCTTTGCTCTGCATACCTGGGAACATTTGATATCCAGGTGCCCTGAGATTGTTTTGAATTAGCAGGAGGCGGGATGGTTGCTTGCAACTTTCTTCTCTCTCTCACACTGGCTCTCAATCACACACATATACACATGCTTTTTCTCTCTCACTTACATAGGCTCTTAATCACACATTTGCACACATGCTGTCTGTCTTTTCACACTTACAACACACATACTCTCATTCACACCCATGCTTTCAATCACATATTTACATGCTCTCTCACCTATACCATCTCTCAATCACATACAGACACACATGCTCTCTCTCTTACTTATACACACTGGCTCTTAATCATACATACAAATGATCTCTCTCACTTACACATACAGGTTCTCAACCATACACTTACATTCATGCTATCTCTCTCACACACAGGCTCTCAATCACACACACACACACACATATACTCTCTTTCACACAAACAGGTTTCCAATCACACACACATACAGGCTCTCAATCACTCACATGTTGTCTCACACATACAAACACAGGATCTCAAACACATATGCTTTCACTCTCTCTCTTCTTCCCGCGCGCATGGCCACTGCTAATCACGTCCTCTTCCAGGCCACGGGGCGGGGGGGAGGGGGGGCAGGAAGAAGAGACCACGCTGGTGCCACTGACTCCAGCTCTCCTGCCGCGTTCTGCCAGGACTATCGGCATTTTAAGCCCGGGCGGAAGATGAGTTCCTATTTCGCTGGGGCAAGGGGAGCAGCTGGGCAAGGGTTGAGAACCGGCTGAACTAAGGATCTAGAGCAAAAGATGTGAAGCACAGAAAATAAATTAATATAACAAATTTCACATTTTGTTCAGTGTGTAGAGGTTTGTTTTTTTTACAAATCTCTCTTTACATTTGTTCTTCATGTATCAGTTAGTACCCAAACATTAAACAGATCCCATGCTACTAATGCCAGCAACAAGCAGTGGCCATTTCCTGCTGATTGATAGCAGTTTATGAACTTCTCCTTCAGGAGCATGAGAAAACCTCCAGGCCACAACATTAAAAATTAGCTCAAGGAAAAAAACAAAACTCTTTCCCCCACTGGTAAACTACCAGCAACATTATTACCCTCCTTAGTATTATTCCACTACTTGGTATTCCTCCATTGTCCTGCCTTGCCCCATAAATTCACAATAATGTGTTGTACATAATCTTACTTAAGAAAAAAAAGTACTCCAAGATCATCAAAATCATTTCTTGGCTGCCAGGTGGAAGGTGTGTCCCCCTCCCCCCCGTTCAGTCTGCAGATCAGGTCATCCACGCCCCCAAAGGCTGAGGAATGCTGCAGAAGTGGCACTCATAGCCCCTGAAGGGGGAGGAGAGGGAGCCATAATCACCAAACGCGGGCAAGCAACCTGTTGGCTGGATTTAGAGCCCAAAATCCAGAGCTCCTGGTGATGCCTCCCGCCCTTAACACCACTGCCGTGACAGGATGATGGGAATGAAGAACTGGGTAACTTGCACAAAGCAGCAAGTGCAACCCACAACTGCAGTGTGCTTTCAAGACAGCACTAGGATAACCTGCACAGAACAGCGATCCCAGACCGAACACAAACTTTGGCACTGGGCTTTTTAGAAGGCAGTGGGGGGTAACCTGCAAGGAGCGGTGGCTGCAATCCTAAACAGCATTAGTACGATTGCGTTGGACCTCCAGGAGGACCTGGGCACCTGCACGGAGGGACCACAGTTAAACCTAAACTTCAACGGGCACAGGGAGGTCAGAGTTTAACATGGAAAGGGGCCTGGGTGTTGGCTTGTAGGAAGCAGAGTCAGGGTTGAGAGTGACATGGCCTGAAATGGTCCTGCTAGCGGAGATGGTGGAGGCCATCACTAACAAATTTTGGGGCATGATTGGGGGTGGATGTGGAGGAGGAGTAGAAGAGGTGGGGAGGAGCTGGTGTGGGATTGCCTGTGGTGCACACAAATCTCAACTGGGCAGACTAGACGAACCATTTTTGATCTTTATCTGCCCTCATTCACTAGATCATGACCAGATGAGAAACAGTGTGTGTAGGGGTATTTATTGAAAACTGGGGAAGAAATGCCAGATGGTTCTAAAGAAAGACTCAGAATGGAGGGATTCCAGTACCGGTTCCAGCTGAGCTGGAAGGAGTAACGAGGAACTACTAGCCAAAAAAAAAGACTACATTTATTCACATCAACCAGATTTCCTGGAGCTGCTTATTATTTAGCACGTCCCTTCTTCATAAGGAACTACAAAATAAATAACACAATTACAATGTGATAACTGGTCCAAGGCCAAGCCGGAGCTCAGGGGAGAAATATCACTGGTGAGAGAAAGGCCTTCACGTTTCTGAGAGACTGACAGATGATGATGTTTTCTACAACTTTCTTCCCAACAATTAATCCAGACATCTTGGACTCCTAAACCTATGGGTTCTGGATGACTTGTGGGGGGAGGGGCTGAGAAAAAGTGAAAAGGTCACAAGATCAAACCCTGCTGTGGCTATTCGGTCAGAATAATCTAAAGTACAAAAACAACCGTGCGAGCTATTTTAATTTAAAACTCCATGGTCAGCATATCCTGTATTTATTACTAGCCCAAAAGTGAGCAGTGAATGGAAAATGTTTGGAGAGCATCAAACGTCATTCAGAGTTTCTGATATGGCTGAATTTTTTTTTGGGGGGGGGGGAACAAACACACACACACGGATGCCAGAAATTTGTATTAACCAATGCATCCCGTTTAACTCCAAAGCATCACATGGCTCTGAAAAGTGGAGAAAAATCCTATTTGAAAACCTTCTAAATGGATAACGTAGCAAACACTGATGAGGGAAATCAAATCCTCTTCCCTCTCTTGTGTTTCTAAAAACAATAATGATCACTCATATGTTTGGGAAAAACCCCACTTCCCCCCAAAAATAGTTGAAGGCTACTGCCTAGCTGCTTGACTCTGTCCTCCCCATAGCCATTACTGGCAGTGCGGATGGGCTGCTCGACCATCACCGCTGTGCTACCTCCTGGCTACCTAACCCTTGTGCAAGCCACCTGCTGCCCCAGCCTGTGGCCCTTTCCCTCCTTCCTCCCTGGACTGCAGTGGCAGTCTTGCCCTGGCCCGGGAGTGGGGGGGGGGGGGGGGGGGGAGTTGCATGCTGTCCCACCACCCAGTGTGGGAGGTGCGCTGGAATGTAGGACTAGATCCTCATCCCTGACGCGGCAGGCACTACATAAAACCAACCCTGCTCTGTGTGTGTGCACAAATGCAAAAAGTGCTCCTGGGTGCTTTAGTCCCTGGCCTAGGTAAGATGCTCCAGGAGTGGAAAGGAAAAATGAGCACGAATCTCCACAGCAATTCACCTTTCCAGAGCCCTTCTGAGCAGTAAAAGCAGCAGGGGTTCCAATTAAAAAAAGAAAACATAAAGCCACAGATCAAAGCATTGAAAATGCATCCCTGAATGCCCATTACCGACAGTCTTTTTTTTTTTTTTTTTTATTTCCTTCAAATAAAAATATTGATTTTTTTTCAGCATTTCTTTCTTTGTCAAAATAGGTGAGGGGGAGGGAGGAATTTACTTTTTTTTTTTTTGGGTCAGGGCTCTCAGTCTCAGAAAATCCATGATAATGTTATGAATAACCAATGATTTCCACTTCCTGACTCCATCTTTTACCTTCCCTGCCTACATTTGTTTTTTGGTTGGGTTTTTTTTTAAGCAGAGGAGATGCAAACAGCAAGACGTGAAGAAACACAAGAGGAGCATTCCTCAGGTAGATGAAACACATTCTTCCTGCTGCATTTAACTTGGAAATGATAAGAAACCGACAAACCAGGGCTAGCTCAGTGGCAGTGTTGGGTACTGCCCTATGAAAGGACCTGGATTCAATCCCCTGGTCAGGTCCCCGCTCCCCCCAAGAGGTTGGCCTTGGATGGGAGGAAGCGTAAGTCATCACACACCACTGTCGTGCAGTGACCGGATTTAGGGCCCATGATCTCAGGAGCCCGAGGACTGACGTTGCCATGACTGGATTAGAAAGTAAGCTGGGCCCAGAGGATATGAAAACTGGGAAGAAAAAAAAAAAGTCACTGGCTACTTGCAAAGGAAGGCTCATGGCTACAGATATATGTTACATGAGAGAGACACAATGTAATAAAACAATACAAAAATAATACAAACAATATCGAAAATGTTTATTACAACAAGTATGTAATAGTGCTCAGGAAATATACAATATCCAAAATCAAAACAATGCTTGCATCATATAAACAGTGTACAATATCCAACATCTATCAAATACTAATGTCATAAAACATTCATGACAGTTCTTACCATTTACCATTTTATAACACATACTACACCAATACTTAAAAAAATTCCACTCATACAAACTTCCCCTCTTACACACACTCTAAAACACTCATATATACACTCATACCAAATATAATCATATAAAACACTCTTAAAATATTCACTCATACCAAATATACTCTCAAAAACACAATTCCCGATTGATAAATGATCCAATAAATTGAAGACGCCAAACACACTTCCATAAATTCAAAACATTCCCACTCGATGTGACAACAAATATATTCACAACTAAATCAATCGGTATGTTCACAACTATCCAAATTAGTATATGTTCCAATGGATTGGAACCACAGGTCTCCCGACTTGATGTATTAACAGATGCATCCACGGCAAAATCCACTACAACTATATTCACAACTTGAATCTGAATCCATGAATTGGAAACACAGGTCTCACTTTCATGAACTCAAAACCTCCTGGCTTGATGTATTAACAAATGTGTCCACAGCAAATCCACTACAGCTATATTCACAACTTGAATCCGAATCTGACAAGGGACCCTCATTTCACCCAACCAGGCTTCTTCAGGGATATGAAGCTTTGCAGTCATAATAAAGATATGTGAGCAGCGAATTCAACAACAATTTGTGCGTGCAGATATCATCCAAGATTGTTATATTTATAAAATAACTTTAGACAACACTCAAAACTGTACTGGCAAGAGAAACATCACAAATACGGGATCATCAAACAATATAAAACGCCAATTGTAATTTCGTTTCTGGGTAAAGGAGTCGATGACATGCAGGCTACACAGGCCAATGGATTCCAACAAGTATAGAATAGTGCTCAGGAAATATACAATATCCAAAAATCAAAATAATGCTTGTATCATAACCTCCTTCAACTCCCATAACAATGTTACCATTTGGTTCTGTAAATATTCATTAAGTTATTTATTTTATCTTATCCCCATACAATTCTTTTACTCCCCATTGTTCCTCTTTTTTCTCTCTCCCAGTTATTCTACCCCTGGTTTTTTGTAACTGCTTCCCCCTTTGCACCAGTTTAGTTCTACTGTTCTATGCACCCCTTGTTTCTATGTAAAACCAGCATGATGTGACTTGTTCATGAATGCCGGTATATAAAAAACCTAAATAAATAAAATAAATCATATAAACAGTGTACAATATCCAACGTCTATCGAATAGTAATGGAAACTATACAGACCTCTAAGTCACATTTCTGAGCTTCCCTTTAGTAATGACGTACAGGAATCCTGACACAATTTAAGACAAAACCAGACTAAATTACAGAGGAACTCTAGGCTCAGAAGTCAATGCAGCTTGCCTTACCCAGCCCGACGGAAGCACAAGGCTGAAAAAGAAGTTTCTGGCCCAGCTGGAAGGAGAGCTTGCTTACCTTAAGGAGGGCTCATTACTACTGCTGAAAGCTTCCATTTTTTTTTTCCGGCTCCAAAAGAGCAAAGATGACGTTGCAAAGCTCCTCCATGTCCTTCGGCAGGGAGGGCTTACTAGCAACATTGCTCTCTTTCTGCAAGCATGAATCAGATGTTCCCAGCAGCAGTAGAGCCCACTCTAAGAAAAAAAAAAGGTAAGGTACTCGCTCACCATCTGATGTCTAAAAGTGATCATCTAGTCAGGTACCTAATTCAAGCATGGAGTTCCCTACTGGATCTCCATTAAGCACTGTCCTAATTACGTGGCGCATCTTGTACTATTTAATTTTCTTATTGCTCTGACTTCTGAGGACTCACATCCATCAGACAGTAACAGTGACAAACTAATCATTTTTTTCCTCAAAAATTTACAGAGTAAAAAAAAATGTATTTTATACAAAAGTTCTGAAATGCAAGGGAAGAAGGAGTTAGAAAAAGACAAAATAATGCAACCTGTTTCATTAATATGACGCTATCATTAAAAAACTGTAATATATCCATATCCTCATGATTAGAAAACTGTAGTTGTATTATTACAGAACAATGAATTAACTCTGAAGAATCAGCATTAAAAAATGTAAAGTTTAAAACCCCCATTCCCTTTCCATTATTGTATGCCAATATTTCTTTTCTCACCACAGTAATCTGAATGTAGTGTGCAGCACTTAGAGGGCATAACAGGCACTGAGGAAGCAAATTTTCTACAGCATAGCAGCTGAATTTAAATATTTTGACAACAAGCAATTTCAACAGAGTTTAGCTAGAAGCCTCTCAAACATCTTAAGTTATGTCAACAATGCTCTGAGTGATTTATTCTTATTTATCATTCGAAGGGTATGAAGCAGTGTGCACACTTGACAAAAGCAAATACCACCATAT
Source organism: Rhinatrema bivittatum (assembly GCF_901001135.1). Taxonomy (NCBI): domain Eukaryota; kingdom Metazoa; phylum Chordata; class Amphibia; order Gymnophiona; family Rhinatrematidae; genus Rhinatrema; species Rhinatrema bivittatum. The sequence goes on along the minus strand of NC_042615.1, from coordinate 521,330,300 downwards.
GCCGGTTTTGTCTATTATTTTATAGTTACCATGCAGGCGGGCAAAAACGTCATGCTTTCCAGCCTGTTCTGATCCCGACGGTCAGTAACAAGTGCAAAGGGGCATGCCCAGGTTGATCAATGTAAAAGATGGCAGTACTGAAATTTCTCAAGCAAAAACTATTCTATTCGGGAAAGCCTTTATATGACAAGGTGTCAAAAAGAACCCTCAGCGTGGCACCCACAAGCATCGTAAAATGTAGATCTCCAGATTACAGCAAAACAAGCTCCAAGGAATATGCCCGGTACGGGTCTAATCCCCCTTGGGAAGCACTATTAATGGCATACAGAAAACAGATGGATTTGCTACGAATAAAAAAAAAAAATATATATATATATATATACACACCATAACAGAACGGTAAAGCCAAACACTTATATTGTATTAGATTGCAAAAAAAAAAACCAAACAAAACACCATCAAGGCGGGCTTCCATTAATTAGGGAAAGGAGCAGGATGGCAGCAAGAGGCGAGTCTCGCGCACATGCGCTGAGGGGTATTGGCCGCTGCTCCTGGGCAGCCGCAGGTATTGCGGTGCCCTATGGAAGCGGCTGATGCGGCCCACGGGCCACCCACCCGTTCATTGTGGATGCAGATTGTGAGGTCAGAGGCCCCAAGGCTGCCGGATGACGCTGAACGTTCTGTAAAAACAATCCCCGCTGCCATGTGCTTGCACGTTACACACACACATACACCCACCATCCTTGTCTTTTCTACAGCTCAGCTCAATTCAGAGAAGAAAAAAAAAAGATGTAACAACGCACTTCGATCACACCTCGAAAGAATGGAGGTTTCGAGCTTTGCAATGCCCTTGATTTGTTACATTTATTTTTAAATGTTATTCCCGATAGACTAGGGTGGCACCAATATCCACTGCCTTTCACTGCAATGTAAGCCTGGTCCACATCCAGAGCTGTCATGAGCAGCGCACACTTCCCACCAGCGAGCGGCTGCTCTCCGCAGTCCGCACATCCTCCTCCCTGGCTGCATGCGATCGTCTCTTTCGCTACCTGCCAGCAGCTGTTACCCGGGCCCTTCCTCCTTCACAGGCAACGAATCCCCCAGTCGGATCCCTGACTGAGCATCTACCATTCTCGGTAAGCGGATTCATTCATTTGCTTCACAAAGTCCTTCGGCTCGCCGCAGGTCACTGCGGGGCGGACGGCCACAGCTGCACCTACCTGCTTACTAGGGCCGAGCTTGCTTAATAAGTGCAACGGTGGCAGCAGAAGAGGAAGAGCTCAGCCTTCACGCCAGCAGCTCCCACCTCCGGTTCCACCATCTTCCTCCTCCCCCAGCCTGGACTGTGCACGGAGCCCCACCTCCCTGCGGTGACATCAGGAGTTCCCTGCCCTCCTCTCCTGCATGCACAGCCACTGAAAGAGCGGGCTCCATCCTGAGCACTCCCTGCCTGCCTCTCCCTCACGCAGTCAGCCACTGAGGGAGGCGGCTTCTTCTTCTCCTCCCATGTTCCCTATAAGCTGTGCACGTGTGGGCGGCACACAGGAAAACAGAGCACCACAAGAAAGGGAAAATAGGCTGGTGTTTCAAAGAACACTGCATACATTTGTACATAATAAGTTGGGAGGGCACACTGCCCTCCCCCCCCCCCCCCAAAAAAAAAAAAAATTAGAGGGACCATTGCTGGCCTTCACCCACTGCCCACCTCTCTTGAACACAGACAGCCAGCTCTTTCCTGTGCAGGGCTCCATTTGAGGAAGAATATAGTTTCCACTGCTAGCTGTAAGAAAAAGATTTCTGCCCCTTAAGGAGGGTGAAGACGGTGGCCTCTGCTCCAGCAATTGTTATTATGGTACAGGGGCAGACTGACCATTCATGCAATAGGGCAGTGCCCAAGAGCCCACACTAGCCTCAGATGTCTGGTTAGGGGCCAATGATCCTTATTGCCTGGGGACCCAGTTCACTGTCAGTCCGCCCCTGTTAAGCTGATTCTGAACCATCAAAATAATGCTCTTGACTTAAAACCACAAAATGAACTGTAATGAAGAAATCCCTCCTCTACCAGGCACAAACCCTGCAAAAAAAAACAAAAAAAAACCCCTCAGCACCTATGGAGCAAACCCACCATACCAGAAGAGCAACAATAAATAGATCTGCTCTTTGGGGTCTATCAGGTGCTTGTGACCCAAACAGGCCACTATTGGAGATAGGATGCTGAGTTTGACAGACCTTGGTTTGATTCAGCATAGCACTTATGTTCTTAAATCCCTGGACTCGCACAGGAATAACCCTAACTATGAAATGGCAGCAGTGCAAATATTACACCGGACCCCAGACGACCAATATTCCCAGGGCTACTGCTTCCAATAAACAAGTCAGGCAGTTGCCTTACGCGCCGACCCTTAGGGGATGGGAAAATCATCCCTGTGAGCCCTTGGCCAAAGATAGTGAGAGGCCAATGACGAAGAAGAGAAAGGCTTGGGAGGGTTATGGGTAGAGTTTATCCTGCCCACAGCCAAAGATGGAGAAAAGCCTGAAATGGTCACGGGCAGACTTCATCCCACTAGCAGATGAAGACAACAAGAAGTGAGGGCTGTGGGTGAAAACATGAAAGAGAAAGGCCCAGGAAGACTGCAGGCGGAGATGGAGAAAGGCCCGGGAGGGCTATGGGAAGAGCCCATCCCAGCCCCAGACAAAGACAGGAGAGAGGCTTGGACTGAGAGAGCAAAGGAGGCTGTTTGTGTGTATGTGTGAGAGAGTGAGCCTATAGGTTTGCATATGAGGGAAGCAAGTGGGAACTGGTATGTCTGTGAGAGTGAGAGAGAGGGAACCAGTAAGGTTGTGGGTGTGTGTGGTAGTGAAAGAGAATGAGTAAGAGAGCCAGTGTGCTTGTATGTGAGTCAGAGAGAGTTGGGGGGAGGGATGAAGAGAGAGAGCCTGAGAAGTTGTGTGGAGGAGGAGTGAGGAGAGAATCTGTGAGGTTGTGTGTGTGTTTGCATATGAGAGGGGGGTGGCATCTGTGAGGTTGTGTGTGAGAGTGATAGAGAAAGAGAAGGGAATCCGTATATGTGGAAGTGAGAGAGAAGGAGTTGGGGTGTGTGTGTGTGTGTGTGTGTGGAGACAGAGAGAGAGGGAGTTGGAATGTGTGCATATGTGGGAGTATGAAAGAGAGGGAGTTGGGGGTGTGTGTATGTGAGAAAGCACATGCATGTGTGGGAGAGAGGAGGATGTTTGTGCGCAACGCCCCCTCTCCTTCCCATTCACTAATCCTGACAATCTCGGGGCATCTAGAAATCAAAAGTTCCCAGGCATGGAAAGTGGGGGATTCTTTTTATCCTTGTTAGCTTAAATTATTGGGTGTTATTTGATATGAGATATTTTTTAATTTTTTTTGGTATTCAGAACTTTTTTTTTTAATGGGTTTTTAATTTTTGGCTGTTATTCTTTTTGTAAATATTTCTTTTTGTTAGCATGATTTTATTATTATTGATTTTTTTTATTCCTTGATTTTGTTTGATATTTTATGAGAAATTGTAATGTTTCTGTTCTTCCACTGTTGTGCTACATACAGAGTCCGGCTTGTTGCGGTTTCCACTTCAGTTTTTGTCTGCATGTTTCTATTGATATTTTATGGTTTCTTTATTCTGGTATTTGGTGAGGATATGACTGTGTTCTGTATATGTGACAGAGGTAAGGTATTCTGCTAGTGTGTAGTTTCTATGTAGGGATCTACAGTAGCTTAGCTTGTTCTGTTTTCTAATAGGAATTGTATTGGTGTTTTACAGCCAGGTGTAATATTTTCAGTATTGCTTATTCATTTACAGGGTTGTCACTGTTTCAATGCTGGCAGTTAGTGCTGTTATGATATGGGAGGTTTACTATATTGTAATTCAGTTTATTCATAGCTTTCTGAGCCAAGCCCACACCCACTATGCATTTACAATAACCCTATATGAGTTCCAAGTGTTTGCAGGTTTTTCTGGTTGGCACACAGTAGTTCCTTTAAATAAACATGCTGTGAGATTTTTCCTTCAGAAAACTGTACTTTGAATGTCCTTTTTCATGTAAAATCTATTATATAAATTGCAGAATAGGAGCACTACTGCACGCACGCACTGGCTCTCCCAGTGACGCCAATGCTTGAAACTGAATTCAGAACAACAAAGATTTTGCTTGCCCGTCCCTCCCGACGCAGCCTGGTGGCGAAACACAGGTCCGTGTCGGGGGACCCTCTTGTACTATAAATTCTGTATTAATGCACTGTGGAGTTGCTGCATCAAAGAAGTGTGGACATTGAATTTTTCTGCACATTTCCCTGTTGACTGTTGTGAAATCTATTATATATACATAATTTTTAATTGTACATGGGCTAGGCTAGGCTGGGGGCAGAGGAGGTCGGGGTCAGGGCTAAGAGGTTGAGGGGGGTACAAGGCTATATGGATCACCTAGGGCACCTGATACCCTTGCACCTGCCCTGAATAGCCCCCCCCCCCCCCCCATTTATGGACAAACAGACTGCTACAGATCCCTATACAGGACCTACAGCAAGCTCAGATGACTTTATTGGCATTTCAAGTCTACATGTGTTCCCAAAGTAATACAAAAAGTGATTTATAATAAAAAAAAAAGGGAAAACACATTTACAAAATAGTAACAACAGAAAAAAATAAAATTACAGGGTACACAAAGGACAACAAAGACAATACGCAGGTTTTGGTGCTGCTCCATATTGTTCCTAGTCAGCTTACAATTCTGGCCCAATGGCAAGATATAACCTATTTTGCTGCTATTTCACCTCTTTCTCCAGGATTATACAGAGCTCTTCCTGCTCATTCATTTGTGGGGAAGTCTCTGACTTTATAAGTTTTGGGGAAATGTGCATCCCTGATATCTTTGCATTTCGGAACATGCATTTCGGTTTCTCTGGTGCATACAGAGTCTGGCTTCTTGGGATTCCCAGTTCAGTTTTTTGTTTTCCTGCTGGTACTTGAGGGGGCTTAGTATGGGCACCTTTAATTCCCTCTGCAGTCAGCCACTGGGAAATGACAGAAGGGGAGGGGCTGGACTAGGGAGCACTTCACCACATTATTCTGTCTCCAGTTTCAGGCCTCCCCTTCCTTCTCTCTGCAGGAGGAGATGGAGCGGGAAGCAGAGGGCTGCTTCCTGCCAGGGCCCTGGCCAATAGAACTGGGGTACCAGCCTCCTAAGCGAGAAGGCACCAGAGCCTGCCAACTGTCCCTACTGTTAACCATTCTGTACCCTGTGATTTTAGTCACTGTTGTTTTCTTCTTTTTTTCTCTGTTTAACCACTTTTTGTATTACCGTGGCAACACATGTACAGATTCTGTCATGACAAAGTTTTCTGAAGCTCAGAAAAGCACCAGCGGGGGGGAGGAGGTCAGGGGACGGAGAGAGAAAAAAGCAACTTTGGTGCATTTCTCTCTTTCAAACTCCTTCCCCCATTGGTCCTTTCCCGTGCCGTGACAGTGGCAGAGGCGGCAGCAGCAGCAGCAGGTAAATGCGTGCCTCTTGTATGCTTCCTGCTGTCAGGGAAGAGACTGAATCTTGCAGCCAGTTTCAAGGAGCAGAGATGCTGTGGGAGAGGGGGGACAGTTCTGCTGATTTCTCCCTGCCTTCTCCCCATAAGGACTGCCCTGCGTCTGAGTACCGGCACTTTTATATCTAGAAAAAGAAAAAAACCTCAAACTACTGGTTTTTCTCTGCGCATTCTAGCCTGCGATCAAAGGTATTCTGTATTTGGTAAGGGTCAGTCTATTTCTGCATGTGTGACTAAGGGGAGGTATCCTCACTGAATAAATAGAATAAAGGAAACAGAAACATGCAGACAAAAACTGAACTGGGGACGCCAAGAAGTCAGACTCTATATGCAAAGCAACACCGGACCAACAGAAACAGAAATGCATTTCTTCCAGTCCTGTGCGAAATGCGAGGATATCAGAGATGCACATTGCCCAAAACTAACAGAGACAATCATAGGCTTTCCACAAAAGAATGAGCAAGAAAAACTCCATATAATCCTGGAAGAAACAGGGGGCTATGGCAGCCAAAGCTGCCAGCAGGCCAGAAACGTAATCTGACCAGGGACAATATGGACCAGCACCAAAATCTGGAACTTGTCCCTGCTGTAATTTTATTTTACAGATAAGTCCTACTTATCTGGCTATCTAGCTCTAAATGTGCTTTTAATTCTGGGCCCTTTATGTATCACTTTGGCAATATACATGCACATCATCAGGCAAGTACAGTTTCCTGAATCTGAACCAGAGACTTTGCTTTCCCTGCCCTGCTCCGCCTTGATGTCTGCATTTTAAGAGCCAGAATGCCAGCCTGGTTTGCTGCATCCTTTGCGGAGCAGGTTTCAAGCTGCTTGGTCCTACACACAAAAGAGAGAAGGCAGGTGGAAAGCCTGCAGGAGAGAGAGAGAGAAAGAAGATAGAAAAAGAAGAGCAGAGACCCACAGGGGAGGGATATACAGAGAATATTGGGAGACAGAAGAACAGACTCACAGAGGGGAAGGATGAGCAGAAACCACACAGGGAGAGACACAATTGCAGAGAATGAAGCAGTTGTGATCACCTGGGATATTCTCAGTCCAACTGATAAAAGGTTTGATGCTAGAAAAATGGATTTTGTGGTAAAGGAGGAAAAAAAAAAAGCATAAGAACAGCATTTCTAACAGAAGCGACTATTCTACTCTACATGAGAGCATGAAGTATGAGCACAACATAAGAACATAAGATTTGTCATGCTGGGTCAGACTAAAGGTCCTTCGAGCCCAGCATCCTGTACCTGTGTACAGTGCCAGGTGCGGATCGCTAGGAGGGTAACCTGGCAGATGCCAAAGAACTAAGAGATGCTATCAAAGAGCAAGAAAATGTGGGAGAAAGATACAGAAATAGTCTGAATTGTATAGAGCACCACTGGCTTGATTAAAAAGAGCTTCCCAGTCCACCTTCACACGTCGCCTGTACAATATTACACCCTGTGAGCTCCACAAGGAAGCACTCCTTGGCACATCGCTCATTTTAAGAAGAAGAGCACTAGCAGTGCATTTGAGAGACTGAGATCATATCCAGCACCCCCCCCTGGCTTAAGAGGGAGGTGCATTCCTGTCAGGGCTTGTGCAAAACAAATCATTTGGATACACTATCCCAGGGAGCATTGTGCAGGGAGGGAGGAGACCGAGAGGAGCAGAGACACACAGGGGACCTACGTACAGGGAGGGAAGAGAGCGAGAAGAGCAGACACAGAGGGGGACAGAAACACGTACAGGAAGGAGGGCACGGGGAAAGCAGAAAAACAGGGAGAGGGGAGGAAAGAGAGGGGGATGCTTGGAAGGAGGGGGGAGAGAGAGATACAGGGATGGGGAAGAGAAGAACGGAGACAGGAGCAGGCACACGCACAGGGGAAACAAAGAAAGATCATAAAAAGTAGAATGGGGGAAAAAAAAAAAGCCCTTTTCCGTTGACAAATTGCTAGAAGAAAAATGCAATAAAATTGAGTCCCTGGTCATTGTCCAGCACAGTGCAGGGAATAGGCAGGGGGAGGCAAGCATCATTGGATGGGTCGGGATGGCCTGTGTGGGCTGGCGAGGGTGAATACACCCAAAGCGGGCTTGTTTTAGCTTGGATCCATGTGGTGAAAGCTGAGAAAGGAGGCCTTTGCCACCAGGAACCACCTGTGGTCCCCACATCCCACTGCATCCTACACAACCAGTTTTAACTAGAGGCCGGTCAAGTTCTTGCCCAACAATTAAAAAAAAAAAAACAACACTCCCTGTTAAGAGGAATAGAGCTCATTCATCCATTTCTTCCAATTTCGGAAGAAGGGAGGGGATAATAAATAAACAAGACTAGTGGTGAGGTTGCTGTCATTTCCCCAGAGGGTGAGGCCAAGACTCGTCATGCTAAGGCAGAGGGTATCTCGCTGCCCCCCATACAGACCTAGCAGGCAGGCTCAAACAAAAAGAACAAAGGAAACTCAGGAGGGACAGGAGTCGGACAGAACTCCTCCATGTACTCTGCCCACAGACAGGAATGCGCCAGTGCCCTGGACAGGGCCCCTTCTCAGTCGGGTTTCTTTGCCGTCTAGAGCTCTATATGCCAGGGCCAGGAGAAAGCTGACCGGATGGTCCTAATTCCATGCCTTGCAGGCCCTGGATGGATGCAGCATCCCATAAAGAGTCAAGAGGAGAATTAACGCCAATAAAGCTAGAAATGAGGCCAGACGCACACAAAACAAGAAAGCATGAAACGCATACGCCTTCTCACAAAAACATAAAAAAGGACAATAGAGAACAGAGTCAATTAAATAGGATAAAGGCCTGTCAATACTAACCACACCATGTCACCCTCTCCAACACAGGTACAACAATGCGTTTCAGGACCAACTCAGAATAGTTGGTTTCCCACCGGGGATATTTCGTGCTCCCCCAACCCTGCTCGCCACATGGTATCAGGGTGGGAGACAAGAACCAGTTAATGTACCATGCAGCACGAGCACGAGCACAGCCCTTCCTCGGGGGTGGTGCAGAAACGTGCTGGAAGCCAGTCCTGAAGCCTGCTGAGGCTACAGGGCCAGGAGGCCTGTGAGGACACAGGGGGTTCTCTGGCCTTAGGGCCTAAACACAAGATCAGAGGAGTGGGGGTATAAATGGGGGCACAGATCTCCAGCCTTCAACACCCCCCCCCCCTCCAACAGAAAGGGCAGGTCAGCAGAGAACCTTTAATTGCCCAAAGGACATGCTATGCCCAAGTGTTGGGCCAGCATTTCTGGATTCAACCACCCTCTTCAGTCAGCCATCTCGACCTTAGTAGTTCTGGCTGAGGTAAACCAGCCACACACCAACAGCTCCGCACCCAGAGCGGGAGCCAGGCCCCAGGCTTCAAACACTTCTCGATAGAAGACTGGCAACGTTAAGACGTCGCAGGCATACCCTCTCGTGAATGGCAAAAATTTGCCAGTCATACCGCAGCCCACATAGCTGATGGAAAAAAAGAAACCCCATCAGTATGCACCATTGTGGGAGGAGGGGGGAGGGTGTCTGTATAGAAGAATCTCTGTAGGGCCTGCAGACAAGAATGTGCCTGACTTCAGGCAAACAAGAGACCCTGTCTGCTCTCTCCTAAAAGGAGGCTGAGGATCCCAGATGAGACCCTGTGCCTTTTCCTGACCCATAAGAAGTCCAGCGATCTTCTTTGGGTCAGAGCAATGAACACCAAAGTTGGGCTCAGGGCAGTCACAGCATACTAGATGCCAGCTCATTTACAACCAAGGCACCCAGATATTTCAGGATCTCCTGGCACCCAAAAAAAAAAAAAATTACTTAAACACACTTAGGACCCTGTCTGCCCACTGCAGCCCTACCAAAAGCCCAGAGCATTTGGGTCAGCTGATCCTTGTTGAAGATGCTGCTGAACAAGTCTATTGGCAGATCCGCACAATCTCCAGATCAACTGAGTCGTGGCTCACAAGAAGTACATAGTCAACATAGTAGTCACAGCTCGGGTTCCGGTGAGCAGGAGGCACAGCAGACATAGGAAGGACTCTATGGCTGGTGCATACAGTTGCCCGGAAAGGAGGCACCTCGACCAAACACCAGAGATGCTGTTAAGGCCAGCTGACCTACATCAGGCACTCTGCGGAAGAATACAAGAGGAAAAGACCCGCCAAAAGGGGGTCAAAGTCAAACTTCTTCAGGATTTTCATGAGAAACCAGTGGTCTACCTTGTTGAAAGCCTTCTCCTGATTTAATGGCAAAGTTACCGACAGATTAGCCCTACAAAGAAAAATTTATTAGGTCCTTTGACAAATAAATCTTGTCAAAGATGGATCAGTCCAGGAAGGTGTAGGATTGGTCAGCATGGCTCACCTCCACCATCACAAACCCTAGCTGCAGAGAAATGCCTTTGGTCAGAATTTTGTAACCTGTGCCCAGCAACCAGACCAGGCACCTCTTCTGCACATCTTCCCACTTAGGTAAGAAGGTCACCACCATGTGACAGCAGGACAGTGGCAGTTCTCTGGTCTCCAGAGCATCTGCCAGGACCTGCAGGAAGCTCAGGCCTGAGCAGGTTGAAAAGCAGATGGAAAAATCCCACCCTTAGCCTGTCGATGCCCCACATTTTGTCCCAGGGCATCTGGTTAGGGGCAGCAGAAAGATCTGCCGGACTCAGGGACTCATCTAGCTTGTCTCTCGTCACCCTGGTTGATGGTGGGAATTCTGTTCCGCAAAACCCTGCAGGATTCTGGGTCAACAGGGACTGGGGAGAAGAAATCTAGGGAAAAGTCATCGACTCTCACTCAAACTCTCCCTGGTTCTGTGAAGGGGGTTCTATCTGCAGACAGCGAATAAGTCATCTGCTTCTTGTTACCCCCTCCTCTTCTCCAATCGACAGAAGAGGCGCAAGACGCAATCCATTTCCCAAAGCATCTGGATTCTCAGCCCCAAAACTCCCCCAGCCTCACCGCTCCTGGAGGTCCTGAACATGGCTTATATGCCTGTGAGCAGGCATTACACTTTCCAACCACTGGCACCGGCAAACACTGTGACCTCCCACAGGCAAGGAAGAGGGAGGACGGCTGGTTGCTTCCTTTGCGTTTGTTGTGCAGGTGGAAAATCCCCCCTTTCTCATCCCCAGCTAAGATGCTTGTGGTTTCTTCAGGGATGATGGTACCACCCACCACCATAGAACCTCCAGCATCAGTCTCAAGGGCAGAGGGGCTTGGATCCCCGTCCGGATGGGACAAGGGCGGGCCACGGCTCCTCCCTGGAGACACAGACGCTTTAGAGGCTGCACCGAATGGGGGCGTGCCTGGAGGGCTCCGAGGCACAAGAGGTCACCCTGAGTGAGCTATAGGAGAGTCTGATTCCAGGGCAGTCTGTTGGCACGTAGCTGTAGGGCACCCGCTGGGGTATCCCCACTCTCTGGCACACAAAGCACCTCCCCCTCCCCTGCCGAGTAAAAATATCTTATAGATGAGCTCTTTGTCAGAGGGTGGGGTACAGTGAACCATTCTGCCACCTCCTCTTGCAGGATCTAAGAAATGCTTCCCTGTCAAATGGACTCCACACGCCTCTGAGCCTTGTCCTTGAGCCCTAAGGAGAATGGTGGAGTTGGCTGACTTTATCTCCCCCAGGGTACATAAGTGCAGCCTCAATACTCTGTATAGAAAGAAGGGCGGCACACTAGAGATAGGGCTGGCACTAATACCTTGGTGCCTTTCACTGCAATGTAAGCCTGGTCCACATCCAGAGCTGTCATGAGCAGCGCACACTTCCCACCAGCGAGCGGCTGCTCTCCGCAGTCCGCACATCCTCCTCCCTGGCTGCATGCGATCGTCTCTTTCGCTACCTGCCAGCAGCTGTTACCCGGGCCCTTCCTCCTTCACAGGCAACGAATCCTCCAGTCGGATCCCTGACTGAGCATCTACCATTCTCGGTAAGCGGATTCATTCATTTGCTTCGCAAAAGTCCTTCGGCTCGCCGCAGGTCTCTGCGGGGCGGACGGCCACAGCTGCACCTACCTGCTTACTAGGGCCGAGCTTGCTTAATAAGTGCAACGGTGGCAGCAGAAGAGGAAGAGCTCAGCCTTCACGCCAGCAGCTCCCACCTCCGGTTCCACCATCTTCCTCCTCCCCCAGCCTGGACTGTGCACGGAGCCCCACCTCCCTGCGGTGACATCAGGAGTTCCCTGCCCTCCTCTCCTGCATGCACAGCCACTGAAAGAGCGGGCTCCCTCCTCTCCTCCACCCTATGCACTCCCTGCCTGCCTCTCCCTCACACAGTCAGCCACTGAGGTGGCCGGCTCCTTCCTGTCCTGCACCCTGCCTGCCTCTCTCTCACACTGCCACTGAGAAAGCCGGCTCCCTCCTCTCTTTCACCCTGTGGAGGGATCCATTTGAGGGGTAATATAGTTCCCCTTCCTAACAGAAAGGGCAAAATAAGGGTGAGGAGTGAGTCTCTGCTCCAGCAATAATTATTAAGGTGGTTCTGCTGCAGCAGTGTATTTTAACTAAAGGAAGTGCCTGGCTCCTGTGGAGCTGGGGACTCAAGATATAGTTGGAAGGAAGACTGGGACTACTGAGGAATTGAGCAGAGGGAATGGGTCAGTGAAGAACTAGGATCGACAAATTGAGTGGGGACTGTGTGGGAACTTGGGTTGGAGCAGAGACTGAGGTGTAAGCAATAGAGATGTGCTTCATTTAAACATTTTGGATTGGGTGCTCCACGGGAAATTTCAGTTTCCCGAGATTCAGGGGTTTTTTTGGCAATTTTTTACGAAGTGCGTTAGTGTGCACTAATGGGCCTTACTGCGCACTATCTCCGCATTAGTGCGCAGTATATCGACCAAGATCGTGCACGCTAGCTAGATGTTAATGCGCATTAAGGCCCGTTAGTGCGCACTACCTACTTAGATAGTGCGCACTAAGTTGGTAGTAGTGCGCTGTAACTAATGTTAGTGCGCACTACAAAAATGCTACTTAAAAATGTAAAAGTATCAATTCCATGAGGAGTTCATTAGCTAGAGATATGGTCTGCGTTCCCAATGGTTCTCTACACCTTGAAGACAGCCAATAGGAATGTAGAGCCATAACTAAATAACATTGCTTGGTTAAGTGCACACTCATTGAAGTTATGACGCATTAATCTGCAGTTTGTGCGTGGTAACTTCATTTAGTGTGCGCTATCCATCCAGCGCTATGAGGGTGATTTGAATTAGTACGCGCTGCCCATCTGGAGGTAGCACACACTAATCCTTAGTCAGGGTGCACTAATCAAGCTTTAGTGCGCAGTGATTTGAATTAGTACATGCTGCCCATCCAGAGGTAGCACATACTATTCCTTAGTCAGTGTGCTCTAATCAAGGTTTAGTGCGCGGTGATTTGAATTAGTGCGCGCTGCCCATCCGGAGGTAGTGCGCACTAAGCCTTAGTCAGTGCACACTATGTAAGCATTAGTGCACACCAACCTGACTTAATGCGTACTAATCCACGCCTGCTTGATGGTGTCCTCAGGGGCCATTTTGCTTCTTCAATGCACAGTAACTTTTCCAGAAGCGCAGCCAGGGACAGCATCAGTACTACTACAGTCAATGACAGTGGCAGAGAGAGCAGACTGAGTGTGCTCAAGTTGTACCACTGTAAGTATTTAAGGTTTTGTTTTAGTTTTTCTATAGTATATAGCTATTTATATAGTTAATGCACAATTTTATTTTCACTAAATTTATATAGGGGTTTTTTTTTCGCTAAAGTAACATAAAATATAAAAATAATATTAAATGAAGTACTTTATTTCATTTTAAGTTAAGTTACATTAGGGGAAATAAAAAGTACTTTGTTTTATTTTATGCTGCTTTAGTGAAAAAAAAGTTTAACACAGAGACTGACAACCTAGCCAGTTCACACCAGTTTTGTCAAGTGTCCTTCAGAGACTGGGGAACTACCTGGCCCATCACCCCCTCCCCCCCCCCCCCCCCCCCCCCATATACCAGCCAGTGAATGGTGTGTGGGTGTGGGAGAGAGGATGGTTATGGGTGAGACAGCTCCCTGCATTATATGGGGGAGGGGAGGCAGTGACGGGCCAGGCAATTCCCCCATCTCTGAAGGACAGCTGTCTGTTCAGAAGCTCACACCTTAATGCATGGAGCTGTCTCACCCTTCACGATCCTCCCCCCCACACCCACACACCATTCACTGGCTGGTATATGGGGGAGGGGAGGGTGTGACGGGCCAGGCAGTTCCCCTGTCTCTGAAGGACAGCTCTCTGTTCAGAAGCTCACATCTTAATGCAGAGAGCTGTCTCACCCGTCACGATCCTCACCCCCCTCCCCCCCTCCCCACACACCATTCACTGGCTGGTATATAGGGGAGGGGACGGGGTGACGGGCCAGGCAGTTCCCCATCTCTGAAGGACAGCTGTCTGTTCAGAAGCTCACACCTTAATGCTGTCATGGTTAAGCGGTGTTTGGGTGGATTCTTGGGTACTGAGGCAGATGACCACACCCATGGGAAGGAGCCCCGTGAGGTGCCACAGTACTGGGCTAAACGCAGACGCACAAACACAGAGTTAGTTATTTTATTAAACAGCTGAGGTGTACCACCAGAGGTGGCAGTAGTGAGGTAGTCTGTAAGTAGCAGTCTCAGGACCCTCAACAGAGGGGACCATTCTCACCCTGTTGGTATAGGGGAATTCCGGTGTAGGTTTCCCAGTCAGGTAGCACTGTGGATGAGATAGACTGAGAGTTAGATTACTCACTAGATGGTTGCTGTTGGTATGCGATCGCACCAGGATGAAGAAGTTGGTAGCGGCACCGAGGCAGGGAGAGCAGGCCCTCAAGGAGCGAGTACCTGATCCCTGTAAGGCACCTGAAATAAAGCAGAGGGCCCCCGAGGAGCGGGTACCCAGGTTTGCAATACTCCGAAGGGCAGAGAGAGCTTCCAGCAGCAGCACGGAAGCGGCAGAGTAGCTTAGACCGGCTGAGACCAATCCTTTGCTAACTCAACGAGCTAGCAACTTAGTACAGGCTATATGCTCGGATGGCGTGACATCAGTAGAGGGGAACGCCCCCGAGGTTTGCGCCAATGCTGGAATAAAGATGTGGGTGGCCTGCGCATGTGCACCCTAGTAGGCCCTTGGGAGGAGCATGGTGGGAGGCAGCACCATAGGCGTTCCGGGGACGCCAGAGAGGTCGGCTTGCAGATGCGGCGGCAGCCATTTTCCCAAGGTAAGCGGGAGGAGCCGTGAACAAGGTGAGGCAAACGGGGCGAAGCCGTCTAGGACCGACGAAAGCAACAGTACCCCCCTTCAAAGGGCGTCCTCCGGACTTCCTACCTGGTCTTGGTTTCTGAGGATGCATTCTGTGGAATTATTGTAGCATCTCTTTATCCAATATATTAGCCAAAGGTTATCTTCAGGTCCATAACCTTCCCATGACAGGAGATATTCCCATACTCTGCCTCTTTTTCTTATGTCAAGGACAGCATCTACCTTCTTCTTTATCTATTGGTGTAGGTTCAGGTGTCTTGTTAGAGAACTCACTAAGGATCAATGGCTTCAATAGTGAGACACGGAACGCATTATGAATCTTCAATGTAGGTGGTAGCTTCAGACTATAGGTGAGATTGCCTAATCGTCGGAGAATGGGAACAGGTCCAACGAAGCATGGAGCGAAGCTAGCTGAAGGTATTTTAAGTCTTAAGTGCTTAGTGGATAGCCAGACTTTGTCACCAGGCTGGAAATCTGGAGCCTTGCAGTGGTGAACATTGTATCCTTTCTTAGCTCGAAGTCCTGCTTTGAGAAGCATCTCTTTGGTCTGAGTCCAAAGTTGTTGAATATCTTTGGCAGTAGATTGAGCTGCCGGGGACGACACGGACAGTGGAAGTGGCAGTGGTGGCAATGGTAGTCATCCGTAAACCACTTCGAATGGTGTTGATCCAGGGATGTTGCTGGATGAAAGTTGATGGTGAATTCAGCCCAGGGCAACAGTTCTGCCCGATCATTCTGGCAAGTATTCACGTAGGCACGAATGAACTGCTTGAGTGTCCTATTCATCCTCTCTGTTTGCCCGTTAGATTGAGGATGCTATGCTGATGTGAAGTTGAGAGAAATGTCAAACTTCTTGCATAATTCCTTCCAGAATTTAGCTGTGAATTGAACTCCGCGATCGGAGACTATGTGCTTAGGCATGCTGTGAAGGCGGAAGATGTGCGTGATGAAGAGCTTGGCAAGTTCCATAGCTGTGAGTAAACCAGGGAGAGCCACAAAGTGAGCCATCTTTGAGAACCGGTCTTCAGTTACCCAAATCATGTTTTTTCCTCCTGAGAGTGGTAAGTCCACCACAATGTCAGTGGCAATGTGTGTCCATGGCTCATCTGGTACTGGTAAGGGTTGGAGTAGATCCTAAGGACGACCGGGTGGCATCTTCTGTCTGGCATAATTTGTGTAGGAAGCAACTTAGGAGAATGTGTCTTCCTTCATGGTGGGCCACCAGTAAAACTTTTGTAGTTTAGACAGAGTTCTGCATTGACCAGGGTGTCCAGCCAGTTTAGAGTTGTGAGTCCATGCTAGCAACTTTTTTCTGAGGTTCTTGGGTACGATGGTTTTACCTGCAGGTACTGAGTGAGTAGCTGCCAAAATGACTCTTTTCAGGTCAATGATGTGTTGTGGTTCCTCTGGGGTATCCTCAGAGAGGAATGAGCGAGATAAGGCATCTGCTCTGATGTTTTTATCTCCAGGGCGGTATTTCAGCACAAAGTCGAATCTGTTGAAAAACAGAGACCATCTCGCTTGCCTATGGTTTAGGCGCTGTGCGTGGCAGAGGTACTCCAAATTCTTATCGTCTGTAAAGAATGTGACTTGATGTTGTGCTCCTTTGAGCCAAGGGCGCCACTCCTTGAATGCCATCTTTATTGCCAGAAGTTCTTTGTCTCCTATTCCATAATTCTTCTCTGCAGGAAAGAAGCGACAAGAGAAGAATGAGCATGGTTGTAAAGTCTTAGAATCACCGGCTTGGCTTAGCACGGCCCCTACGCCAACGTCTAAGGCATCAGCCTCAATGATGAAGGGCTTAGTGGGATCCGGGTGTCAGAGACACGGCTTGCTCGAGAAGGCGTCTTTTAGTCTCTAGAATGCAGATATAGCCTCTGTAGACCAATTAGCAACATTGGCACCTTTTTTTGTCATAGCTGTCAGGTGAACAGTGAACGAGGAGTAATTCTTGATGAAAGACCTGTAATAGTTGGTGAACGCTAAGAAATGTCTGAGAGCCTTCAGACCCGTGGGTTGAGCCCAATTCTTTATGCTCTCCAGCTTCTGTGGATCCATCTGGAACCCATGGTTGGAAACAATATAGCCCAGGAAAGGCGCTGATTCCTTGTGAAACTCACACTTAGACAACTTAGCGTATAAATGGTTTTCACGAGTCTTTGCAGCACTCTCTTGACATCCTCCAGATGAGTGGTCATGTCTTGGGAGAAAATCAAGATGTCATCTAAGTATATGATGACACATTTGTAGAGGAGATCCCTGAAAATGTCATTCATTAAATTTTGAAAGACAGCCGGGGTGTTGCACAGGCCAAAAGGCAGCACTAAATATTCAAAGTGACATCCTGGGTGTTGAATGCAGTCTTCCATTCATCGCCTGAGTGAATGTGAAGTAAGTTGTAGGCTCCTTTAAGATCAAGCTTGGAAAAGATCTTGGCTCCTTGTAGTCTGTCAAATAGCTCTGAGATGAGAGGTAGCGGGTAACGATCTTTCACAGTTATCTCATTGAGACCTCTGTAATCTATACAGGGACGTAATGTTCCATCCTTCTTCCCCACAAAGAAGAAGCCTGCGCCAGCAGGAGACTTGGAGGGTCTTATGAAGCCTTTTTGAAGATTATTAGAGGTGTGAATCGTGTGATCGATCGTCTTAACGATCGATTTTGGCTGGGGGGGGAGGGAAATCTTATCGTCGTGGTTTTTTTTTTTTTTTTAAATCGTTAAAAATCGGGGGAGGGCGGGAAAACCGGCACACCAAAAAAACCCTAAAACCCACCCCGAACCTTTAAAACAAATCCCCCACCCTCCCGAACCCCCCCAAAATGTTTTAAATTACCTGGGGTCCAGTGGGGGGGGTCCCGACGCGATCTCCCTCTCTCTCTGGCCACGGCTGCGTTGAGAAATGGCGCCAGTGGCCCTTTGCCCTTATCATGTGACAGGGCAAAGGTAGCGCCGGTGCCATTTTGGTTCCTGGCTCCCAACGTCACGCGTGCAGGAGATCGCCCCCGGACCCCCGCTGGACCCCCAGGGACTTTTGGCGAGCTTGGGGGGGGGCCTCCTGACCCCCACAAGACTTGCCAAAAGTCCAGCGGGGCTCCGGGGGCGACCTCCTGCACGCGGGCCGTATTGCCAATCTTCAAAATGGCGCCGGCGCTACCTTTTCCCTCACTGTGTCATACAGACGACGGTCTTAAGTGCTTAGTGGATAGCCAGATGGCATGATGTCAGTAGAGGGGAACGCCCCCTAGATTTGCGCCAATGCTGGAATAAAGACGGGGGTGGCATGTGCACGCGCACCCTAGAAGGCGCTTGGGAGGAGTATGGGGGGAGGCAGCACCATAGCCATTCCAGGGACGCCAGAGAGGTCGACTTGCAGACGCGGAGGTAGCCATTTTCCCAAGGTAAGCAGGAAGAGCCGAGAACAAGGTGAGGCAAACGGGGCGAAGCCATCTAGCACCGATGGACACAACAAATGCAGAGAGCTGTCTCACCCGTCACGATCCTCCCCTCCCCTCCACACCCATACACCATTCACTGGCTGGTATATGGGGGAGGGGAAAGCGTGACGGGCCAGGCAAAATGAATGGTGTGTGGGTGTGGGCCTTCCCTTTTTGCCGCAAATGGCGCACCGGGCCTTCATCTTCATGTGCCGCGGGATGCGCTATGTTCACAGCATACCAGGGTCTCCTCTGCTATTTTTTGCCGTGCTGAGATGCCCCCATTCTCGCAATGGCCGCTGTCTGTGCGCTTCCGATTTTGGAGGGAGGAAATCGGCGAGGTGACGGTGAAAATCTGCGGGAAGGGCGACGAGGGAGGAAATCTGCGAGGTGAGAGAGGAAATCTGCGGGAAGGGGGAATTCTGGGCAACTTCTGCATTCCGCAGTAGCGCAGAATTCCCCCAGGAGTAAATCTTCTGTACTACTTTCCTTCTGTAGCTTCTCTGTTGCTTTATTTGAAGCCTGGGCAAGCACAACGGTGGGACCAGCTTCTTCTGCAAGCAACAGTGTTCTATGTTCTTTTTCCAGGTGATATTTCATGTTGCTGTTAGTAAGATGTCCAATAATTTTTCCACGGCTCACCATCTTTTTACAATGGATACATTCGGCAAATCTCTGATCAGCCACAACATGAACATGATTCCAAATCTTAGATGTCCTTCTACTGTCCCTTACTCTAGGCTGGACACTTGTTGTCATTTTCATACTAGTAGCACTAGAAATAGTAGTAGTAGTAGTTTTAGTCACGTGCTGATGTTCAAATGATGTAGGGGTCAGGGTATCACTACTGGCACTGGCAGTGGTCATTTTTGCAATCTGACTAGTCATTGTCATTGGTTTTGCAATCTGACTGACATTGAAATTGGTGGTGTCCTCCTCCTCCTCAGAATTTTTACTAGCCAAGAAACTCTGATTATCAACATCATCCTCCTCCTCATCATCATCATCAGTATCTGATTCATCATCATCATCATGCAAGACTTTCTCTAGCACTGTTCTTTCATCTAAGAATTTGACCTTTGCCTCACATTGTTCTGATTTAGCTCCTTCCTTCCCCTACAAATAACCTTGCGCTTCTACATCCTCATTCTCTTTCTTCTCAAAAAATCGCAGTATTTTTCTAGGGACTGGCAGACTGCTCTTTCTGGTAACACTAGTACTAGCGCCAGTGCTCTTACCACCAAACATTTGCCAGCCAATACTAGTAGTACTAATAGTATCACGTTTTCTTCCAGAGGGGGGAGTGGCATGATGATTGAACAAGTTATTAAATTAGTTTGGTATTTTTAAAACTTTACTGAGCTAATAGCCCCAGACCACAGGACAAAGGATATAATGAGTGAGTGACACTGATGATTGATATAGTATATATATTGCAGTATTGCAATATATATACTATTGCGTGTGATCTGATTGATGAATGACTGCCAGCCAGGCACAGTCAAAACTGCAAATGCAAGACCACCAGCAACAACTAAGCTGGCAGGCACAGCAGTGAGACACTAATTTGGTATTTTTAAAACTTTGATTAATATACTAGTGGCTCACTGGCTAGTGACACTAGGCTAGTAGCCTAGCTAAGCTATAAATCTAGTAGATTGATATAATAAATCTATCACACTACTGCTGCACTGTTTGGTATTTTTAGATATATAGCCCCAGACCACAGGACAGATATATAGGATATAGTGACACTAGTAATCTGATTGATATACTAGTAGTGACTCACTGGCTAGTAGCCACTAGCCAGTGATACTAGGCTAGTAGCCTAGCTAGCTATAATAAATCTAGTAGATTGATATAATAATTAATAAATCTACTAAAACACTACTGCTGCACTGCACAGAAAGCACCTACCTTACAAGCCCTGCTGCTGGTGCCTAGGTTAGGATAATGCTGCTAAGAGCTAAATGCTAACGGGCCGATTCAGTAAAAACGCGGGAGAGCGGACGAACGCTCGATCTCCCGGCGTGCACACCGTCCACTCGCCGGTACGCGCGATTCAGTATGTAAATTAGGTGGTGCGGTAGAAACGGGCAAAAGGAGGCGCTAGGGACACTAGCGCGTCCCTAGCGCCTCCTTTTGACCCAGAGCAGCGGCTGTCAGTGGGTTTGACAGCCGACGCTCAATTTTGCCGGCATCGGTTCTCGAGCCCGCTGACAGCCACGGGCTCGGAAACCGGATGCCGGCAAAATTGAGCATCCTGTTTTCGGCCCGACAGCCACCGGCCCAATTTAAATTTTTTTTTCTTTTTTAACTTTTTACACCCTTCGGGACCTCCGACTTAATATCGCTATGATATTAAGTCGGAGGGTGCACAGAAAAGCAGTTTTTACTGCTTTTCTGTGCACTTTTCTGGTGCCGGCAGAAACTAGCGCCTGCGTTTGGGTAGGCGCTAATTTCTGAAAGTAAAATGTGGGGCTTGGCTGCGCATTTTACTTACTATATCCCGCGGGCATACCTAATAGGGCCATCAACATGCATTTGCATTTGCATGTTGAGGGTGCTGTTAGGTGCCGCGGGTTGGACGTGCGTTTTCCGCCCCTTACTGAATAAGGGGTAAGGGAAAACGCGCGTCCAAGGGCAGGTTAACAGTGTGCTCCGTCAGAGCGCACTGTACTGTATCGGCCTGTAAGTAAGTAGCTGTAGCTCACTGGCTAGTAGCCACTAACCACTGACCGTAGGCTAGTAGCCTAGCTAGCTAGTAGTAGCAGCTAGCTAAGCCTGCTACCTATGACCTACCCCTTAACAAGAAAGATTGTATCAATCAACAGCTGCAGCTAATTACTGATTGATATAATCAATAATAAATCTAATAGATGGATATAATAAATCAAGTAGAACTCGAATGAATGGATTGAAGAAAGAGCTGATGTTTTCTCCTCAAACCCCACAAAACAAAAGCAACACACAAGCAGAGAACCCCTTATTATATAGCTAGTGAGTAAAAGTAGGAGGGAAAATAAACCTATAATTGGCCAATTCAAAAATACCTTAACCAATTATCATGTACCTCTCATAGAAAATGAAACAGGATTGGAAAATTAAAAGTGTGTGCATAACACATATATAATGTCAAGACCCCCTTTCTAAAATGCACAGGGATTGGCAAATTCAAAACATGCACTAGCATTTCATCTGCCAGTGCCTGGTAACACAAGAATAAACAAACAAATTCTAGTCACATGACTGATGACATAATCACAGATTCACAGTAGGACTAGAACCTTTTGACAAGCTATCCCCCATTCCCATTCCCCATCCCCCCATATAAAACACACTCTGTAAAAAAAAGACCACCTCAGCGGGAACCTTGGTAACATGAATAAATAACAAGAAAACAGCCAATACGAATACATATTCATTCCTAAACTGACTAAAAAGTGTCAGTTTAATATCATTTTCTCTTACTGTGCACTAACAGATATTAGTGCGCACTGCCATATACTTAGTGCGCACTATCACAGAGTTAGTGCGCAGTATAATTTCCTAGGCAATATAATTTCCTAGGCATACTGTGCATTAAGTCCCGTTAGTGCGCGGTAATGGCTGAATCAGCACGCACTAAAGGACATTACTGCGCATAATGCACTTATGAAAAACTGCACATTAATCGGTGTTACAGTGCACTGAGATATGCAGTGCACAGTAACTCCGTTAGTGCGCACTAACACAAAATACGAATTTTGCCAAAATCGTTGACATTGCCTAATTCGTTAAAAATGAATACACATCCCTAGTAAGCGACAGGGAGTTAAAGCTGGAAGAATTTAAGAGATGATCTGGAGTATATGGACGGCAAAGAAGGAGATGAGAGGTAGTGGAAAGGAACTGAGGATTCTGAAGGGCGAGAGGATGGAAATGGAGCTGAGGAATGGGTGACAGAAAAAGAAAATGAAGGAAAGAGATGAAAGAATGGATGAAAAATGAGGAAAATAGACTGGGGAAAGAGAGAAGGGGGATGAGGGAGATTGAAGACTAGGAAAGGCAATGGATATAAGCAACAGGTGGGATGGGGAAGTAAGACTGGAGATGAGGGAGCGATGAGGGAGGGGTAAAGAGATGTGATAGGGGATGGGAGATCAGGAGAGGGGGTGACTGAAGAGAATAGGAGAGCTTGGAAGGGGTAAGAGTGAGAAGAAATGGTTGGAAAGAGAAGATCAACAAGGGATTGGTAGGAGGTGTTGGGAAAACCAGAAAGGAGGCAGCAATTGGAGGGCAGGACAAGGGAGCCAGATAATAGGGGTGTGCATTCGTTCTCTACAAATTGGGAATCTGCAACGTATAGGGCCTTATTCGTTGTATTCGTGGGGAATCGAAACGTATCGCGATTCCCTACGAAAACAATGAATCTTCGCTGAATTATTCGGCTGCCTAGGAGCCAATTTAAACAACACCCCCCCCCAAGACTTTCCAAAACTCCCTGGTGGTCCAGCGGGGGATCCGGGAGCCATCCCCTGTACTCACACCCTCGCCTGCCGGTTTCAAAATGGTACCGATAGCCTTTGACCTACTATGTCACAGGGGCTACCGGTGCCATTGGTCAGCCCCTGTCACATGGCCATCAGCACCATCTTGTGCTCCTACCATGTGGTAGGGGCTGACCAATGGCACCAGTAGCCCCTGTGACATAGTAAGGGCAAAGGCTATCGGCGCCATTTTGATTACTGGCAGCCGACGGCCCGAGTGCAGGAGATTGCTCCCGGACCCCCGCTGGACCACCAGGGACTTTTGGCATGTCTTGAGGGACCCTCCTGACCCCCACAAGACTTGCCAAAAGTCCAGCGGGAGTCAGGATGTTTTGCCATGACAAAAATGTTTTGTCATGGTATGGCAGTCTGTAATCACCCCCGCAGAAGTGACACACGACTGCAGGGCAGGACTGGAGATTGTCTTCTGCCTAACCAGTCCTCTCCCCCTTGGGTTGAGCCTGCAGGTTCTGGGGGCCGGTAGGACTTTCCTTCTGGAGAGCATCATGGTCACAAAACAGGAAGTGGCGACACAAGTGGAGACAAGAGCTGGAACCAGGCAGGCCTGGAGGCACCAGATGGAGTCAGGGACCAGGCTAGGGCTGGAGGCACTCAGGGACTGGATACCAGACTGGGAGCAGACACAAGGCAGGCTGGACTGGAACAGAGCAGTGGTGTAGCTAGAACTGATTTATTTATTTATTTATTTATTTATTTTTTTTGGGGGGGGGGGGGGGTTCCCAAGGTTAACATGGATGGGCAGTAGGCATTCAGGTCTGAGTCCTACTAGTTGTACTCTTATCCATAAATAATGCCTTAGAGTGCACCTGACAAAGAATTCCTAAGTAGTCTGAAACTTTACATGTTTTAACTTAATTATTTCAAACACTTAACATTAAAAATGCCTTATTAATCTGTATTTTATAATTATTGTAGTTTATAAATACAGAAGAATATTATGTAAAAAGCAAGGAACACAAACATCAGATCCAATCAATCATGTAATAATACAAATATCAATGTATTCTTTCATGAATTCTCTTTCTAGAAAGGCAGAGATCATCATAACTACAATAAAATAACAAAAATCACAAGAATGAGTGCAGAACAGAACAAGGACAGTTCACATTAGAACCCACCATGCAAAAATAAAAATATTCAAATTCTGGTATCACCTCAGCAAAACAGAATCCTTCCATTGCTAAACCTTTTGTGACGTAACACCAAATCCTACAAAAAGAAACAAAAGACACCTAGAACCTTGCCATTCTGTACAATCACAGCACTATCTCTCAGGAATCAAACAGCACCATTATTTATGAAAAATCAGCAATACAAATACTATACCAGGCCCTAGAATACTAATACACCACCTACTGGGCAAACAGAACAAGCCGAACTGCTGCAAATCCCTACAGAGAAATTACACACTAGCCAAAATACTGCCCTTCTGTAATGCCAGGCAGAACACAGATCGAACCTTACCCAATACAGATATAAGGGACTACAAATTAGAAATAGAAATATGCAGACAAAATCGAAATAGCCTGAGAAACCAGACGCTGAACAGTGGAACTCTAAAGAACAAAATACAAAAATATAAGAAATGCAGATTCCCATCACTAAAAACCCCACCTTTATTTATTTATTTATCTATCTATCTATCTATCTATCTATTTATTACCTTTGCTGTCTCATCTTTTCATTTTTTTAATTGGTTGGTCCTGGTGTCTTTTTCCCACTTTCCCCTTTACTGTCTTTCCTAATTATTTTTCCAAGGTCTTTTTTGACTTTCTGCTTCTTATCTCCCCTCCTATTTTCTTTGATTGATATAGTATATATATTGCGGTATTACACACAAACACACAGATCCTCACTCTCAGGCTCACACACACACAGACCCCCATGCTCTCTCTCTCTCTCACACACACACCCCTATGCTCTCAGGCTCACACACACACACACAGACCCCCCATGTTCTCTCCCTCTCACACACACACCCCTATGCTGTCAGGCTCACACACACACACACAGACCCCCCCCCCCATGTTCTCTCCCTCTCACACACACACCCCTGTGCTCTCAGGCTCACACACATACAGACCCCCCATGCTCTCTCTCTCTCTCACACACACACACCCCATGCCTTCAGGCTCACACACACACAGGTCCCCCATGCTCTCTCTCTCTCTCACACACACACCCCTATGCTCTCAGTCTCACACACACACACACGAGAAATTAGTCTCATACTCACCCCTCACTATCCCCCATCCCCACCAGTCTCTCACTGCCAACTTTGTTCTTTCTCCTTCCCTCTCACTCACTCCCCTTTCCTTTGCTCTTTCTCTCTCATTCACCCCTTCCCTTCTCCCTTCCCTCTCATTTACTTCCCTCCCTCCTTCCCTCACTCATCCTCTTTTCTTCCCTCTCACTACTCCTCCTTTTCCTTCCCTCTCACTCACTCACTCCTACCTTTCAATACTTTCCTTCCCCTCTTACCTCCTTCTTTCATTCCTCCTCCATTTCCTTCCCATTCCTTCTCTCTTACTCATTCCTTCACCTCCCCCTTCTCTTACTTACCTAGGCCTTCCCTCTCACTCTTTCACCCCCTTTTCTTCCCTCTCACTACTCCTCCCTTTACTTCCCTCATATTGCTTTCCCTCTAACTCACTCCTCCTTCCTTTAATTCCTTCCCTCCTCTCTCACGTCTTCCCTCTCAGCCACTCCTCTTCCATCCCTTTTCTTCCCTTCCCTCTCACTCACATCTCCCCTCACTTACAACCCCTCCCTTCCCTTCCACTTATTTAGCTCAGTTCCCTTTTCTTTCCATCCCTTCTCAGTAGGAAGGAAGGGGAGGGGAAGAGAAGCTGAGCGAGTGAGACAGATGGAAAGGTAAGAGATGGGGAGAGGAGGCGAGGGATCGAGACATTCTTACTCCTTCTCTCTTCCCTTTCACAGCCTGCCTCCCTCACTTCCTGTTGCCTGTCACATCATCGTGGTCGCCTTCAGCCTGCTGGAGGTAATACTCTCGCGGGCTGGTCTTCACCAGGCCATCGTGGTCTTCTTCAGCCCGTGGGGGGCTAGAACCCTTGCGCGCAGGTCTAGAACCTGCTGCCGTGCTTCTGCTCATGTGCCCAAGGGGGGAGGGGGAGAGGGTGGAATCCCGGCGGACACATCACCATCACGCCACTAAAGTTCTGCTCTGCGGGGGGTGGAATCCCATCAGGCAGGTTATCACCATGCTGATGTGATATTAGGCAGCTCTGTTCGAGTGGGTCTGAATCCAAAGTGAGTGGGCTATGGCCCATCCAGACTCACCCATGGCTATGCCACTGGAACAGAGGCAGGCAGGGACTTAACTGGGCAAGACTAGACAAGGACAAGACTAGAACAGCTAACAATAAATAAGAAGGCCCAACCAGGATGCAAGGCAGGGCTAGAGAAACCTAGAAGGTCCAAAGGCTACAAAGCAGGACAGGAAGGCCCAAGAGGCCATGGAGCATGGCAAGTGGGCCTGGAAGGACGCAGAGCAAGGCAGAGAAGCCTGGAAGGCCAGAAGGTAAGGCAGGAAAACAAGACACGGATGATCAGGTCAAGGAGCCAAAGTGACATGATGCAGAGGCAAGGGGGAATGGACAGGCTGGGTCAAATAAGGCTGAAACTGCCACATCATGTGATCAGCGAGGAAGCGGCTAGAGCAGCTGTGAGTGAAACTCTCTGATGACCTCTGCTGGTAGGGAGGCTGTGTGAGCAGTGGGAACCATGACATGTTTGTAGTGTTGCCTTTTCATCGGTAGGGTTGTTGTTCAAATCCTGGGAGTTTGTGCTGTTATGGTATGGCAGGTTTGCTATATAGGTTCTGAGTGACTTTCTTACGGTTTAATTTTTTGTCCCAAAATGCCTACTGCAGGAGGTAACAGCAGAATTGAATTTTTGTTTTTGGTATTGTGAGTTGTATGGTGAACCTCCTAGTTCTGCTCTGCACCCGCTGTGAGAGAAGTTTCTGCGGATGCAGTGTATGTACAGAATTGGAGGTGCAGGGTTTATATTGGGGTCCTTTCCCATTATGTACAGACTCTAGGCTTCATTGGTGTTGTCTGGCCTTCCTGGGAGAAAAGCAGAGACACAGGGGAGAGATGGTCAGGGAAAGAAGAACAGAGATACACAGGGAAGAGATAAAGAGGGCAGAAGAGCACAGACACACGGAGAGAAATGAGAGAAGATCATAGAGCAAGACATAAGAGAGAGATGAAAATGGATGATGAAAGAAGAGCAGAGACATCCAGGGAGGCAGGGGACAAAGAAGAGCAGACACACAGGAGAGAGAAGAATAGAGATGCATGGAGGGAAGGAAGAGAAAAGCAGAGCCAACCAAGGAGGAAGGGGAGAGATGAGTATAAGAGAGAAAATCTACTGGAAAGAGAAGGGCAGGGCCACCCAGGGGAAAAGGCAGAAAGAAGAGAAACTTAGGGAGGGAGGACAAAGAAAAGAGCACACAGGAAGGAAAGAGAATAAAAGGTCCAAAAAGTAAAATGAAAAAAAAAAAAGTCGCTGATAACATTGCTAGAATCGGGGGGGGGGGGGGGATTTCCCAATAATCGGATTAGGAAACTGCCTAGGGAAGATTGCTAATTCTGCATGGCTGCATCATTAATCAGGACCAACTGCCGACGCATCATTGCAGGGAGAATTCCTCCGGGGTCGGCTGCAACCTAACACCTACCGGTCGGACATTGTGCCATGACGGGGGCTACTCCCTGCAGGTCGGCTGTAGAGAGGGCTCGCTGGCTGTTGAGCTACCTAAGGGTAGCCAGGAGAAGTGGAGGGGGCGGGGGATAAATCTGCCACTGACTAGAAGAGAGATATAATGCAATCGGGACCTTGGTCACTGCCCTCCGCAGGGCAGGGAATAAGCAGGAGGAGGCAGGCATGATGGGGTGGGATGCCTTGCGTGGAGCTAGTAAGAGGGAGCATTCAAAGCAGAAGGCAGCTAATGGAGGAATATTGCAGCAGGGAGGAGGAGGAGGAGGAGGAGAGATCTGATGAGAGTCGGTGATAGGTCAAGGCCTTGGAGGGGTATGGAGGGGAAAGCTGTGGATCATGGTCGTAGGAGAATAGGGTTGATTGCCCCCTTCTTAGCTTTTCACATCTGGAGCACTAACCCGGGGCACACAGTGCTTGTGTCTCTAGCACACAGCCACCGAGGGAGGCAGCTCCTTCTCCTCCACCCTAAGCACACCCTGCCTGCCCTACCCCTATAAAAATAGAGCTGTTCTCTTTTATATCACTTCTCAAACTCCCTCTATGAAGGGATCTCACGTCCCCCATCGGCACATAGAGGTCTTTCAATAATTTCCTATGTACCTACTCTACTGCAGGGCAAACACCTTGCCAATCTAGGGGCCGATGCAATACAGTGCGCTCAGCTGAGCATTGTCCCTTCCTAAACGGGGAGTACTGCTTAGCAACGTCATAGAGAAACCCCAAGCAGATGAGGGCATTAAGTAGGACTCCCCGATGCAGAGAGACTGCATCTGGCCAGTGCACCTTTCCTAGTGCTGGACACTTAACTCCTAGGTCAGGATTGAAGTTAAGTTTCCAGCGCTATAATAGTAAAAAAAGGTAAAAAACAGTTTAAAAAATAGTCAGGAACTCAATGGGTAAATACCAATTTATACGTCTATCTGGCAGCAGGAAGCTAATGAATCCCCTCATGCAATAAGGGGATTAGCGCCTATTCAATGCGCATCGGATGCAGAGTGAGTCTAATAGCCTCAATCACATGCAAATTAGGGATGTGAATCGTGTCCTCGATCGTCTTAACGATCGATTTCGGCTGGGAGGGGGAGGGAATCGTATTGTTGCCGTTTGGGGGGGGTAAAATATCGTGAAAAATCGTGAAAAATCGTGAAAAATCTAAAAATCTAAAAATCGCAAAACCGGCACATTAAAACCCCCTAAAACCCACCCCCGACCCTTTAAATTAAATCCCCCACCCTCCCGAACCCCCCCAAATGACTTAAATAACCTGCGGGTCCAGCGGCGGTCCGGAACGGCAGCGGTCCGGAACGGGCTCCTGCTCCTGAATCTTGTTGTCTTCAGCCGGCGCCATTTTCCAAAATGGCGCCGAAAAATGGCGGCGGCCATAGACGAACACGATTGGACGGCAGGAGGTCCTTCCGGACCCCCGCTGGACTTTTGGCAAGTCTCGTGGGGGTCAGGAGGCCCCCCACAAGCTGGCCAAAAGTTCCTGGAGGTCCAGCGGGGGTCAGGGAGCGATTTCCCGCCGCGAATCGTTTTCGTACGGAAAATGGCGCCGGCAGGAGATCGACTGCAGGAGGTCGTTCAGCGAGGGTTCCGGCGCCTCGCCATCGGGGGCATCAAGTGCGCTCAGCACTTGATGCCCCCGATGCCGATCGGGTTCGCGTTAGCAAGGAGGCCCTAGGGGCATGCAAGCAAGCCTAGCGCCTCCTTACTAACCTGACCCCCTAATTTAAATATTGCATGGCGCTTTCTGCGCATATTTATTGCATCGGCTCCCTAGTATGCACAAACTGCTTGCCAGCACGATGGATGCAGGGACAGCTAGAGCAAGATTACCAAGCCCATTTCCTTCCCTCTCTGTTCCCCTCAACCAATAAAAAGGGAACTCCACCCACCACAGGACTAGCTAAGAATCCCCTCTGGGTCCAATGTTTTACAGTCTGCCTCCCTGCCCCCGCTCTACTCCCCAAGCAATGCCACTAGAATCCTCCTGTGTGGGAAGCGCTAAGAAACCGTGTGCTGGTTTTCAGTGCACAATTTTAGCGCCCAGGTTATTTTCTTTTTAACTCTCGATGCAGTAAGCTAATGCTAAGGTAATGCACCGGGAGTTAAAAATGCTCCTAAGCCATATCTCGGGAAAGGAAGAGGCATCCTGACAGGCTACCACTGCAGCTGCCTAGAATGGATAAATACTGATTCTGCTGTCTATCTGGCACAGGTCACTGCTACTTAGCCAGATAAGTGCTTTATCCAGCCAAGTAGCTGTGAACTGTGCCAGATAAGTACTGACCTATGCAGTCTGGCGGCTGCTTCCCCCTGCCAGATAAACGTATAAATTGGTACTTACCCACTGAGTTCCTATTTTTTAAACTGTTTTTTGGTTTGTTTTTTTTTACCTTTTTTACTATTTGTATTATAGCGCTGGAAACTTAACTTCAATCCAGACCTAGGAGTTAAGTGTCCAGCACTAGGAAAGGTGCACTGGCCAGATGCAGTCTCTCTGTATCGGGGAGTCCTACCTAATGCCCTCATCTGCATGAGGTTTCCATATGACGTTGCTAGGCAGTACTCCCCGTTTAGGTACGCACAATGTTGTCTTCACGCAGAGCTCCTTGCTGCATGAGCAGCAAGTTTTGCTCACAGAAAATGAGGGCTCAAGTGCAGGCAGAAAGGTGCTTTCGACCGAACACACCTTTCTGCACCTGCCTGTTGGTGGGAGCAATAATCTGCCTCGGCACGGTCTTGCCAACCCCCCCGGGTTATTTTAACTCACAGGGTTGGCCTCAGTTATAAAAGCAAATCCATGTGGGTAGTTTTGCTTTTATTGTTGCCCAACAAAACAATTTGCCACAGAGGTTTGTGCATCCTTTCTATGAGGATAGCTTTTAACACGCATAGTTCTGATTATCCGAAACTACGCATATCATTTCCCTCCCCGGGGAACGCCTCCAAACCTTGTTGTCGAACTCCTATGCATTGCATACTTTTACCCACGTTGTCACGGGAGGAGGACGACACTAATCACAGAGCGCATTTGTTTTACCCGGGGAAAGTGGCTTTGTTCACTGCCTGCTCCATGAAATCCAATTGCAGGGCTGCAGAGCTTGAACCTCCATGGTGAGCCTTTCACACTGCTCCTGACCGTACAGGTTTATAAATACAAACTGAGAAGGGAGCAGACAAGGAATCACAAATCACCAGGTGAGACTTTTCCATTGGAGGGTGCAGGAATAGCTGGCACGCGCCAAAAGTATCAGCATCTGCATCTGGGTGAGGGTGAGGTATGGCACTAGAGGAACCGCTATATCACACAGGGGCAGTGCAATAAAAGAGACTGCAGGATCATACATTCATAACAATAAAAAAAAAACGATTAAAGCACCCACTAAAATGCTAGTTATAGTAATATGTGTCCCAAGAAATGCCTTTCATAGTCTGAATGTCTTTATCCACGAGCAAAGGGCGGCTGTATTATTCATGAATGGCAAAATAAAATGAGGAGAAAAAAAAAACATCTCTACGGCAAATTCTTCCTTTTCCCTGGCCCTCATCAAGCCTCTCAATTCCTCGCACATCAAAGCAAACAAATACATTGTTAACAATGCTGGAAGGACACCCAAGCACGTGCACCGCACCTCAGCCTAAATCCCTTCACCATCTTTTTATTTATTTAATGTTTTACTTATATTCCACCTTTCATGGCTGGTCAGCAGCTACAGAGCGGATTACGAGCGGGTGCCGTAGCTATTTCCCTGTCCCCGGAGGGCTTACGATCTAAGAGCCTGATTTACTAAACTTTTCCCCTCTGGACACAGAATGGGGGGGGGGGGGGGGGGGGGAACGCAGTAGTAAATCAGCTCTTGAGTTTTTACCCGAGGCAACAGAGGATGAAGTGACTTCCTCAAGGTCACAAGGAGCATCAGCAAGCTGTGAGCGCAGGCTGCTCTGGTTCTAAGCTTGCTGCTCTGACCCCCCCCCCCCCCCCCCCCTAGGATACTCCTCCACTCCGAATGACTTTCAAAACCAAACCTGTTGTACCCCAATAAGCAATTTGCTTGCATGGTGAGGCGACGGTATTCTTAATTCATGTTTCTCTGACCTGAAGAAGGGGACAGAGCTTTCGAAAGATAGTCACAAACATATGAAGTTAGTCCCAGTAAAGAGATACCACCTGTAACTTTTAGCTCTCCTTTCAGTCTATGTGTTTTGTGCACAGGGAGACCACATTACTTCATGCAGGGGCACTGAAAGATGCAGAATGAGTGGTCGGGTTGCATTTGGCTTCCTTGTACCAACAAGAGGATAAGACACATTTCCTAATGCTGCATGTTAAACGTTTCTGAGCAGGCTGATCACGATGAGGGTACTGTGATACAAAATTGATGCTTGATTGAGGAGAAAATGAAGTCCTCAAGTATTTACCATTATGGGCTAATAATGCCCACAATGGGAATGGTTATTCCTACAGCTGGATTTGTTTCCCCCTTCATCCCCCCCCCCCCGCCGCCATCCCTCCCAAAAGTTTTCAATTGATTTCTTGTCTAAAAGTCAGTCCTGTTATGCACACATATCAGGTTTGTTCCTCGTGTAAATTCTTGGCTGCCGATTGCCTAAAACTGGACCCATTGAAGTCAGGACCACAAAATTATAATGTTATTCGAGAATCAAAGCAATGTTTTTTCTTTTCCGTATTTCAATTGGCCCCTAGAGAATGAAGAAAAGGAAGTGTGCAACGTTGGTTTTCTTGACTTTGCTATTGCTGATAAAACACTCTGGGATGTATTTTGTCTCTTGAGTTTTCCCGCCTTTTCTCCCTTCCCTCCTCCCCAGACTGATTGCCCAGTTTACGGGTCAAGAACTAGGAGAGAAATCTTTCTTGAGATTTAACTCTTTAGTAGAGCTCTTTGCGGGCTGGAGGTAGCCGCCCAGAAGCAAATCCTCTTTTTTTTTTTCTCCTCACCCCACTTCTTCCCCTCCCCCCAGAAATTCCCAGCAGTTAGATCCCTGGATGCAGGTCTTCTGTTTAGTCATTCTCAAACCCAGTTCTCTAGCTCACCAAATAAGTCTAATTTTCAGGGTAACCAATATAATGCAGATTAAGTTGGTTCTCAGGACAAATATATGGCCTGACCATCCATTCTGGACATCTTGACTACCAAGACCTGTTTGGGGGCCTATAAGGTCATTGCTGTACAGTGAGGTGCAGAAAAGCCAAAGGGTCAGCCCATACTGGGACCTCATCTACAACCCACACTGGGTAGGAAATGTGTTTATTAAGCATGAAAATAAAGGTTAACGAACAAAAACAAGATAATATAAGGTGAGACCTCTTAATTGAACTAAATACATTTCTAGACTAGCATTCAGGAGTCCATACTCCCTTCCTCAGGTCCCAAGCGTTAAACTCGGCGAACTCTGTGAGGTGAACAGAGAAGACGTGACAGAAGCCCTGACAGAGATGAGGCGTGCCATGGCAGTGCTATAAGCTAACTCCCAGCATCTTCATCAGGAGGAGGAGAAGAAAACCAGTTTTTTCTTGCATGATCCAGAGGATCAATAACTTCCCAGAGATCTTTTTTATGTTAGGTATCACTTTGTTTTAGATTAACGAATAAACACAGAAGTAGACAACATGATCAATGGCGAATAAAAGGGGGGCGGGGGTGTGTTTGCTGTTTTCAAGATCACAGTATCCCAGATGATACATGTTTGGGAAGGAAAGCAGTTGCAAGCAGTGACACTGTTTAATCTAACTACTTTCAGTAATCCAGAAGCCACTAAAACTTTGGGGAATGTCTTCTCTGTATGCTGTGATCCGTGTCGTATCATCTTGTTGAACTGTATTTAACATATATCTAGCCTGTGTTTGCTGTCAGTCCTAAACATAGCTTCAAGGGTTTTTTTCCCCTGTATCAGGGAAGATTTATCATCAAAGCCCTCTAATTGTGGTGTGGGGGTGGCGGATTGAAACACTTCATCTTAATCTCCTTTCTCTACAAATGGAATCACCACAAAGTGCTTGTTCTTCACAAGGGCTTTTACTTTATTCAGAGGTAGATAAGTGGTAAATATTCACGGAAGAAAGAACCTTTACATCCATTTAAGGTCACTTGCATTAAATGGTGCTCTTACTCCTCTCCTGTGCTCCTTTGCTTTAGAGGGCAGGTTCTCCACAATGACTTCTCACTTCCTAAAAACTCTGGCTCTAACCCATTAGGAATGGCTTTTCATCTGGGGCAAAACAATTGCCATCTACATTCAGCCCAAGAGGCTGGGGTCTAACAGATGGTCCATACTTGGCCATGACTTTAACACCTGAGAGGTTTCACTGCCCTCCCACAGAGGCATGGTTAAACATTGATCCGGAGTGTAATCTCCCAAATGCCATCTACTCACAGTTCCCATTTCACATTGCTCAGGATACTGATGAGCTGGCTCCCGATGATCGGACAGAAAGAAAAAAAAAAAAAGTCTCCAGACCTTCCTGGCAGAGATCACTCAGAGCAGTACTGCTGCTCCTTTACTTCCCTCACGTGAGAGTCCCTCTCTTTAGATCCCCATCTGCCTTAGCTCACAAAAACTGAGGGTTTGCACTGGAATGTACCACTCCCTGCTTTCAGGAATGACTTTGCCTTATGTGAGGCAAACGGTCCTTACATAGGAACATAAGTACATGCCATACTAAAGGTCCATCAAGCCCAGCATCCTGTTTCCAACAGTGGCCAATCCAGGCCATAAGAACCTGGCAAGTGCCCAAAAATTAAGTCTATTCCATGTTACCGTTGCTAGTAATAGCAGTGGCCATTTTCTAAGTCAACTTAATTAATAGCAGGATATGGACTTCTCCTCCAAGAACTTCTCCAATCCTTTTTTAAACACAGCTACACTAACTGCACTAACCACATCCCCTGGCAACAAATTCCAGAGTTTAATTGATACTTTGCTTTGCCACAAATATCAAGTGTTGGGTCAGAGGAGGCAGTGTTCTGGTGAGCGCGCCCTCTGCTCTTCCCCATGGTGCCAAATGGGGCAGCTGTGCAGTTTTGTGCACCCCCCACAAGGCGCAGCTGTCACTGCTCTTGCGTCACTCTTCCAAGCTTGCATTGTATAGTGACATTAGTTATTGGTGCTGAGCAGTTCTTAGATGTTTCTAGAAGAGTGAATTATCAGATGGATCCTAAAACCAGTGTTAATGTTTTACGTCCGGGGAGTTTGTTGAAGTCTCTGTGTGGACAAGTTGATACTTTGACCTGGAAAGGATTGAAGAGGATGCAAGACACTGACTAGCTGAATGACAACAGTCTGCACTGTGGTGAATTCTGAATAAAATGTAAAGCTGCACACGTTACGGTGGCTTGAGAGTTATTACAGTTTGTCACGGCAATATAGCACAGAAGGTTGCTGCTGAGACCCCGTGTTACACTTTCTGCTACATTATTGCCGGTGTCCCAGGGCGTGGAGGTATTTGCTATTTCACTGAAAGCACCACAGACACAAGAGGAGCACTCTCCAGAAGTCTGCAAGCACCACACAATTAGTGGGTTTAGTGGTCTCCAAAGACTCATATTTTCCAGCTAGTGAAGCTGAGAGAGAAACATTTTAAAGAATTTCAAATTTCATTTGAATACAGTCCACAGCTGTATGAGATGATAAATTTAGCTCCATAAAAAGGAGCTGGGATTTCTGCATTTCCCAGTGTGATACTTAACAGTGTGGGATCTGCCAGTTGCATGCGTGAGAAGGTTAATGAAAAATTACACATATGTTACACCATACATAATAAAGATTAGTACAATAGTGTATAATGCTTTTTTGACCTGGCAGTTTTTCTCCTATTGCTCTGGGTTTCCAGCTCTGTGAAAACCAGGCCTGGGATCCTGGTGCCATAAGCCATCATTTGCAACTACCCTATTTTATCTGTCTCTCCCCCCCAAGCCTCCTGTGTCACTAGTCTGCCCACTGCAACAACGGTCCTGGGCTGGGATCCATGCACCACAGCGCCTTCTGACACCTTGCAATCATAGGCCCTGAATCTGGTCATCAGTTATCACCCCCCGAGGGCTGTGAGTGAAGCTTCCACAGCAGCCCTGGCTGACCCGGGGAGCAGAAGCAGGTCTGGATTTATGCACAGAACCACCAAGACCCCGACTGCTGCCGCCACCTCTTTCATTGCAGCAGCCCAATTCTCAGAATGGAGTGAACCCGAGGGGATAAGCCTGTACTCACAAAATCCACCTCCTCTGAGCTTCCATAAGGGGGCTTAGTCCCTGTGCCCACTGTATTCTGAAGACTGCACTACTGCAGCAGATGTTCATGGGTGGGGTGGGGTGGGGTGTGAGGGCTTGAAAATTCACCCTATGGACAGTGCCTGGGGGGGCTGTCTCAGCCAAAATCTATCACTGAGTGGAAGACTTGACTTGAAGATCTAACTGAAGACCTTCTACAAACAGAAAAGGAATTTCAAATTGCACATTTCCACAATTGAATATGCACAGAACTGTCACTGAGCCACTGGGCTGGCTAGTTTAAATATTATTTTGCTTTTGGTGCTCCAATACACACCAATTGAAACAAAATTCTGTCTCTTAATTATTGATTTAAAATATTTATAGGCCACACAATCCCTAGTCCTAAGCCGTTTACAATAAAACATACAAAGTAACAATAAAAATAAAACATAATGCAATGACAAACCTGCTGAAGACTTAATTGATTTAGGGAAGACCATGTTTGCTGGCAAACTGCTATATTGGAAGAATGTAGAACATTGCAAGACTCATGACAGTACTTAAGACCACACAGTAGCAGTAGGCAGCAAGCTAGTGTACTTCAATTGCTTCTTTAAAGAAGAGCATTTTTAGATGATCTTGCCAGAGCTGCTTTGGCAAAGAGTTCCATAGAACGACTGCCAACATGCTGTCAAAGAACTCCATAAGTCAGACTGACCATGCAAGAGTATGTCAAGAGTATACCGGCCATGTTACTAGTTGGTCTATAAATTTTGAGTAGTGAAATAATACACAATGGTACATCATTGTTGAGAGCCTTATGTATTAGTGTCAGAATTTAAAATGTTGTCTTCCGCTGGACAGGCAACCAGGGGAGGGATGGCAGAATTTCTTGTAATGTGCAGGTTAGAAATTCTTCTAAATAAAATAAATAAATAAACTGGGGTAATGTCACTAGAACCGCATGCACTGCTCACATTATCCCAGTTCTGCCATCCCACTATCAATTGGTGTGCCCCAGGGTTTTGTCCTGGGCCCTCTTCTTGTCTCTCTGTATACTATTCCTTTGGTGCTCTGACTTTCTCTCATGCCATCTTTATGTTGATGATTCCTAGATTTTCCTCTCTACACCAGAAATTTAATCAGGAATCCAATCCCAGATCTCAGCCTGCTTGTCTGACATTACTGCCTGGATGTCCCACTGCTTCCTTGGATGACCAAGACAAAGCTCCTCTTTCTCCCCAAGCCTACGTCCTCTCTTCCTTCTTCTCTATTTCTGTGGATAGCATAGTCATCCTACCCCATGTGTGTTGGGAAAGAGTATAGCAATAGGAGTATACTACTGTCCACCTGGCCAAAATGATAAGATGAAATGCTAAGAGAAATAAGGAAAGCTAACCAATTTGGCAATGCAGTAATAATGGGAGATTTCTATTATCCCAATATTGACTTGGTAAATATAACATTAGGACTTGCTAGAGACATAAAGTTCCTGGATGGAATAAATGACTGCTTCATGGATCAGTTGGTTCAGGAACCAATGAGAGAGGGAGCTATTTCAGATCTAATTTTTAGTGGAACTCAGGATTTGATGATGGTGGTGGGGCTACTTGGCTATAGTTGTCATAACATAGAGTAGAGGAGTAACCTAGTGGTTAGAGCAGCAGACTCTGAACCAGCAAAACCAGGATTCAAATCCCACTGCTGCTCCTTGTAACCTTAGGCAAGTCACCTTACCCTCTGTTGCCTCAGGTACAAACCTGAATATAATCCACCTTGAAAGTATTGAAAAGCAGAAAATAAATAAATAACATGATCCAGTTTGAATTACAATCTATCCAAAATATAGCTGCACAATTTCACCAGTGTTTCTACATCCATATAATCCCTCTTCTCAGATCACTACATTGGATTCCTATCTGTTCCTGTAATCAGTTCAAGCTCCTCATACTAACCTACAAGAGCCTTCACTCTGCAGCTCCTCACTACCTCTTATCTCTCTCTACACCCTTCCTCATGCACTCTGCTCATCAGGCAAGTCACTCCTATCTATGCCCTTCTCACCTACTGTCAATTCCTGACTCTCAGGTTGATACAGTACGGTGTGCTTGGCCAAGTGCACCATTTAGCATGTGATTGGCTATGCATTTTCGACACATGCATGTTGATGAGGCTATTAGTTAGTTCCCAGGATCTGAAAGTAAAATGTGCAGCCAAGCTGCACATTTTGGGGCAGATTTTTAAAATTACGCGCAGGGGTTACATTTGTGCTCGCTACCTGACGCGTACAAATGTACACCCGATTTTATAACATGTGCACGCTGCCGTGCACATGTTATAAAATCCAGAGTCAGCATGCGCAAGGGGGTGCACACATGTGCACCCTGCATGCGCTGAGCCCTAGGGGAGGCCTGATGGCTTTCCCCGTTCCCTCCAAGGCCGCTCCGAAATCGGAGCGGCCTTGGGGAGAACTTTTTTTTGTTCCTCCCTACCTTTCCCTCTCTTCCCCTATCTAACCCATCCCCCAGCCCTACCTAAATCCCCCCCCTATCTTATTTTGTTGAGTTATGCCTGCCGGAGGTCTGATGGCATGGCCGAGTGCCCCGACACAGGCCGCTGTGTCGGGGCACTCGGCCATGCCCCTGGACTGCCACCATGCCCCCAGACACGCCCCGGACCACGGCCCCGCCCACACCCCGCCTATTTTTGCAGGCCCCGGGACATATGCGCGTCCCGGGGCTTGCGCGCACCGCCGAGCCTATGCAAAATAGGCTCGGCACGTGCAGGGGGGGTTTTAAGGGTTACGAGTGTAACTCTTTTAAAATCCGCCCCTTTATGCTCAGAAATTAATGCCTGTCCAAGGGCAGGCGTTAATTTCTCTCGGAAAAGTGTACAGAAAAGCGTACAGAAAAGCAGAAAATACTGCTTTTCTGTACATCCTCCGACTTAATATCCTAGCAATATTAAGTTGGAGGAACCAAACTTGAAAAAAAAAAAAGTTTAAAAAATCTGCCCGCCGTTCAGTGGTAAGCAAAAACGGACACTCAGTTTTAATGGTGTCCATTTTCCTAACCCGTGGCTGTCAGTGGGTTAGGAAACCGACACCAGTAAAATAGAGCATCGGTCCCGCTGACAGCCACCTCTACCACTAATAAGGAGGGGTCAGGGACACGCTATTCTCCCTAGTGCCTAATTATTAGCGTACCACCTCATTTAAATACTGAATGCCCAGGAGAGGTGGCTGGGCGCACGTCGGGAGAGCAGGCATTCAACACGGAGCACCCGCTCTCCCACATTTCTTTCTGTATCGGCCTGCCTGTGCTTTCCACCTGGCTGCACCTTGTGCTTGGAATACACTTCCTAAGTTGGTGCATCATGCTTCCTCTTTTGCCTTATTTGAATCCCATCTAAAAACCCAATTTTTTTGGAGGCTACTTTTCATCCCTGATTATCCCGCTTACATCCTCATTAATTTTTAACCATTTTCTTAACAAATTAAATTCCCAAAGTCTCTTTTGCCCTTTATGTTTGTCTAGATTAGATTGTAAAGTCTACTGAGAAGGGACTGTCTCATGTTTTTTTGTACAGCACTGCATACATTGAGTAGTGCTATAGAAGTGCTAAGTAGTAGTCATAGTAGTAGTAGAATTCATGCCGCACAGTTTTGGACTATTTGTAATGCTTTTAATACAGACACAGGAAGACCAAGTAAAACAGATTTACAGTAGTCAAGTTTCGTTAGAACATGTGACTGAAGAACTGTCTAAAGTAGCAATAGGGTTTTAGTCTGCATAACAGGATTCATTTGAAAAAAAGCTCTTCTACCAACAGATTTAGTTTGAGGCCAAAAAGAGAGCTGAATCAAAAATGACTCCCAGGTTTCAAACTATGATCAACAGTTGATTAATTGCATTGATTACTCCTAGCCAAGGGCTGAGAGTACGAGAGCCATTAGAAGCTTGATGATTTGGAATTGATGCTTTTATCGATGGTATCTGAAGTGACTGTCATGTGGAGGCAACACACGTACACAGAGGAAACATGGGCAGTCCCTGTATATTCTCACCAGTAAGCAAGCTCATTGCACTGCAATGGATGTGAACCCTCCGCTGCACTACAGGGAACATCGTCTGGTCACTCCATCCTCATGCGCCCCCATCCACAAGTCGGAATCACCTTCCTCTTTCAACAAACTCCCTTCCTAATTCCCTCCTTTCCTCCCTGCCTCCCTCCTCACTCACTTATTCCCTCCCTCTTCTCCCTCTTTCTCCTCTTTCCCTCCATAATGCTCTCATCACTCAGTGATTCCTTCCCTTGCTCGCTTACTCCCTGCTAAGCAATGCATTGCAGCAGCGCCGTGAGGAGGGCTGCCTGTGCACCTCTACCTCCTGCCCGGGTTATTCACCATCATCATCATCATCATTGCTTATTTAAGCCACGCTTTTCCAGCCAAGAATTTCAAAGCATGTTACAGCAAAATCTGAGCATTACAGTTCAGTCAGTATATAGTACTCTATGCAGGCCATAGTTAGGTTTTATAAATAGGAAGGTTAAAATTGCTACTATATATTATTGTAAATATAAATCATTTAGATACAAAATACAAAGTTGTTTGACATTGTATTATTATAAATTTATGAATAGTTAGGATTACTTTCTAGTTTAGATTTTACATTACCACTTTCTATGTATTTTATGTTTTAACTTGATTGTAAGCTGCTTTGAGTGGGGGAGGGGAGTAAGTTTAACATTCAACCTGGGCACGTAGGGCCTTGCCCAGGGCACACTTAAAGGAGCTGTGTGTGTATATCAGTAAACCATGCAAGATGGATGCAGTATGGAGACAAATAACTGCTATTGCTCAATAAACAGGACATTGTCTGAAACTAGCTGACATGACATGACCTTGTTGGAGCTGCAACGGCCTTCACGGACATTGTATCTCCCTCTAATCAGCACATTTTGATCAACAGCCTGGGTCTTCCAGCACGCTCACCATCACACGACTTTGCTGCTGGGGAAAAAGCAGCTTCTAAATCAGCCTAGTGATTAGAGCAGTGAGCTACAAATCACAGAAGCCAGGGATCCAATCCCACTGCCATGCTTTGTGAGCTTGGGCAAGTTGCTTTGCCCTCACATTGCCTCAGATACAAAAAACTTAGATTATGAGCTCTCTGGGGCCAGTACCTGAATGTAATCTGCTTTGAAGTGGCTGAAAGGCAGACTATACTAAATAAACAAGTATTAATGGACTGTGGCATATCCAATCAATACCCACTTTTGGGATCAGGTAGGCATTCATGGGAGGGCCTGGGGGCCATGACAGTAGAGGAGAAGGAAGGAGGAGGAGAGAAATCGGAGGAGGATGGGATTTTCCTTGCTGGACTTCTCTTTGAGCCCCTGCCTGTGCCAGCTGCAAGGTTCCTGAATGGTACACTCCCTGTGGTCCAGGCCTGTCTGCATGGGTTACAAGCCAGAACAGCTCCCTAAGGACTTACTGGTAATTTGCTGACAGCAGTCTTTCAGATTTTCTCTTAGAAAGCCATCTCTTGGTAAGAGACATTCCCAACTACATGGACATCGTGGAAATGTTTCCAGCCTAAGCAATAGGAGTAGTGGAACTGAGAGCAGAGCCCTAGGTCTGACTGCCAGAACTGCGACACAGAGATGCCACATGCTCCTGCCACCTACGTAAGACCTGGACTACTTTATTCCGTTTATGCTGGGATTTCAGCTTTGCATGTGAGAAGTGTGTGATTTGTCAAGGATGACGTGGGCATTTCTAAATCTAGAATGATTTGTAGGTTGCCTAACGAGTCCAAGCCATGTCTAATGTAACTGTCATTCATTATGTATTATTTAATAATGAAATCCATAAGAGAAGGAAAAAAGTGTATCGTAATTCTGATTGCTACAATGAGCTTGGGTTGTTTTTTTTGGCTGGGATATTAACAGTCTCAGCAGTTATAGGGGTGGGTCCTGTCTACCCTACAGAAGGTGCCTCAGTTTTAGGACCCTAAATTAGACAAATTCTCAGCCTAAAACTTAGGTGATATTTCAACTGAGATTAAGCATCTAATTTTAGGATCCTACAACTGTGGCAACCAGGTCGGGCACTTATCTTCCTTTGAACAGTGGCCTAAACGGGCCTCCTCAGAAAGTGCGCCCATTCTGTATCCTCAGGGGTGGCATCGCTTTGCGATCGAGATGTCTATCTGCATGCGGACAGAGGGACTTTGTAACTCTAGAGCGGTGGGTCATTGTCTTCATATCTTACTTCTGCAGAGAACAGTGCACAGTGAGGCTGCTCATGTTAAGACTGCCGGTCTAAACACATCATGAGATTCGGTGCAGGAGCAGCAAAGTGGTACAATAAAAGTGGGTGGATGTTTGGAATTTGAAATGAATTGTGAATGGACAGACTGCCTGCATAGTAATTTCATCATGGAGTCTGCTCAGGTTACTTAGCATTTTGACATGCAGGTGGCTCCTAATGAGTGCTCCCCACACCTGTTATAACATATTCTGCCTTTCCGGCACACACACAAATGTTAAACGAATTTTGCATTCTTACACATTCTGAGAAATGGAAAGCTAAACAATGTAGCACCAATGCTCAGGTAAGAAAAGGAAATCCCTGAGGCAGGTGGTATTATGCAAACTTGCTTCCCATGTTCCAGGATCATTAGAAACCTTTTCGATGGGCTGAATAATGGACAAGCAGGCTTGCAGACACCAGTTGAACATGGGGGTCGGTGCTGGTTGCCAAACAGTCATGAAGGCTCAGGAAAAAAAAACCCTTTTTGAACTCCTGTAGATGAACCAGGATCCTTGTGGGCAGGGCTGGGTCCCGGGCCAACACAGGTCTGAGGCTGCCTCAGTTTAAGCCACTCAGTGGCCTCACGAGCAAGATATGGGCCTCTGACTGGACAGATCCCAAGCCTGGCAGGCCACCATTTTGCTCTGACAGTCACTGATGCAAATGTTGATGTAAATTTTAAACAGTGTTGGAGATAAATAGCACTGAGCTGATTCCTTCCATGATTCCTTACTCTGAAGTAGTAACTTCAGAGGAAATGTTCTACAGAGATAACTGCCCAGTGAGACAAAACTCTGCATATCTTCACCAGAACTGTACGCCACACCATATCTTATGCAGCAGTCGGGTTAAGGAAAGCTGCTCCAGTCTTTAAATTCTTTTGAAAACCATTTTTTTTTATAAAAGCGGTGAGAGCTGTAACTTGATTATTTACACTCTGACCCAGATGAAAATTGGTTTGATCAACAGGGAGAAAAGTGTCTACTACTGTAGATAACCATTGAAAAACCAACTGCCCCAGACTATAACCTGCTGCTGAACTGAGGGCTTTTTCTAGCTTTAACAAGGCAATAATCTTAGACTAATATCAGGCATGGGGACAGGTGCCTTATCAAAGTACTCTAGAAAATAACTTAGCAAACCATCCATGGGCCAGAGGTGTGAGATGTTTTTGGAACTCCAGTGGCCTATAATCAAATCCTGGAGTAGTTCCCGACTTCAAGTTACTCAGCATCTCGTCAACCTCTGTTACTGTGAATTCCTCCAGGAAGCAACAGCGTCGTGCTCCATTTGTCATGAACCACTCACTTCTGCTTCCCACCCGGAAGGCCTTTAGTTACCTTGAGGAGACGACTTGCAACTTGGTCTGGAGTAATAGAGGAGTAAGACTGAGTCAGAGGGAGTTTAGCAGCACCAAGGCAGAGAATAAGGTTCCAGAACTTTCAATCTGATCTCATGAAACAAGTTTACTTGTTTCTTTCTTGTTTCTTTATTTATTTAGTACTTTTTCTTAATGTCCCGCAATTCCATATTCATTAAAGTGGGTCTCAATACATTGCTAATCCAGACCAACATCAAGCAATTCCATCATATGGTCTGCAATATCTGGATCCACCTGACTCTTCCCACTGCCTCAGAAAGGCAGCATAACCATGTCAATGCAGTCCCACGCTAGGTGTGTCCTAACAATTACAATTTGGCATTGAAAGTCTATAAGGTCAGGCAGGTCCCGTACCCGCTTGGCCACTGTAATATGGTGCCAGGCACGCCTGGCAAGCCTACAGGACAGGTGGGTGGGGGAGGGGAGCCGCTGCTGCCAAAGACCGTTGGCCTCGTGCAGCGGGTAGGTCAGGGGGAGGAGGGGGGGAGGGGGGGGGGTGTCTGAGGTTTGATTTAAACCTCCTGCTTCTGAGGAACCGATTGGTTCCCATCCTCCAAGGGTATGCAGGAGTGTGAGGAGTGGGGGGGGAGGGGGGGTTCGTTCTGTGCGAGCAGCAGACAAGCTCCACTTGCCTGCTGTCGCGCCTGACGCTGCAAGTCCCGCTCCTGCTCCTGAACTTACTGCCTGATTCCACTGCTGTGAGGAATGGTGTCTGAGGAAGCAGCCATGCTGGGAGATGAAGGGCGGCGATGGGGAAGTCAGGGCCGGCCTGGCTGCGCCACGTTCTGACGCGGCTGCCTCGAGGGGAGGGAGGGGGGGCGGGGGGCGGGCCTCGAGGCGTCCCGATGCTGTGGGTGGTACAGGGCAGGCCTCGCGGTCCAGGACCTGCAGTGTTAAGGCTGCCGCGGTCTGGAGGAAGTCGGGGGTTGCCGGCGGCTCCTCCAAGCCCCAATGTGCTGCATAGCTGTGGCCCTCCCCCCCCCCCCCCCATCATGCTAGCGCGATTGCTGGGGGTTCCTGCACTGATCTCGGGCCTCGAGAGGTTCCTGTGCCTTCTCCT
This sequence comes from Rhinatrema bivittatum, assembly GCF_901001135.1. Classification (NCBI taxonomy): domain Eukaryota; kingdom Metazoa; phylum Chordata; class Amphibia; order Gymnophiona; family Rhinatrematidae; genus Rhinatrema; species Rhinatrema bivittatum. The sequence goes on along the minus strand of NC_042615.1, from coordinate 521,285,793 downwards.
GCTGCTGTGCCGGCTACAGCGTCACACTCGGAGCTGTCCAGTGCTGAGGCTGAGGGAAGTGCAGCACAGGGGAATTTTCCTTTGACTATTCAAAGGGGGTTGGAGCTGGGGGAAATGCTATGCCGAGGGGGGGTCGGTCGGGGTGTGTGTTGGGGAGGGATCACAGGGACCACAGTGATTCCGATGCTCGGGTGAGTTTTGGTGGGCCACCCCAGTGGGTCCCTTCTGGCCAAAAGGGGGAGGTTTTTTCTGAGATGTGTGATCCCAGTTCCGCTTCAGGTCCGGATTTTGGCAGTGACTGGCCGGGCGCGGGGAGGGCACCAGAATATTTCTGGGGCTCTGTGGACAACTGGGGTCCTTTTCTTCAGCCATGGGGTGAGGGACTTCCTCCCGCTTGGTATGGGTGTCCCCAGGGGAGGTTCGGGGGGATGCAGCATGCATCAATGTCCTCCTGGGGTGGTGTTCCTGGTTCGGGGTTCTGGCGATGCCCTCTTTTGCTATGGGTCCTCGTCATTGGTCCTTCTTCTCTGGGGGTCCTCTAGGAGGTCCGGCAGTCGCAGCATCTTCCGGGGCTTCAGTTGTTGCTGCTCCTTCTTTTTCACAGGCTTATCCTACTGGAGAGTCGATCGATTGCCCCGGACCTCCGCAGCAGGAGGAATGGCGAAATGATCCGGTCTCGGCGGTGGTGAACACATCCAGCTCCCGGGCCCCTGCCCCCAGTGAGAAGGGGCCCACCAACAGCCTCCGAGCTCCAAACCCCAGTGAGATGGGTCCTGCCAGGGCTCCCAGTTTTCAACCCCCAGAGCGATGGGTACTACCAGCTGTTCCCGAGCTTCAAACACCACCGGGATGAGTTTGGACAACAGACAACCTGTTGAGTCAGATGCCATTGCTGGAGGTTCGGGTCCATCACAGATCGGGGCTCAGGTTCTGCCAGAGGCCGGGGTTCCTAGTTCAACAGAACAGACTGTGGTTTCTCGGAGAGGGGTTTCAGAGCCTCCGGCTCCTGGTTCCTTGGTTTCCAAGAAGCATGAGAAATCACAGCGCCAAAAGAAGCATTCCAAGCCCAGTTCTTCGGATCCTTCTTTCTCTTCATCTTCCTCCTCTTCTACCTCTTCTAGCCCTTCCTTAGTAGGTTCTGGTGAGAAAAGCCGGGCAGATGAGAAGGGTCAGGCAAGGGGTGCGCCTGTGTTAGTTAGCCTGTCCTAGCTGTGGGAGGATATGCCCAAGTCGCTTCGCAAGAAGATCAGGCAGCGTAAGTACATCGATATTTTCTAGCTGCTGGAGGGTCACAGGGGGAAGCTTAGGGAGAAGAGGAAAAAGGGGGGCTGTGGATAGATTTCAGGGTATGCAACGGAGGGTGACTCGCAATGTACTTAACTGGACTTGCTCATTCCTCCGTTTGGCTAGTGTGGTGGGTCATCGTGACCCGGCTCAGTATGGCCCCATGCTGGCGTATGCCGACGCTATTCTGGTGGCCAGCCGGGTATACGAGGGTTGGTTGTGGCTCAATTATGATGAGCATTTCACGGACCAGATGGAAGAGAGCAAATTTATGACTTGGGGCAGTAGGGATGTCGGGTTGTGGTTGACACAGATATGTGCCAAGGTAGGGTCTTCCAGTGGAGGGGATGTTAGCGGAATATCCGGTGCAGCTAGTGGGTGGCCCTTTTGGACTGGAGCAGCCCCAGCAAGCAGTGGTCAAGCCGGGGCCAGTTTCCCAGATGTGTATTGGAAGTTCAACCGTTCGGCCTGTAACTTCCCTGACTGCAAGTTCAAATATGCAGGATGGGTCACCCCACCCCCCAAGTGTCTGAAACAATCCAGTGTCGGGAGTGGTGGCAGGTTTGCTGCAAAAAGCACCCTGAAATGAGGTATCGGGGTTGGCACCTACCCCCATCCATTTAGCAGCTATGGTTGGGTATGTATCACAAAGCAGAAGCTGTGTTGCTCTTGTTTCAAGGTTTTGCATATGGTTTTCATATCTCCTTTGCAGGTCTGGTGGGTAGAATTGCCCATCAGTTTGAAAATTGGCTCATGCGGTCGCCTCTAAGGTGCAACATGAGACTGACTTGGGGAGGATTGCGGGTCCTTTCCAGGTCCTTCCCTTTGAGGGCATGGTTTTATCCCCGTTGTCAGTGGTGCCCAAAAAGGAACTGGGTAAGTTTCATTTGATCCATATTCTGTCATTCCCGGAAGGTAATTCGGTCAATGATTACATTCCAGGGATCTCTGCACTGTGCGGTATGCTTCCTTTGAGTTGGCAGTGTCAATGGTTCGTTGTTGTGGTGCGGGAGCCCTGATGGCGAAAGTGGATATTGAATCTGCCTTCCGGTTGCTCCTGATTCACCCCGAGTCATTCCCATTGTTGGGTTTCCATTTTCAGGAGGCATTCTATTTTGACAAATGCCTGCTGAGAAGGTTGAGTTCCCGTATGGCGGGTTTGCGGAAGAGTGGTCATCACATTCGCATACTGGAGTGACTGCGGGAGGATTTACGAATTTGGGATTGTTTCTTGTCAGATTTTAATGCCACTTTATTGTGGCAAGATGATTTTGTCTCAAATCACCACTTAGAATTATTTACTGATGCTGCCGGATCAGTTGGTGTGCGGCACCTTGGCCAGAGGACTGGAAGGAGGCCGGGGTTACCAAGAACATTACGTTCCTTGAATTGTTCCCCATTGTCGTATCTGTGTTCCTTTGGGATTCGCAATTCCAAGACAGGAGAGTAGTGTTTTGGTGTGACAACCAGAGTGTGGTGGATGTCATTAATAGGCAGTCTGCGAAGTGCATATTGGTGTCCGATCTGCTGCGCGAGTTTGTGCTGCGCTATATGGGATTGAATATCACTGTAGGCTAGGCATGTTCCCGGGGTTTCTAACACCATGGCTGATTCTCTTTCTCATTGCAAGTGGTTCTTGTTTCGGGAGCTCACACCAGAAGCAGATCAGCCGGGAGCGTGAGTGCCGCATTTCCTTTGGAACTTCGGTTCCCAGAAGCATGGAAGCTGCTCCGGGCATCATTAGCAGTTATGTGGCATCAGCAAACAAGGTTGTGTCTTTCCTGGCAGGTTTGGGTTGGCATGGGGTTCCCATCTCGGATCGTACAATTTATTGAGAGCACAAGGGCGAGCGGGACTTCCAGGGCGTTGGTGGCTAGGTAATTGTCCAGATTCTCCTTTTTTATGAGGGCTCATGGCTGGGGTTTTCCCATAAGGAGATTCCTGGTTCATGGATTGATGCTGGGGTGGGCCCACGGGTCCACAGTGGTACCAGATAAATGTCTTCCTATTACTCACGAGATTTTGGGAAAACTATGGGAGTCGTTGCTCACTATTTGTAATAATGACTACGAGTGTTGTCTGTTTCGTCTCGCCTTTGTGTTCGACTTCTTTGATGCTTTTATGCATTAGCGAGTTGATAGAGAGAGCCACCCAGGGGTCTGAGGCTTCTGGCCTCTTATTTAGGAATGTGAGCATCCGGGATGATTCAGTGACCTTAGTTATTCATAGGTCCAAAACCAATCAGGCGGGTAGAGGGTCATCGGTGGTGCTTCATTCGATTCCAGGATTGCAGACTTGCTCTGTGGCAAACGCAGTGGCTTTTGGCGAATTCGCCCGGAAGGGGGGGATTCACTTTCTGGTTCACCACAACTTGCGGCCCCTGACAAAGTATCAATTTGAGGCGGTCCTACGGATGTGTTTGACTGCGTTGGGGTTAGATACCTTGAGGTTCGGAACTCACTCCTTCCGGATCAGTGCTGCGACATTTGCAGCAACCTCCGGTCTGTCGGGTGGAGTGATCCAAAGAATTGGTAGATGGAAGTCAGTTGCTTTTACCTTGTATGTGCGCCCCAGTAATTCCTATGTCGTCCGAGATATTGTTTTTTTTTTTTTGCAGGTGCAGCAGGCCCGGGGGTGGTTGTGTGGATCGTGGGACATTCCTACATAGCATGGGCCCATTCCCATGCCCGTGGGCACCCGTGTGGGCCACATTTGGACTTGGAGGGTCAGGGGGGGGGGAGTGAATGTTTGTTGGCTTGGGCAGAGGGGAATGTGTTGGGGGGAGTTGCTGCACTGTCTGCAAAGGGGGCTCGGCTGTTTTAGCCCGCCGCATGTTTTAATCATCCACCTTGGCGGGCACGACTGGGACAAAATGTCGGGCTGCAGGTTCATTGGCATGGTGTGCAGGGATCTGGTGACGGTTTCCTGTTTGTTCCCAGCTACTGTGCTCTGCTGGTCCGATATAATTTCAAGGCCTGCTTTGATCACAAATAAGATTTGGCTCTGTTATCATGCCAAGGCAAACAAGCAGATTGGCTCTTGGCTAGCTGGTGTGGGGGGGTTTTCATATTCGCCATGATTGGTCTTGGGACCTCGAGGCGGGGTTGTTTAGGGGGGATGGGTCCATTTATCCTTTTTAGGCTTGGACCTCTTTTTGAACACGCTGCAAGAGGCCTTGGAATACATTCTGAGTGGGGATCCTGGCCGCATCTTTGGGGGTCGCAGGTAATTCTTACCTGCGCCTGTGGTGGGTAGCCTGAGCCGACTGGGGGATTATGCGTTGATTAAAATTGCCTGATTTGACAGGGTTCAGGTCAGGGATTCCTAACAGAACAACTGGGTGCAGTTGTTGCTGGTACGACTCCTTGCTGGGGCGGTGGCGGGGGTCGACGTGGTCGGCTCCTTGCTGGGTGGTGGCGGGGGTCGTGGGGGTCATTCCAATGATGTGACTACAAACTGGCTGGGATAGCCTGTGAGTGCCCGTCTTGCTTATCAGTGGCGGATGGGTGGGGGAGGGGGATTCTTTTGTTATGGTGAACTGGCTCGGGCTCCTGGATGTTATTAATAAAAGCTGAGGCTGTTTGATCCCCAACCTGGTGTCATGTGTATTCATTGCTGTAAAGGGTCGGGCGCGGGCAGAAGCGTCAATCCTGGCTACCCATATTATAAGCTCTGCAAAGTTTCACCACAGGAACAGGAGAGGTACAGTATTACAAGCAATGTGTTGCGACCGTCAGTCTGCGACGGCTTCGCCCCGCCTACCTCACTCTTCTTGCGGCTCCTCCCGCTCACCTCAGACTACTGGTTGCCGTGGCGTCTGTCTGCCGACCTCACCGGCGTCCCCCGACCGGCTTTGGTGCTGCTTCCCGCCATGCTCCTCCAAGGTACCATAGGGTGCGCGCACGCCGCCCTCATCTTTATTTCCTCGTTGGCGCGAACCTCAGGGGCATCCCCCTGAGATGACATCACGCTGCCCGGATATTTAAGCCTACAACTTTTGCTAGCTAATCGAGTTAGCAACCGGAATTCTACAGATGGGATTCACTCTCCGTACCAAAGCTACTCTGCCACTCCAGCGCTATCTGGAACTCTTATTGCTAACGGGGTACCCGCTCCTCGGGGGCTTCTTCTGCTTCTTTCAGGTGCTATCAGGAAACCAGTACTCGCTCCTCGAGGGCCCATGTTCCCTGAGTCACTGCCTGCATCTTCAAACCTTTCTACTTGGAAGACTTCACTAACAGTTTCCATCTGTGAGTACAACTACCATCTATTCCACAGTACTGCTTCCCTGGAACCAGGTACTCGCTCCTCGAGGGCCTGCCCTCTGTTCCAGTGCCAGACCTCTCGTCTAGTGGAACCGCTGTGTGAATACAATACCACTGAGTCTCTCTACTCTAAGGGATCAAGTACTCGCTCCTCGAGGGCCTGCTCTCCCTGTCTCGGAGCTTCTCCTATTCTACCTGGGACTCTGTATGTTTCTCACTGTGTACTCATAACTCTTATTCTCTTTCCACTACAGCACAGCCAAGCAGAGGATTCGCTGTTCCAGCATCCTGTGGGATACTCGCCCAGCCGGGCTCAACATCTACTAATCACTACTGCCACCTCTGGTGATTTCGAAAACTGTTTAAATAAAGATTCAAATCTGTGTTTGTGTGTCCAGAGTCTAACCTGACACCGTGGTCCCTCATGGGACTGCCCCCCATGTACATGGTCAGCTGCCACAGTGTCCAAGGATCCACCCAAACATCAATAACCATAACACAATGACAAAGCCAGAGCTGTATTAGGCAGTCTAGTCTGACTCTTCTCATACAAAACTATATTTTGTTCAATCAATTCACTAATCTGAGTGAAAGAACAATTCCTCTACCAATCACTGTTCTTTGAGAATTTGTATAACCTTATTTACAGGAATATCTAAGGTTTGTGAGTTAAGCACAATACAGTATTACCAAGCTCCATGGGCAAGGTCACTGCCTCTGTGTATATCATGTAATAATCTAATTAGGTTTCTTTTACATTAGAACATAAGATTTGCCATATTGAGTCAGACCAAAGGTCCATCAAGCCCAGTATCCTGTTTCCAGTATTGGCCAATCCAGGTCACAAGTACCTGGCAAGATCCCAAAAGGTCGATAGATTTCTACAACTCCACCTTAATAATGGTTTATGGACTTTTCTTCCAGGAACTTGTCCAAACCTTTTTTAAACCCAGCTACACTAAAGAAATACAAAGCAAAACCAATATAATTAACAAGAGTCTATGCTCTATCATCTCAAATCTGGTTACACAAACAACAAGGGAAAGCAAATATTGGAGCTTCTAAACAGAAATATTTTCCAATCGAAACATATAAGAAAAGCGGTATATAATATCACCCTAATTTTATGTAATACCTAGATTATTAAGGGGTATCTTAAGACTGGGGACTTTTGGAGCTTTTCCGAAAACTATTCAATTGCTCTGGACTAAAGAACACATAAGTATTATTTCCTTTTTTAATAAGACATCTACATGGATATCTCAATAAGAATGATGCTCCACGATCCAGGACCTCTTTTTGTAAGTTTAGGAAATTTACGGGGATCCTGTGTAAATTCAGAAAAATCATGATAGATACGAACTTGTCCACCATGAAAGGGAGTATTTAGGTTCTTAAAATAGTGCCTCATTTCCATATTGAGATTTTGAAAAGAAGAAAAAGTGATCAGAAGAGTCGCTCTCTCTCTCTAGGACCTCTTCTGATGAGGACTCTAGGAAGGCTGTTAACTCTCCTAATTCTTTTGAAATTATAGGATTCACAGTTACAGTTTGTTTCTTCTGAACTGGTAAAAACACGTTTATCCTTAAGACAGGAATTTTCTCAGCTGGAATTTTTAAATTTTCCAAAAAATATTTTCTCACTATTACTAATATTGGTGCACCTATTACTTTAGGAAAATTAGTCATTCTTAAATTTAAACAACGCGAATGATTTTCTAAGGATTCAATTCTTCTGAATTATCTTCTCTTATCATTAAAGCATTTGCATCCTGTAATTTTTTATATCAGTCCCCATTGTTTGCATAGTAAGAGTATGATCAATTACAATTTTCTGATGATCAGTTGCTACACAGTCCAGTTTATTAGAAACCTTTTCCAGATGCTGTGATAATTCTCTGACAACTCTAATAAGATCCGCAGACATATCCCAGAGCGTTTCTAAAGTCACCACAGATGGTCTCATCATAATCTTAGGAATATCTGGGACCATTGCTACAGCTGGTGTTACAGTTCCTGACAGTTGATCAAGAACTCCCACAGGGGACGGGACCTGTATACTTGCTGTTGCTCCTTTATCCAATGAAGATATTAAAGTTGGAATATTTCCCTCAGATAATCCAACCTGGTTTGATGCTCCTTCTCTTTCTATCAATGAGACGCCATATTTATTAGCTGTCTCACCAGATGAAGCATCATCCTCAGGGAATTTTAAAAGTGTTCTAGGTTCAGGCGAAGTAAGTGAAAGATCCTCGGGTGAGAAAGGTACTCCTCTATCTATTCCACCCATGAGGCTTACACTCGCTGGGTCTGGGGTAGATACTACAAAATCTGTAATAACTCGCTGATCTGGAGGAAGTGAGGATTCAGAAGGAAAAATCCTCACTTTTCCCTTCCTTTTATGAGGCATGTTCTTAGTAATATATAATACAAGGAATTCCAGGAAGTAATACCAATGATTTTACAGATAATTATACCTCTTTACTTAATACTTAAAAAAAATTACCTTCCCTTGTGGGGACTGAACGCCGAGGAAGATCAGGATATCATCTTTGAAGAAAAACATCAAACATTCCAACTTAATCTTTTCAGGACAACTTTTCAAGTCAAAACCACGAGCCGCTGCAGTCCAGATTATATGGGCAAGTTCCCGACGTCGGGAGGAAGTGACGTCATGACACCTCTGCCTCCTCCCGGGAACAAGAAGTCACTTCTTTCAAAACTTTCTGCAGGGAACGTATCCTCAGCAAGGTAACCTCCTCACCTCCTTCCGAGCGGGTCAGTCCCAATTCTCGTGCCGCTGCAGTCCAGATTATATGGGCAAGTTCCCGGCGTCGGGAGGAAGTGACGTCACGACGCCTCCGCCTCCTCCTGGGAAAAACAAGTCAGTTCTTTCAAAACTTTCTGCAGGGAAAGTATCCTCAGCAAGGTAACCTCCTCACCTCCTTCCGAACGGGTCAGTCCTGCCTGGTGAAGATCTCATTTATTTCTGTACAAAGATTAAATTGCTTTGTAATTCTGTTGAAAAACAATAAAGTATGTTATGATCGGGAAGTGGATCCTTAGGCCGACCGTCGAAGGAGGCGGTCGGGAGGCAGACACGCCCAGCAAAAGCCAGATCTTCACCTGGAAACCCGAGACGCCCCCAGAGGAGCTGTTGACGCCCGGGTCGCTAGGGCTTAGGTGACTTCGCCCTGGAAGTCCGAGGTTCCCCCAGGAGGAGCCCGTAGGGACCCGGACCGCTGGGACTTAGGAGAGAAGCTGGCGTGGAAGAATTCCCGGACCGGAACAGGAACAGGGTTAAGGCAGAAGTGGAGTGAGGACAAACTGGGTCTGGACTGGCAGCAGGAATCAGAAGCGAGTATACAGTCCGTGGTCTAGGCAGGCCGCAGGAAACAGAAGCGAGTATGCAGTCCGTGGTCTAGGCAGGCCGCAGGAAACAGAAGCGAGTATGCAGTCCGTGGTCTAGGCAGGCAGCAGGAATCAAAGGTGAGAAGGCAATCCGAGGTCTAGATAGCAGGAATCAGATACAGGAACGCTGAAACCGACAAGTAGGAACAGGAGCACCTGGAACAGCAACTAATCCTCAAAGAGTGACCTCGTTGCAAGGCAAATCAGGAAGGGCTGGTGCCGACTTAAATTCCCCACCGGCGCTGACGTCAACTAGGGGGCGGTTCAGCACATCCAGGTGCTGGACCGTCAAAAGCCCGACCCTCACGCACGCGCGTTCCCCTATGGGGGCGGAGTCATCCACGGAGCTCGGCGGCGTCCCCCACGAGGAGAGGCCGTCACCATGCGGCCAGGCCGAGCCTGAATCCCGCGGTTCGCGGCAGGACCCGGCTGACGAGGTAAGGACTCGGGCACCAGTGCGGCGACCGAGGCCGTAACAAAGTAAACAAAAAAAACCCCCAGCTACACTAACAGCTTTCACTATATCCTCTGGCAACAAATTCTAGAGCATTGAGTAAAAAGAATATTTTTTCCTATTTGATTAAATATATCACCTAGTAACTGTATTAAATTTTTCCTAGTCTTTCTATTTTTTTGAAAGAATAATGTTTACTCTTTCCACTCCACTCATTATTTTATAAACCTCTATCATAGTTCCCCTCAGACGTCTCTTCTTTAAACTGAAGAACTCTAAATTCTTTTGCTTTTCCTCATTAAAGCTCCGATTTTAAAAGGGACGTGGACGTAAAAACTGGGGGGTTATGCGCGTGGCTGGCCCTTGCGCGCACCGCTTGCATTTTAGAACGGGCTCCCGTTACGCGCAGAAGGGCCGGACCCTGCAAAAGGGATGGGCTGAGGGGCGTGGTCTGGAGGGGGCGGGGGGTTACCGCAGTTACTGAACCAACTACGATGCTCTTACACAGCTCAAAAGCTATGGACCTGTCAGATTTTTAAGTGAAAACAGTTCTATCTTTAATAAACAAGGGGGTGTTTACAAGCTGCAAAGCAGAAGAATCATCCTTGCTCGCCATCTGATGTCTCCCACATGTTTCTGTCATTTGCTGGTGCCTCGTTTCCCCCCAAATTCAGAATGTGCAGAACAGTGGAACTGGGCCTGGAAGGCAGCTGTGCGGTGAGTGATGAAATCATGGTGGCATCAGCTGCAGGACATTGTGTTTGCATGTCAGGCACGTGAAGAGAGAACACCACAGAAACAAATCATTTTGGCACAGTAAATTAATTCTAGAACAGCATGAACTGCTAGAATGGATGACTGTAGCTGCCTGATGAAGTGAAACTGAGGAAGAGTGTTGCAACAAGGCAAACTCTGGGACTAGAACGGCTACTACTGATTGCACAGAAACAGTTGTGGGAGGGACCAATTCATATCTCTCTTGCGCACTTTTAACCCACGATTGGATGCGCATTTTGGACGCGCTAGCTTTACCCCTTATTGAGTAAGGGGTAATAGTGCGTCCAAAATGCGCATCCAACCCCCCCCCCCGAACCTAATAGCGCCCACAACATGCAAATGCATGTTGATGACCCTATTAGGTATTCCCGCGCGATTCAGAAAGCAAAATGTGCAGCCAAGCCGCACATTTTGCTTTCAGAAATTAGTTTAAAAAAGTAAAATTAAAAAAATAAATAAATAAATTGAAATAGGCCCGCGGCTCGTGGGTTGAAAACTGGACACCCAATTTTGCCGGTGTCCGGTTTCCGAACCCGTGGCTGTCAGCGGGCTCGAGAACCGGTGCCGGCAAAATTGAGCGTTGGCTGTCAAACCCGCTGACAGCCACTGCTCCTGTCCGAAAAAAGGCGCTAGGGACGCACTAGTGCCCCTAGCGCTTTTTTTTACCGCCGGGCCTAATTTAAATAAATGTATTTACTGAATTGCGTGCACAGGAGAGCGGGCGCTAGCCCGCTCTCCCGTGATTTTACTGTATTGGCCTGAATGTAACCAAGCTAGAGATTAGCTGACTGACTATTAGATTGTTTTAGCCACAAACCAGGGAACAAGAAATAGAAGATGTTGACAGAAAGGGTGATTCTTGGCTAATGTCTACCACTCCCTGGGTAGTCTTGGGCCGAGGATGCTGCAGAAGAATCATTCGCAGCCGGTGGGGGAAGGAGTCACTGCCGTTGCAAGGTTCTGGAGTGAGCCCTGGAGCGTGGCCCTTGACTGAGTACTGTCGCTGTAATCGTTGGACTAAAATAAGTTGGGATATAAAATAGGGGACAAATCCCTGGGAAGCTGTTGCATGAAGGCTCCTGCTGCCCGATCCCAGCCCTGGTTCTGATTGAGCCAGAAGCCCAAAAGACAGAGGAAACCACCGGATTTTCCGTTGGCAGAAAAGGCCCATGTGTTCCACCCAGCACGCCCATTCTCACCTGCCTACCACATCTTACCTGCTCTATGGTTTTCTCTCTCTCTCCCTCTGCTGCTGAGATCCCTCTGTGTCTATCCTGCCACGCAAGTTTGAATTCTGCCACGTTGTTGCTCCTATAACAGCCACCACTGGAAATCTGCTCCACGTATCCACTGCCCTTCCAGCATTTTCTTGTGCATTATTGAAGCTTGCTAGATATTTGAATACTTCCCATCATATTTCCCCTTGCCTTTCTTTTCTCTAGAGAGCACAACTTTAACTCCCTCTGTGTATGGCTCATAGTGCAGGCTATGCACGCTTCTGCTGGCCCTCCTTTGGTGGCTGTGGTTCTCACAATGCTCATCTCACCAGAAACCTGTAGAAAGGTAATATTACCTCCCTCTTTCTACTGGTGATAACTCTCTTTACGCACCCAAGTTTAATTCTGGTTTTCCCAGCTACTTTGTTACAATGACTGGCTACCTTTAGGTCATCAAAGGTGAAGGCCCCCAGACCTCTTTCTTGTTTGGTGGCTGCTATTTCATCACCTCCAAAAAGATAATTGGCCCTTTTGTTTCTGCATTCCAGATGCATGATTTTGAGTTTGCATTACAGTGCATCAGAGCAGTTTTCTGGCCCATCTCAAGAACAAACAGAAGTATGTGGAAAAACAAATCATGTTCAGATATGTCCTCTGATTTTATGTAGATGGCATGAATAATACAAAAAGAAGGTTCCAAAAGTTTGATTTTACTTCTTTCGCATATTTACAAATAATGAAGCATTCACCCTGGTTCATGAACATAAAAAACCTGTCTACTACCTCACCTTGTAAATTATTCTCTTTATTAACTATAGGCTAGATGTACTGAAGGGTTTTTCCCATTTTGTGCCTCTCGGAATAATGTTAGTACCATTATACGCTTGGATTTGACCTCAAAATTGGATTTATTTAATAAAGATCACACATTCATGCATGGAAATGACATTGCTTTAAAAGTGAGAAAACAGTATTTTTTTTAAGACTGGGTATCACTGCCTTGGCAATAAATGCCTTCACTTTTCATACACTGTACCTCTGCTTCTGTAATACTGATCTTAATGATGTCATTCTTGATCAGAATCCACTTTTGTTTCAGAATCCTAATTTGCAATTCACTGATCAAAAAAAAAAAAAAAGCTGTCACGAACTTTCTCTCTCCCCCACATATACTCAAAGAAAGCCCTTCCATTTGTGTTATGATAAGGCTTCTATTTTAGATCAGAACTTTACAAACTAGAATGGTGAAGTGAAGAACATATCATGATCAACAATTACTTCAAACCCTAGCCCAATGCATCAAGTTCAAAACGATTTGACACACACTCACAAAAATAAAATCAGCCAATTTCCAAACTAAATGGGATTCAAAAGACATGACCAATATAGAACAGCTAAACCAAGGGAAAATGAAAATATGCAGAACCATTTTAGAAGCAAATAAATGGTGCTCACCCAGTATCAAGAATCCCAGAACTGGAGCCAGTGAATATCAGCATCAGAGGCACAAAGCCACAGGAACAGAAAGAAAACACAAACTCTCATGTATATTGTTATGGCCATGAGAGCTCTAGGACTCATCCACAGTGATCAAGGATTGCAGCAAAACTTTTAGAAGGTAATTTTAAAAGAAACATAGAAATGATGGCAGAAAAGGACCAAATGGTCCATCCAGTCTGCCCAGCAAGCTTATGGTAGTATCTGCTGTGTCAAAGTCAGGGCCCTTATTGGCTGCTGTTTGAATCCAATTCCCTGTTACCTCGTGCCGTTGAAGCACAGAGCAATGTTGGAGTTGCATCAAAAGTATCAGACTTATTGGTTAAGGGTAGCAACAGCCGCATCAGCAAGTTACCCCCATGCTTATTTGTTTTCCTAGACATTAAAATTCAATGCCCTTATTGGTTGCTGTCTGAATCTAATTCCCCTGTTCCTCTTTTCCCCCTGCCGTTGAAGCAGAAAGCAATGACGGCGTTGCATCAACAATATGAAGGCTTATTGGTTAAGGGTAGTAACCGCCGCACCAGCAGGTTACCCCCATGCACTCTTTTCTTCATTTCCATCCTCAAGACCTTTAGGGATCCACAGTGTTTATCCCATGCCCCTTTTAAATCTTTACCATATCTCCCCTCTCTCCTCCAGGGTATATATGATACAGACCTTCAGATACCTGAAAGGTTTTAATGATGCACAATCAACAACAAACCTTTTTCGTTGGAAAGAAATCAGTAGAACTAGGGGTCACGAAATGAAACTCCAGGGAGGAGAGTTATAAGAGGGTTGGGGGCCTAAAATTAGCACATATGTGTATATATGCTATTTTATAAACATTGAGCATGTGCGCATCCTTGCTGTGTCACTCGTAAATGTGAATGGGCGAAAAAGAGGGGCTGTACAGGGATGTTCCAGGGAGAAGGTTGGAAGTACGTGCACAAGTTAATATTTTGTAAGCAGTATTCACAAATGCACTATTCAACTTGTTTGTGCACTTTTGCACCTGCTAATTGCACTTCTTTGTTTTCTATAGCTTTTGGGTGGGAGGTCTAGGTGAAGTGCTGGAGGGTAGGGTTGACAACTGGCTCCAGATTTTCAGGACAGGTTGATCCAGTCCTGGTTTTACTCCCTGCATACAGGTACTTACAGTCTTGCTTTTCTTAGGGAATTCAATAGAGAAATCAGAATAAGTCTCAACCTGTCCTGAAAATCTGGAGCCAGTTGGCAACCCTGCTGGAGGGTCTGGACAAACTGGCGAAAGCATCGGTGAACTGACGACTCCAAGTACACATACAAGTAAATATTTTCAGAAACAGAGTACGCACATACTTTATAAAATACCTGCCTCCGTGTGAGTTAGTATACATACATTGTTATAATTATTATGCGTGTGAAATATGTGCATAATTTTATGGATATGGCACCCCTATGGGTTGACCACTAGATGTCACCTAGTCCCTGTAGAAAAAAACAACTAACTAAAGGGAATACTGTCTTACAGTTCCTCTTCTATGAGGTAGCTGAATGGGTGGACCCTGCTATAATTAGGGGAATAGATTGAAATTCACGAAGAGAAAGAGGAAGGAGGAAGAGGGGAGAGGAGCCCTATGGAAGTAAGTCCCTTTCCTTAGGGTGAGGCCTACAGCTTCACCACAGATATCTTTAAGGAAAATCACTTGGCTTGAGCACTCCCTTCCAGGTCAGGTGCAAATACAGAGAGATCAAGAGAATTTATTAAAGATTTGGACTTTGTCAACAAATAGTTGCCTGAGTAACAGTCTGGAGCTCTGAGGAACAGGTTACCCCCCCTGGATCCAAAGGCCAGGTCACTCAGCCCTGTTAGAAACCTTCCAAAGTCGTTGAAAGGCTGCAGGGACAGTGGGCTCAGAAGACAGTGAAACAGCCAGTAAGATACCCTATCTACGGTGAGGAGAGGGTTTATCCCTTCTCTCACGTTGAATGATTTCATGCCTTCCCTTCAGAGAGGCTCAGAAGAAGAAAAACCCACAAATAAGAGCTTTGAAGAGCATCAGAGAAGATCCTCAACAGACGCAGTTTGGGTCATGGTGTGAAGTCTGCTGCATCCTGGTAGGACTGTGAAAATTCAATGGGAATCTGTCACAGCCTGGGACCCTTCAGGAGCAGGGAACCGCTAAAGGGAGTTAGGAATTCCCAAAGGAAGGGGCACACATTTGTACAGACCTTTACATCACCTGGGCGTTGATTACCTTTTCACCAAATCAGTAAAGTTAATCCTGTGTCCTGCACAGCCTCAGAATTACACTAACCAGCTGCACACCAGAAAGGAAGTTACGTCACTGTCTGGGCCTCAAGCATCTGCTGTCCCCCATAGAAAGAACTCTCCCCTGGCGTATTACAAGTGGAGGGGACCTGTGGCAAAGGGAAAATAGCCCCGAACAATCTACATTTTTTGTGAGCTCTTAGAGGAGATGCCCCTCAGGAGAAAAGGGTTACATAAAATTGGTAGAGAAAGTATGCAGTACATATATACGTGTGTACGTTTGACGCAAAAAATATGTGGTATTTTATAAATTGTGTGGTAAATCTCCTTGGCCCCATTTACATATACAAATGGTGTACCATAGACCCTTTTTAAAGTTGGTCTCCTAATGAGGAGCAGGATATAAGATCAGAAGGAACAGGTAGGCCTTTGCTGGTGCAACATCTCACCCGCCTTGCCTTGCCATGGTTCCTGGCCTACCATGCCTGGTCCCTGATTCCACTCCCAGTATTTCTGGCCTGCAGGTGGGCTGCATCACTCCATTGCATCTGCCCAGCCACCCACTTCCACTGGACCCAAGACCTGAAGCTGCTTCGTGGATGCAGGATAAATGGAAATGTCTTCTAGCGACCACCTGCAACTCCGTCAAGCCCTGACACCCAGTGACTGCCCATTGAATGTGTTTTGAAGCTCCTGTTTGTTTGTTTTTTTCCAAAAAATGTTTGTTAAAAAAAAATTGGTGACAAGGAATTGTAGGCCCTGCCCCAACCTTTTCTTGGTGACAAGGGCTTAATTGGGGTATACGTTCTGTTAACTGCAACCTGCACTTTCTGTGTCATATATGTGCAAGAAAATAAACAAGATGGTTGGATTCAAAGAGAGTGAGTCCCGTGGTTTTATTTGAAGCTGCATAAGAGCATGAAGGATTGAGGAACTGGGAAGGAAGGTACACACAAAGCCTACACCCTTGGAGAAATCCTGCTGATTTTGACAGTCTAGTAGCAGGTTACACTCACACTCAGGGTCTGTTGAGACTCTGAGGACTACTGTCCAATAAGGCAGTGTTTCCCAGCCAGTGTACCTTCAGGCTGATCAGGTGTGTCAGGGAAAATCACCACTGCCTGATGCTCAGATCTAGACCAGAACCAGCACCTGCAATAAATCACCAATCATGAGCTCCTTGTTAAGAACATGTGTAAGCATGCATGCTCTTCCTAGCTTCAACATGAGCCCTGGCATGTGCTAATTAATGGGCAGCATGCAGGACATGGATAGCCAAGCCCCATTTTGTTTGGCACACACAGTGCACACACCACCTCCTCATCTTCCCCTTCCTGAGCTATTTCCTTTGAGTCCTTCCAGTCTCTCTTATCCAAGCTGAGTGAGAAAAGGAGAGTGTACAGTGAGCACTGAATGCGACTCATTCTGAGTGTTGGGAGCAGTAGCAGTGGAGGAGCTCTGGCAAGTAGGGGTGTGCATTCGTTCCCTACGAATTGGAAATCCGTAACGTATAGGGTCATATTCGTTGTATTCGTGGGGAAGCGAAACGTATCGGGATTCCCCACGAATACAACAAATCTTCGCCGAATTATTCAGCACAAGATGGTGCCGGCCATCCATTGCTCCTACTATGTGACGGGGCTGACCAATGGCACCGGTAGTCCCTGTGACATAGTAGGTCAAAGGCTATCGGCGCCATTTTGAATACCGGCAACCGAGGGTGTGATTGCAGGAGATGGCTCCCGGACTCCCCGCTAGACCACCAGGGAGTTTTGGTAAGTCTTGGGGGTGTCAGGAGGGTGGAGGGTTGTAGATAATTCAATTTTAGCTGGGAAACGAATAAGAATTAACGCATAAACGTATCAAGGCCCCCCTTGCCGAATGCAACATATCTGCCCCCCGACGAATACGAATCCCGAATGCAACGTATGGCGTCCCTCTGCACATCCCTACTGGCAAGCCATATGTGCATAGGCCTTCTATGGGGTGGCAAGGGGTGGCAATTGCCACCCCAAAATGGATCGCTACCCCAGTTTTATACATTGGATCAGACAGGGATAAACCAAACCCCTGCCTGATCTGATGCAGACGTCAGTTGAATGATCCTCAGTTTCAATCCAACACTCCCAGCTGGCAGCAAACATCATATTTAAGTGAACATCATCTCCTACTGCTTCTGCGGGGATAATCTTGCAGCTCTTACTGCAAGATTTGTCCCATGGCAGCAGGAGATGATGTTGTTTAAACATGACTCCTGCTGCTGCTTATAGACCTGCCCATGCTACGACCATAGGCAAAGGATGATGGCATTTCCCACATCTTCCCTCCACAAAAAATGGTATAAGGATCTCTGACCCAACGGCCACTAACGGAGCCCACCTGACTGGCAGTTGAAGAAAGAGCAAGGGCTTGAGGCTGCCGCAGAGCCCATCCTGCGGTGGCCAAAGGAGCAGAGGACGTGGTGGCTGCCAGCGGAGTCCCTCCCACTGGCGGCTGATGAAATAGTAAAGAATGGAGGCTGCTGCAGAGCCCATCCCACAGCGACCGAAGGAGCAAAGGATCCGGCCACCAGTGGAGCTCATCCTGCTGGTGGCTGAAGAAGAGGCCAATTAGAGAAGGGGAGGATTTGAGTTTCTGTGAATGAATGAGTGTGTTAGAGTGTTTATTTATGTTAGGGAGAAAGTTTGCACATGTGTGTGAGTGTGTGTGTTTGTGTGTGTGTGTAAGAGAGATAGAGCCTATTTGTGTGTATGTATGAGAAAAAGCCTGTGTGCATTGTGCATGTGCGTGTGGCAGAGACAGGCAGAGACTATGTGTGTGTGTGTAAGAGAGACAGCTTTGTGTGTGTGTGTGGAAGATAGAGACAGAGAGCCTGTGCACATGTTTGGTGGGAAATAGAGAGCCTGAGTGCATGTTGGAGAGACAGAGCCTGTGTGTGAGTATGAGATACACACAGAGAGCCTGTGTTCATGTGTGTGGGGGAGATTCAGAGCCCGAATGTATGTGGAAGAAAGAGACAGAGAGCCTGGGTGCATGTGGAAGAGACACAGCAAGCCGGGGCGCATGTGTGTATGGGAGAGAGCCTGCGTGTGTATGGGAGAGATCCTGCGTGTATATGGGAAAGAGAAAAGGCCTGTGTGAGTGTGTGTGTGTGTGTGTGTGTGTAGGAGGGAAACCTGCGTGTGTAAAAGAGAGAGAAAGAGACTCTGTGTGGGGGCGGAAGAGAGTGAAAAAGCTACTGCGTTTGTGAGAGTGTGTGTATGCGTGTGTGAGGGAGAAAAAGCCACTAAGTATGTGTGTATAAGGGAGTGTGCATTAGAGAATGAACATGTATCTTAGTGTGTATGAGAGAGAGAGAGAGAGAAAGAGAATCAATCCAGGACAATCTCAGAGTGACTGGAAATCAAAGGTCCCAGGTATGGAGAGCAGAGAATTTTTTTGTTCCTCTTAGTTTTAATTATTGGATGTTATTTGATATATCTGCTGTTTTGAAATATTTTATTGGCGTTTGATACATTTTTTAAATTTAGAATATTAGTTTTTAATTCTTGGATGTTATTGCTGTTTGTCATATGTTTTTAAATATTTATTTTTTTTTATTAGTATGGTTGATGTTTTATATTTCTTGAATTTGTTTGTTTTACGAGGAATGGTGACGTTTCTGTTTTTCAACTGTTGCACTGCATACAGAATCCGGCTTGTTGCAGTTTCTAGTTCACTTTTTGTCTGCACATTTATTTTTATACTTTGTGGTCTCTTTATTCTATTTGGTAAAGGTCTATCTGTGTTCTGCATGTGTGACTGAGATGAGGAATTCTACTAGTGTGTTGTGTGTAGGGATCAATAGCAGCTTGACTTGTTCTGTTTTCTTAATAGGCATATTGGTGTTTTAGGGCCTAGTGTAATATTTCCAGTGCTTCATAGGTAATGTTGTTACTGTTTGAATCCTTGGAGTTAGTGCTGTTTTGGCACTAACTCCAAGCTTAGCTATATAGATGCTAAGTTTCTTTTTTTTAGATTTTTGTTTTATTTCACAAAGTATTTGGCAGTGGAAGATGTTTGTGCTGCTGTTACTAAGGAGACAACAGCATTTGAAAGGTTTTTTTTGTATGGTAATTGTAAGAGTCAATATCTTAGATCTATTCTTGGGGTACTTTATGTGGATTCAGATTCAGTTACACAGCTGAAGGTGCAGGATTTATATAGAGATTCTGTCCCTTCTTTATTGCATTTGGAGATCCTCAAGTCTCCCCTAAGAACCACTGCACTTACCTCTGGCCTTGAGCCACTACCATCAGCCACCAATGATCCCCATGCAGCTGTGTGGCATGCTCCATCAGGTCCGATGCTTCCAAAGCAATTCACTGCAGGATGCCACCAACATTCTCCCTGAAGTGCGTGCGAGCCCGAGCTTTCCAGATTTAAAGGGCCTGCGGCACTCACTGATGACCTCACAGGCTCTGGCCTATAAAAGGCCTCATTTACCTACAGTCCTTGCCTCAGCAATAGGTCTCCCTACATTCTTGTAATGTGAGTTGCCTCAGCGTTCCTGCATTTTTGTTCTCCAGTTCCTGTGTCTTCAGTTCCAGTGGTCCTTGTCTTCATCTTCAGTTCCAGCAGTCCTTATCCTTGCCTTCAGTTCCAGTGGCTCTTGTCTTCGTTCATCAGTCTTTGTGATCAGGTCTTCAGTCTTCAGTTCTATGTCTCCTCATCTGCCTGCTGGTCTTGCTCCGAGCCTTCCTGCCCTACCTATCCACCCCACCTTTCCCTTCGGATGGATACCTGGTATTTGACCCCAGCCTGCCTCCTGGACATTCCTGAACACCGCCTGCCATTGACAACTGCCTGCCTCCTGGATATCCATGGATGCCGCCTACCACCGATCCCAGCCTGCTTCCAGATTTGCCTGTACTTCACTTCTTTCAACCCATCGACCTTGAAGGATCTTCCTACCTTCAGGAGAGGCCCCCCACCTGCCGGCCCCGGCACCCAAAGGCTCAACCTGAGGGGAACATGGGCTAGTAAAAGCGAAGCTCCAGTTGGGCCTCTGCCTCATCCGGATCTACCTGCCGACGATGGGGACCTGTAGGGTCCCTCTCTGCAGGTTGTGTCAACCCCACCTCGGTCTAGGGGTCTATGTGAATATAAGAGTGAAGCCTTTAGGCTTCACTCTTATATTCACATAGAAGAATTGATTGAATGAGGCTAGCAAATAGCTTTAAAGGTTGTTTTACTGGGAGGTTGGAGCTGGCAAGGTTTTTTTTTAAATTGCACAGAACGATCTTGGGACTTATTCTTAATGTATCTTTTACAGCCAATTTCCCTGTTTCCACCTCACATACTTCTGATGACAGACACCACTTCATATGTGGCAACCAAGGTAAATGAACTGAGCTGGCTGCCCACATCATACCGACTTCTCCCTTCTCCTGCACTTGCATAAAGAGGAAACTAGCCCACTATGATGAGTTCATATCTATTTCTGCCCTCTCTGTCCCTTTGTTTTAAAATTTGGAAGAGAGACTGGTGGGGTTTTCCCTAATTTTTTCCTTTGCCATATGAGTCCTCTCCATGTCCGCATTGCCTGCTCTATGGAGGTTGATATTCCACAAAATATTTGTGTTAATGTGGGTGTCCCTTGAGCTTGAAAGTTTGGGAAACCTTTTACTAAAGGACAGTTTTATGAGCCCTTTGCAGAAAGGTAAAGGGAAGTCTTAACTTTCTGAATCTCTGGTTCTAGTTGCAGGTCCGATGGATGCCTTTGTCAACTCCTCGAGAGATCAAGATTTCATCAGTGATACCATTGAAGGGTCAACCAAATCTGCAGAAGAGATGCCCTTTCCAAGCTCGGAAGCATTTCTTAGCTGTATCAAAAGAAATTGCCCTCTACCTCCAAGTTTTCTTTAAAGAATTTATGTCTTAATAATTTTCACAAGTTAAATTTATTTCACCATATAACATGTCAGAGCAATATATACTAGAAATTCCTAAAATTCCTCCTGAAATAGTGTGATTAAAGAGCAGCTCCATGTTACGCCATCAGCATCGGTGGACCCTTGTTGCTGTGGTGTGGTTGGCGCCCACATTGACAGCTGGTGGATGTGACCTGTGGCAGGACTGTCTGGAGTTTCGCCTGTACTAGCCGTCTTCCCAACTGGTTTAGACCTTGGGTTCTGGCGGCTGGCAGGACTTAGGTGGATCCTTAGGATGATCCGGAGAACAAGAACCTAAGGCCAGGCGAAGGTCTGGATGGGCAGCAGACAACAGAAGCGAGAAAATAAGCCAGAGGTCAAGGCAGGTGGCAGACAAAGCAAGATCAGGTCCAAGGCAAGAATCAAGTCCAGGCAGCAACCAAGAATAGCTAAAAATCCAGATCCTGTTGTTGGGGCGAGGAGTGCAGGGCTTGAAGGGTTTAAATGCATGGCTGGCGCCATCTTGTGCTCCTGCCATGTGACAGGGGCTGACCAATAGCACCGGTAGCCCCTGTGACATAGTAAGGGCAAAGGCTATCAGCGCCATTTTGATTACTGGCAGCCGACGGCCCGAGTGCAGGAGATCGCTCCCGGACCCCCGCTGGACCACCAGGGACTTTTGGCAAGTCTTGGGGGGGTCAGGAGGGTGGGGGGTTGTAGTTAATTCAATTTTAGCCGGGAAACGAATAAGAATTAACACATGAACGTATCGGGGGCCCCCCTTGCCGAATGCAATGTATCTGCCCCCCGTCGAATACGAATTCCGAATGCAACTTATGGCGTCCCTCTGCACATCCCTACTAAAAATAGATAATTACAACTGGATTGCATGATCTTACATAATATCAAATCAAAAATCTCCAGTTTTTGTTCTTGTCATAATAAACCCTGGAAAATTCCTGGGAAAAATTAAAAGAATAAAAACAGAAAATGAAGGTCCCTTTGTATATCCCTGGATTTAAATGACTGACAACATGGCTGCCTCAGCCTGTCATTTCCTTATGGGACTGCACTGTGCCCCTGATTAGATGCCTTTAAGAGCCAGTGGAGGGCAGGCAGGGCTGGTGCTAGCTTTTTTGCTGCCCTGTGCAAACAATTACTGAGCTTCCCACCCCCCACCCACCTCCGCCGCCATTCATTCATTCATTCTCTGTCCCGGGTGTTGCAGTCTGATACTGCAGGCGAGGTAGTGGACCCTTGGGCCGGCCCACCTAGGATGACAGGGTAGGCCGGGAGGCGGAGCCACAGGCTGGCGGTGTTCACCCGGGAACCAGGAGCCCCCCAGGAGGAGCCCATAGGGTCCTGGAACCTTGGGACTTGGGGAGTAGGCTCAAAGTCCAGAGGCAGGAATGGCCTAGGCGGGAACTGTAGTATAGGAAGTCCAAAAGTATTAGATAGTCCGAGGACCGGCTGTACAGGCCGAGGGCCAGCTGATGACAGGACAGCGGGCGGCAGCGGGAACTGTAGCTAACCGGATACTGAGGCAGAGTCTGTAGTAAGGTGGAACTGGAGCAGGCGATAGACTGGAACGGAGTCTGTAGCAGGCTGTGGACTGAAGCAGGCTGTAGACTGGAATGGAGTCTGTAGCAGGCTGTGGACTGAAGCAAGGTCGAGAACAAGCCGGGGTCGGAGGCAGGCGGCAGACAGAAGCGAAGTCGGGAACGAACCAAGGTCAGAGGCAGGCGGCAGGCTGAAGCGAGTCAAAGGCAATCCAAAGGTCAAGGCAGGAACGAAGAACAGACGAAGCGCAACTCAGAACTACTAGGCAGTAGTGAACCTCGTTGCAAGGCAAAGAGAAGGAGTCCGGGCGCCGGTTATATCGGCCTTAGGGCGTGACGTCATCAGCGCAGGCGGGGCCAGACTTCCGGGAGCTGTGCGCACAAAGTGGGCGTCCTCGCGCGCGCGCGAGGCAGCGGAGAGACAGGCAAGCAATGGCGGCCGCCACGTGGAGCCGGCGGCGCCGCCGGGGTCCCAGCCACGCGGAACGCGGCGTTTCCAGCAGCGGAGGTAGGCACTGTTCAGACCTGGCGAAGGGGAAGCGGCGGAGACCGCAACACCGGGTCCACAAAAAAAAAATGCCCAGCTCCCTTCAGTGATACAAACTTTAAAAACTGACACCATTCCCCACCATGAACCCATGGCTGGTGCAAGGGTATTTGGTGCCCTAGGCAAACCTTATAGCCTTGCACAATTCCCCCGCCCCATTTCACACACACAATTAAGAGTTATGCATTTATATTTTACATGAAAAATATCAAAGTACTGTATTCTGATGTAAAAATATGTCTTTCATTATAATTACATGCACTGCTGTGATGCCAACCAGAAATCCCTGCAAAAAAGACACTTGGAACCCATATGGTATTAGGTCTGTTGTGAAGTGGGTTGGGTGTGGGTTTGACCCTCCAAAAGCCCTAAAACACCAATACACTTCCAAAAGAAGAATGCCTCACCCCAGTCACACATGCAGAACATAAACTCACCCTCACCAAACACAGAATAGAGCAAGCATGAAGTAGAAATACAAATGTGCCGACAAAAACTAAACTGGAAACTGCAATAAGCCCGACACTCTGTGTAGTGCAACAATGAAAAAACAGAACCATCACCTTTCCTCAAACATCAAACAATAAAATCAAGAAATAAAATAAATACATAATTATAATATTAAAAACATACTAATAATATTTTTAAAAAAGCTGATGAATGAAAGATAAAATAATTAAAAACTCATACACAAGATTTTTTTAAATGTCCCAAACACCATTAAAATATTTCAAAACAGCAGACACATCAAATAACACCTGAAAAATAAAACTAAAAAGGATTTTAAAAATTCACACTCTCCATACCTAGAACTTTGATTTCCAGTCATCCTGAGATTGTCATGAATTAGTGGGAGAGGGATGCACAGACTTTCTCCTCTCTTTCTTATATATACACACAAGCTCATACACACATACACTCCCTCTCAGACAAATCCCCAGGTATCTCCAGGTCTTCTTTGGTTGGGATCTACCAGCAGCATCAGAACCTCATCTTCATTTTAGCTGCTGGCAGGTTGGAATCCAACTGCAGCACCCATTCTCTCTCTGTCTCTCTCTCTCTCTCACACACACACACACACACACACAACCCAGGCAGGCTCCCATTCTCTCTCTCTCACACACACATACACACCACCCCACTCACCCCAGACAAGCTCCCATTTACACCCACACACCCCAGGTAGGCTCCCATTCTCACATACACACTCCCTGCCCATTCCAGAATGGCTCCCATGTGTGCACACTCACTCACACACATGCACATTCTCACCCATCCCAGGCAGGCTTCCATTCCCACACCCATCCCAGGCAGCCTCCTCATACATCGCGAGACCGGTATAGAGAAAGTGCTACTCTTGCACATTCCCAAAGATTACATATGCCAATCACTAAAAATTAAAAAATGATTTTTTTTTTACCTTTGCTGTCTGATCTTAGTTTTCTAATCAGTTAATTATAGGCTTTTTTCTCCACCTTCTTTTTCTTGATCTTTTGCCAGTTCCTTTTACAGGGTCTCTTTTTTTTCTGTTTCTTCTCTACCCACCTGTCTTCTTCCCTTCCTCCCTCAAACATACACTCAGGTTCTCATTCTCACACGTTGTCTCTCACTCACACACACACACTCAGTCTCTCATGCTGTCTCTCTCTCTCACATACACACACACAGGCACAGGCTCTCACACTCACATGCTGTCTCACACACACACACAGCTCTCACTCTCAAATGCTCTCTCTCATACATAAATACACATTGTCTCTTTCACATGCTGTCTCACTCTCACATGCTGTCTCCCACACACACAGAGGCTTTCACATGCTGTCTCTCTGACCATACAGGCTCTCACTCCCACTCACAGTCTCTCAACTCACTCTCTCACACACACTCAATCTCTCAACTCACTCTCATACACACACACACACCCTACAGGGCCTCAGCCTCTCTCTCACCTCTGGGCCTCTTCTTCATGAGTCACCACAGGATGGGCTCCATGGCGGCCCTGATCTTCTTGGGCCACTATGAGGTGGGATCTCAGTGGCCCTACCACAAATGCTGCTCCTGTTCTGCACACGGCCAATGCTCCTCCTCCTTCCTGCCCGTGAGGCTCCAGCATCATTTTTCTTCAGTGGACATGCAGGCAGGAAGGAGGAGGAGCATCTGGAGGTGACTTTTTCCTCGAGCTGTGGTGGGATGAGCTCCACCAAGACCCCAACTATCTTAAGGCTTTCCTGCTCAGCCGCCAGAGGGAAGAAGTCCACCAGCGGCTGCATGGGCCTCCCTGTCAGCCATCAGCGCTCCCCTATAGCCCCCTGCCTGGGGGTATTCCCCCTCCCTCCTGATATGCCACTGCCTCCTGCTTCTTCTTCTGCCAGTGGACCCGATCCCACCAGTGGCACCCTGGGCCTCCGGTTCTTCCGCTGCTGGTGGGATTGGGTCCACCAGCAGCTACACGGGCCTCTCCCTGCTCCCGACACTGCGCCACCGGGTGTGCCATCCTATGCAATACTACGGTTTGCCCACCCGGTGGTGCCAGGCCTGAGCACAGGGGAGGATCTGACCCACGAAAAAGCTGACAGGAGAAAGATTCCAAATCTGCCCTGATTTTTTTGGTGTGCAGGTGGAAAGAGAGTTGGATAGCAGAAATGCTGATTGTGACCTTGTGCTTTAGGCCTGCTGTTCCCTGCAAGGATTTACAGAGTGAGTATCCCAGTTAGACTGGGCAGCGGGAGGTTAATGGACGGCTTCGGACTGTGCCAGTTTTCTACTGACCCTGTGCTGTTGCTGTGGTGGATGTGAGCTTCTGCCAGGCTCCCTGTGCTCTGTGGCTAGGCTAGAGCACTGTTTGCTGCAGTGTCAGACAGAGGATATAGGTCCCACAGACTCATCGCAGTCACTTGGGGAGCATAAATATTCATCACTTTGTTTTTACCAGTGTAAGAAATAGTGATTCATCAAGTAAATAATCTAAACTATTCTCATACACCCGCAGGGAAAGAGATCTGTACTTGAGGCATGTATTAATCAAGGAGCCATCAAACTGCACTCCAGTGACATCTATCATCACCACATTAAAAGCAAAGGAAGCCTAAACCCAAGTTCTGTATTGCTTCTCATTTTAACTCTTGCATCCCTGGTCACACCACCATACCACAGGGGTGAAGTGGGTGACCGTTTGCACATCTCGATTGGACTCTTCGCATGCTTCATTTTTTGTCTTTTGCTCTTGGAGGGGCTGAAGACACTTCACATAGCTGCTAATCCCTAATGGTTTAGGGACTGGATATATGATGCACAGCAATTAACCTTCTGAGGCTTGATGGACTCTTGGTCTGACCCAGTATGGCAATTTCTTATGTTCTTATGTATATGTTTATGCATGTCTCTTACTGGGCCGTTATTAGTGTGAATATATACCCTCGAAGGCTATAGTGAGCTCGCTAATAACGTAAAAGTTAATAAGGCCTTGGTACCAGTAGACTTAAGGTTATAGTTTATCTCCATCTTGCAGAATATCACTGGACTCTGTTGGATTGTGTATCTATATTCATATCTGTTTATGGTTAACCCTTTTGGGTGTTTCTTATGCTGCATCCCTGGTTCTTGAAATAACTAAAGCAGCACTGTTTTACCTTGCTGTGTTCATTGGCTCATAGGTAAAGGGGCTTGGGTGCAGTACCAGAATACTCATTTCCGAGACAGCTCCCCTCAGGCACCCATTCACCCAGGGGAGTCCATCTCTGGGTGGGGCTATACTTACATTACCCTGTATACTGCAATTATCAGGGTAATAGATTTTTCTTGATTTGAACTGAATCAATTAAAATAATTTCTTACAGACAAGCTGCCTGGTGATTCTTTTCTTCATGGGGAAGGTTTTCCTACATCCTAGCTCTGTATTTTTAGTTGATTAAGGTAAGATGATAGTTGTGGCTTATTGCTAAGTCTTACTGAGCCTGGGTGTTTTGAGTTGTGATATTATAACTCCTTTTTGTTATCTTTTGCTAATTTTGATTTCCTTCTTGGTCCTTCCTCCTCCCCCTTCCCACCCCATTTGAATTCTACACTATGGTTTGTGATTTGTTCCTCTGTTATTTATTTCATTTTCTTCTTGCATTTTATTATATGTAATGCGCAATGATAATATTTTCCCTATGCAAAGTATTAATTTTTTTGTTTTGTTTTTGAATACTTTTTATAATAAATAGAAACTCAAACTAGCAAACAAACTCAAAACCATTTTCCTTATCTGTCTTTCCATGCACAGTGTCATCTTGCATCTTAACTTATTTACCCAGCAGCCTGCTCCATTGTCCCACCAGAACCCCAGTGCAATATTCTATGAGAAAAAGGCAAGGGATGTGAATGAACAGCATTTTCCTTCGGCTTGTCTTCATACAGGCCCCTCCTGTGTGCCCTGAAATGCTCCTCACCACATGTGGATTATGTAGTGGTGTCTGAAGTGTTCCTTATATCTTACAGCCAAATGCAACAGCATGTCCAGAATCCCCCTAAAGTAAGGCTCGTTTCAAACAGAAGTGCATGCACTGTATTACTATTCTGAAATCGCCTTTGTCAGGCTGGTCATTTCATCCTAAGCATTGAGGGATTTCCAGCATTTCCAGCTAAGTTCTTGCACCATCAGAGCAAATACAAACCTTTGCAAGGTTGATGTTAGTGTGACCTTCTGAAGGCTGTTCTAGCACCCCTTCCAAATGCTTCCCTAAAATTGCAATAGACTTTCACATGTACTTTTAGCCAGAGTAAGAGGTGTTTCATGGGGGCATAACTTGATCAGAGGAGTGGAGTGCCTCAGGGACCTATACTTGGACCACTGCTTTACAATACATTTATAAATGATATGGAAAAGGATATGATGAGTGAGGTGATCAGATTTGCAGATGATATAAAATTATTCAGAGTAATTAAATCACATGTGGATTGTGATAAATTGCAGGAGGGGTTTGCAAGACTGGAAGATTGGGTGTCCAAATGGCAGATGAAATTGAATGTGAACAAGTGCAAGGTGTTGCATATAGGGAAAAATAACCCTTGCTGTAGTTACACAATGTTAGGTTCCATATTAGGAGCTACAACCCAAGAAAGAGATCTAGGCATCATAGTGGATAACACATTGAAATCATCGGTACAGTGTGCTACGGCAGACAAAACAGCAAACAGAATGTTGGGAATTATTAGAAAGGGAATGGTTAATAAAACGGAAAATGTCATAATGTCTCTGTATCGCTCCATGGTGAGACCGCACCTTGAATACTGTGTACAATTCTGGTCGCCGCATCTCAAAAAAGATATAGTTATTCATTTATTTATTGATTGATTGATTGATTTTGTATACTGTTGTTCGGGGGAGCCATCCCAACAGTTCACATAATTTCAATAATATAAGGTAATAAAGTAAAAAACATAAAATTAAATAAATTGTTAGTAAATACAAATAAATTAAAATCAAGACAAGCAGTTAAACTAAGTAAAATCCAGACTTAATTATGTTAGTAGTACATACAAGTAACAATAAAATCAAATACAGTAAAACATAATTAAAAAGAAGATAAATAAGAAATGGTAGGAGATCCTGATAAGCCTTATTGAATAGTCATGTCTTTAGGCCTTTTCTGAAGGACTTTAGGTCAGATTGTAGCCTTAATTCAGCTGGAAGGTAATTCCACTGGAGAAGGTACAGAGAAGGGCGACCAAAATGATAAAGGGATGGAACAGCTCCCCTATGAGGGAAAGCTAAGGAGGTTAGGGCTGTTCAGCTTGGAGAAGAGACGGCTGAGGAGGGATATGATAGAGGTCTACAAAATCATGAGAGGTCTAGAATGGGTAAATGTGAACCAGTTATTTACTCTTTCAGATAATAGAAGGACTAGGGGGCACTCCATGAAGTGAGCAACAAATCAGAGAAAATTATTTTTCACTAAATGCACAATTAAGCTCTGGAATTTGTTGCCAGAGGATGTGGTTAGGGCAGTTAGTGTAGCTGGGTTTAAAAAAGGTTTGGATAAGTTCCTGGAGAAGTTCATTAACTGCTATTAATCAAGTTGAATTAGGGAATAGCCACTGCTATTACTGGCATTAGTAGCATGGGATCTTCTTAGTGTTTGGGTACTTGCCAGGTACTTGTAACCTGGATTGGCCTCTGTTGGAAACAGGATGCTAGGCTTGATGGGCCCTCGGTCTGACCCAATATGGCAACTTCTTATGTTCTTATGAGCAGAAAAATGTGCACACATGTTCAATTTTAAAAAAATTACCTGCATGCCTTATAGGGAAGTGCACAGACATGTGACGAAGTGGACTGTCTTCCAAAGCTCATGCTTAATAAATTGGTTAGTCTCAGGGGTCAGGAACCTTTTTGGTTGAGAGAGCCATAAACGCCACATATTTTAAAATGTAATTCCATGAGAGCCATACAATATGTTTAAAACTAAATACAAGTAAATGTGTGCATTTTATGTAAGATCACACTTTTAAAGTACAAAAAGTCTCTGAAAATATTACACCAGGCCTTAAGACACCAATACACCTCCTATTAGAAAAACGGACCAAGTCAGGCTGCTATAGAGTCCTACACAGAAACTACACGCCAGCAGAAAACCTCACCTGAATCACGTGCTGTCCCTCACCTAACATAGAATAAAGAGACCAAAACGCATAACAAGAAGCATGCAGACAAAACTGAATTGGAAACTGCAATAAGCCAGAGTCTCTGTATGCAGTGTAACAAAGGAAAAAAGAAACATCACCCATCCTTATATAACAAATCAAGAAATATAAAATCATCAGCAGTAAAACTGTACTAACAAAAAGAACATATTTCGAAACTGCTGATGAGTGGAATATCCAATAATTAAAAACTCATATAAAACATTTCCAGATACCAACAAAATATTTCAAAATAGCAGACACAAAGACCCAGTAATGAAAAATAATAAGGATACAAAAATTTTTTTGCTCTGCATACCTGGGAACGTTTGATATCCAGGTGTCCTGAGATTGTTCTGAATTAGCAGGAGGTGGGGTGGTTTGCTTGGAAATTTCTCCTCTCTCAGTCACATACCAGCGCTCTCTCTCACACTGGCTCTCAATGACACACCTATACACACATGCTCTCAGTACTCACATATACACGTTTTTTCTCTCTCACTTATATAGGCTCTTAATTACACACATGCTATCTATCTTTTCACGCTTACACACACACACACACAGGCTTTCAATCACATAAATACATGCTGTCTTTTTCTCTCACACACAGACTCTCATTCACATGCTTACAAACATGTCCTCTCTTTCTCTCATTTACACACAGGCTCTCAATCACATACTCACATGCTCCCTCACCTAAATCAGCTCTCAGTCACACACAGACACACATGGTCTCTCTCTCTCATTTAAACACAGGCTCTCAATCACATACTCACATGCTCCCTCACCTAAATCAGCTCTCAATCACACACAGACACACATGGTCTCTCTCTCTCTCATTTAAACACAGGCTCTCAATCACATACTCCCTCACCTAAACCAGCTCTCAATCACACACAGACACACATGATCTCTCTCTTACTTATACACACAGGCTCTTAATCATACATACACATCATTTCTCTCACACACAAAGGATCTCAATCATACACACATACTCTTTCACACAAACAGGTTTTCAATCACAAACTTACACATACAGGTTCCCAATGGTAAACTTACATTCATGCTCTCTCACTCACAGGCAGGCTCTCAATCACAGACATACTCTCTTTCACATATACAGGCTCTCAATCATTCACATACATGCAATCTCTCACTCACACACACACACACACACACACACACAGGCCCCCCCCCCCCCCCCCCGCGGCCCGGTAGAGGAAGTGGAGCGTATCGGGTGCCTGCGCGGCAAGAAGAGGCCACGCTAGTGCGCTCGGCATCGGCCTGAAGAAAAGAAGACTGCAGCGCGGCTCAGAGGAAAATGAAGAGCTTCAACCGCGGCTGATGGGACTCCGCCTCCGCGAGGGCTGAAAACGAAGAGGTTAGCGTTGGGAGGAGGCTGCTGCTGCTGCCGCGAGTTCCCAGGGTGGGGGAGAGAGAGAGTGAATGAGCGAGCAAACACAACTTGCTCGCTCATTCACTCTCTCTCACCCCCCCGGGAATTCGCGGCAGCAGCAGCCTCCTCCCAACGCTAACCTCTTCGTTTTCAGCCCTCGCGGAGGCGGAGTCCCATCAGCCGCGGTTGAAGCTCTTCATTTTCCTCTGAGCCGCGCTGCAGTCTTCTTTTCTTCAGGCCGATGCCGAGCGCACTAGCGTGGCCTCTTCTTGCCGCGCAGGCACCCGATATGCTCCACTTCCTCTTCCGGGCCGCGGGGGGGGGGGGGGGGAAAGAAGAGAGCACGCCGGTGCCGCTGACTCCAGCTGTCCTGCCGCGTTCCGCCCGGGCTGACAGCATTTTAAGCCCGGGCAGAGGAGGACCGGGGAGCAGCTGGGTCAGCGGGAAAGTGTGGCAACCCTTGTCTGCGAGCCAGATGCAGCCCTCAAAAGAGCCATATCTGGCTCGCGAGCCATGGGTTCCCGACCCCTGGTCTATAAGGTGCCACTCAACTTCTATCATTTTTTTTCAGTTTGTTATTTTGTTTCTTTTCATTTATTGAAATGAAAAAAAACCGAAACAAAAATTTAAAACAACAAAGGGAAAAATGAAAGAAAACAATGTTGGTCTGCATCACAAAAATCTCTCTAAAATCCCTAACATCAAAACTTACTTCCCAGGGCAGGAATGACCCCCTAGTCTCTCCCCCACAGCTGCCACTATTGTAAATGGAGCTTGCAGACTGAGGCGAGCCTCAAAGCCAACTTTTGCCATACAAAATGGCACTGACCAGGTCCCGTCTGCCACCATTTTGTGCAGCAAAAGTCAATAATGGCAGCAGCTTTGGTCTGCCAGCGCCACTTACAAGTGCCATTTACTAGGGATTGCTCCTGCCCTGAGGAAAAAGGTTTCACTAAAAGGGTAAGGGGGAGGCACTGGGGGAGGAGGATTGGGGAAGGGCCAGAAAGGTTGGTTTTTTTTTCAATGTGGTGGTGAGGCATGGTTTTAGTTTTGTTCGTTTTTCTTTCATTTCGTTTAAAAATAAACTGAAACAGGAAAATAAAAATGTACTGTTTCATTGCAAATGAATGCACGCCCCTAATACTTCACGCCCTCATTTGTAATTACTTAAAATAAGTGCACAACTCACTTTTCAAGCACACACTATGCAGGCACTTTATGTTTGGGGAGTAGGTTGGTTTGGGTGAGCTTTGGCACAAACTACCAGGCTGATGCAGAAAGGTTCAGCCGAATGCGCCTTTCTGCATGCACTTCAATGTGCATTTTCTGTGGGCAAAACTTACTGCCAATGCAGCAAGTGGTTTTGCCCACAGAAAATGCGGGCTTCCAAACAGAAGTACTGTTTAGTGCCCTCACACGGAAATCCCATGCAAATGATGGCAATAAGCATTGACACCCACCCCAGGCAGAGAGACTGCATCTGGCCAGCGCGCCTTTTTAGCACTGGAAATGTAAGCCCTGCTATCTGGGGTCAAGTTTCCAGTGCTATGAAAAACAGATTTAAAAAGTTTTAAAACTCTCTGGGCAAGTGCAGGCAGCCACCGTCACCACTTACCTGGATAAATACTGATTTATCAGTCTATCTGGCAGTGGGAAGCCGTCACCAGATAGCCACGAATGTCAGTACTTATACAGCTATCTAGCGCGTTTCGCTGCTACTTAGCCAAATAAAGTACTTATCTGGCTAAGTAATGGCAAACCGCAACAGATAGCCATAAAAGTACTGATTTATGTGTCTATCTAGCAACCACTTCTCACCGCCAGTTAGAAGGATAAATCTGTCCTTATCCGGGTAAGAGGCAGCAGTGGCTGCCTGCGACTTACCCTTATAGCCTGTCTGGGATGTCTCCACCCCCTTCCCTAGTTAAAATGAGCTAAATCTAAATGCATAATAAATAAAAACACTTATCTGTGTAGTGTGTTAGGTGCCTTATGGAAAATTTACTCTTAAGTGTGTGCGGCACCAGCAGTGGCAGACTGGCACTACACTTCTAGCGGTTTAGAGCCTGCCCTTTCAATGACCTGAAAATTAAAGAAACCAGCACAGTCTCAATCAGTTGTAGTTTCACACTGTTCCTTTCCTCCGCTTTCCCCACTTCACAGCAATAATCCCCGTACAGAAAAATATTTACAGGTTAAAAAAAACAAAACAGTCTCACTCTCCACCCGCTTCACACTACAGCCAATTTGCTCTCATTTTTATTCATTGCAGATGTGGAAGACACAGGAAATGCTTGGAAATGAAAATAAAGTTCAGAGCTGGGCAGTGCAGCTTTCACTGTGAAAAAAAAAAAGAGAGTGGTTTTATTAAGACCGGTGCAATGTCTGTGGGGCTGTAGTAGTCAAACTTTGTGGAAGCTTTGCTGCTGCCCCATCTGTGTTCAGTTCTCTGGGATGACTCGGCCTGTGGATCACAGACACCTGCCATGCTCTGCTCCTCTGCCAACATGTTACCGTGAACTCATGGTGCAAGGGCGGCCATGGGGAACACCCAGAGCAGGGATTTAAATCAATGAGAGGGTCCTGTGTAGCAAGGACCTTGAAAGAGATGGCAGAAGTACCCAAAGGAGAAATACACAAATTCAGCTAGGAAACTCCATAGGGAGAGGGGACAGAGCTGGGAACTAACCCTGGGGAGTGGGAAGTTATTTGCCTTCCAGGTGCCTCTGCTGGAAATGCAAAAAGGTGAACTGGATAATATCATTGCACACCTGGCAAAGGATGAGTTAACAAAGATTCATGAAAGAAAAACCTACAGAGAAGAGGAGCAGAAGTGGCAATGGTTCTCCTGGCTGGTCCTGCAACTTTTAAATCCAGGGCTGTGATCTAAGCACTTATTCTTATCAGGGCCTTATTCAATAAAGATTTGTTCCAAGGCTACAGGGTTGGAAAAATCCTTTTTGGCTTGGGAGGAAACTCTAAAGAAAAACCTTCATGCAAGTTTGTTATTTTATTAAGGCAAGTTCAAATGCCAGTGGTTTTATGCAACAGGAGACAATTAAAACCCCCCAAAACAAAATAAAAGAACAAAGCTCATGCCAAGCACTTTAAAGGAGTCTTAAGTACAGCAGACTGCTCCTTATCAGGAGCAAGCAGGGGTTTATAGGAGGGCATTTGACAACGCTTCTCTGGAACTGACATCCAAATGTGAGTTGGTATCCTTTAAATATGTTCTATTTACTTCCTACTGGACACAGAGAGCTATATCATGACACTATAAAACTTTATCTACTCACAGTATTTCATCAGATCCAGTGGCCAGGGTGCTTAAGTTGAAGTGGTGCTTAATGTTAGCCAATGCTCTTTGGCAAGTGAATCCCACTCCTCCCTACAGCAGTCCAGCTTAGTGCAGATCTAGTTTTCTAATTACGCTGTCCTTCTACACTTATGCGTCTTGTACAAGTGCCTGACTGCATTGTGAGGACGGCGGAAGAGGAATCAGTACCTAACAGACACTGCTTATGTTTGTGCTGGTTAATAACCTACCAAGTACAGGGGTTGCCATGGTCCTCAAAAAGCACAAACAGGTCAAGTTTTCAGGATCTCCATACTGAATCTGCATGAGATAGATTTGCATTCACTAGAGGCAAAGTGCATGCAGACTATCTCATGTATATTCATTGTGGATATCCCAAAAATCAGATCTGTTTGTGGCTCTTGAGGACTGGCAATAAGAAGACTGAGGTTATGCCAACATCTCAGGACAATGTGGAGCTATACTAGCCACACTGTACTGTGCACAATAAGCTTTCCAGACACACATCAACCCCCTTAAATGTACTTTGGAAAGTCAGTCAAAAAGAATGTATAAGAAGGTGATGAGAATTATGGTTATTCTCCCAAAGTTCAATATTACACCTGGTAGACGGAGGGGTCCTGAAGAAACCAGCATCCTTTCCAGGTTGTGACATCATTTATTGAACCAGAATAAAAATGTATAAAAAAAATGACAACATTCATAAATTTTTGAGATGGTGTCAATTGCATTTTTAGATAACTTCTGCATTTGTACAATCTTACTTCATTGGGAAATTGTGTGTGTGTGTGTGTGGGGGGGGGGGGGGGGGGGGGGAGGGGGTAGGAGAGAATGGGGAAGAGGAAAGAAATAGCTGCTAAGAGATAGCAATATCAGTCACAGGGCTCCCTGAACGTGGATGCGATGGATTGGTATGTGGTATGCGATGGATTGGTATGTGGAAATAAGCTTCTGACAGATCCAGGGAGGTAAGGAATTCTCCCAGTGGTACCACCCTTATGACCACACGTAGGGTTTCCATGCGGAAGCAGGGTACCTTCAGGTAGTGATTGACGGTCTTGAGGTCCAGTATGGGCCAAAATGTTCCCTCTTTCTTGGGCACAATGAAGTAGATGGAATAGTGCTCGCTCTTTTGTTGGTGCAGAGGCACCAGTGTTATTGCCTTTAGGGCAAGTAGTTTAGATAGTGTGGTTTCCACTGCCTTCCTCTTGGAGAGGTCGTGGCACGGAGAAATCACAAATTTGTCCATAAGGATGCTGTGGAAGTCCAGGTAGTATCCCTCTCGGATGATGGATAGGACCCAATTGTCCGACGTTATCTCGACCCATCTTTGGTAGAAAAGGGCAGGCCTGCCCCTATGATCTCTTCCTGTAGATGGGTCTGCTGAATCGCATTGCATGCTGCGGCTGGGACCTGGCCCTGAGCCGGCTCCTCTTTTGTTGTGTCTGTTCCAAAAGGACTGGCCCTTGCCGGTGGGGTGGGGGGCTTGGTATTTTTGTATGGTCTATAACGCTGGGATCCTCTACCCTTGGGTGCCCGGGGAGGGGGGCATTGGTTCCTCTTGCTCCTGTCCTCCGGTAGATGGGGTACTGGGGACCTGCCCCATTTGTCGGCTAGTTTGTCCAGGTTGCTTCCAAAGAGGAGTGATCCTCTAAAGGGCATTCTCGTGAGCCTCGTTTTAGAGGACGCATCGGCTGAACAGCTTCGGAGCTAGAGCTGTCTTCTGGCTGCCACTATGGACCAGAGGCTCCTGGCTGAGGTGCGCACCAAGTCTGAGGTCGCATCTATGAGGAAAGATATTGCCGGGTCTAATGCCTCAATTGGCGTAGTTGTGTCCCTGGCTATCGCCAGGCAGGCACGTGATCCCACGGCGCAGCAAGCAGCGATCTGTAGGATCATAGCTGATACATCATAAGACTGCTTGAGGATGGATTCCTGCTGTCTGTCACTGGCATCCTTGAAGGAAGCTCCACCCTCGACTGGTATGGTGGTGCGCACCAAGGCATCAACTTTAGGAAACCTCAGGAGTTGCTTCATCGCGGGGTCCAGGGGGTAGAGAGCTTCTAGGGCTCGACTCCCCCCCCCTTGAAGGTGGCCTCTGGGGCGTCCCATTCCAGGTCGATCAGTTGTTGTACAGCCTGTAGCGTAGGGAAATGGTGTGAGGTTTGGTGGAACCCGGCCAGGAAGGGGCTCGCCTTGGACTCTGCTGTGTTGCATGTGTCCGGGATGGCCAATGCCTTCAGACTTGTGGCTACGAGATCTGATAATTCGTCTTTTGGGAAGAAGTGCGTCATGGTACGATGCGGTTCCGTTCCTGGAGGGAATTCCCCTTTTTCCAGGGGTTCTGGTTCCTTCTCCAAATCATCTGTGTCCCCTAAGGGCAGGTATTTGTCCAGGGGCAGCTCATCTGGTGGAGGCTGGGAGGGCCCTGGGAGGTTCTGAGCCACTGACGGGGGTTGTGGTTGTGCTGCTGGTGGTCCTGTCTGTGCATGGATGTAGGATTGTAGTTCCGTGAAGAATCCCGCCCAGGTGAAGTTGCCTGGGACCGCATTGGGTCCGACGGTGCAGCCCTTCCCCACTGTGGAAGGGAAGAGTCGGAAATAGAGAGGTCGGGGTAGTCTCGCTGGTAGATCTGGAGTCCTCTACAGGCTGAGGGGGACCTTGTCTCAGCTCCCCCCGAGCTTCTTCACACAACAGGCACAGGGTGGCGGTCACCTCAGGCTGTGCCGCTCTCAGGTGGCATGCCGGGCAGAGGACTGGGCCTTTAGCTGTCTTGGTCGGCGGTGCCATGATTTGCGCGTGTATCCTGTACAGATGCAAGTACTGCGAGGCCTGGTTATGCCTTCCGGGTGCACCTACATTGTGCGCCTAGGGATGGAAGATGCGCGTGTGGCTGTGCGCACCGGCCCAGTTGTGTGAACAAAGCGGCAACTAAGGGGGGGGGGGGGGGGGAAATGGCGCCAGCGACCACGCGAGCAAGATGGCGGCCCCCCCCCTGGAGAGTCTCCACGTGGGAGGACCCTCGAGCCGGATCGGGGTCTAGCCCATACAGGGCTGCTCAACCCGATTAGACAGATGCCGGGACGATCTGTGTGATTATCCGAGCCTCGGAGACCAGAGACTGAGAGAAAAGTTTTCTACCTTACCTTGTCTCGGCGCTTCCCGGTCTCTTGCTGGGCGTTCTCCAGCTGCGGGGGGAGAGGGGAATACCTTCACTGCCACGCTCAGTCTTAAGAATATAAAAAATTGCCATGCTGGGTCAGACCAAGGGTCCATCAAGCCCAGCATCCTGTTTCCAAAGGAGGCCCAACCAGCCCACAAGAACCTGGCAACTACCCAAACACTAAGAAGATCTAAGCACCTGCTGCCTCTCAGCCACTCCCTTTTCAGGGGGGCTAAGTCCATGCCGGGACAGACGCTTACCTCTGAAGGATCTCGGAAATCACCTCAGGAATTCTAGACTGGGGGAGGGACCCTTAGGTATCGCTGCAGGAGAGCAGGGCTCGTCTGTAGGTAAGATTCTCTCTTTCTTCTTTGAATTTGGAGTTTGGTTTTCTAATGCTGTGCAAGTGTGTGTGAAGTCCCGAACTGCTATGGAGACGGAAAAAACCGAGGAACAGAGCCTCATGTACGGGTATATGTAGTGCTGACGTCAGATTGAAATCTGACTTCATCTCCAACTATTATCAGGAGCACACTATATCTATTGGTCCTGAGTCCATCTGCTACACACTAGGAAAAACATTCTTTAATTTCAATAACTGCTTATAAAATATTTAAAAAATGTTTCACAAAAATGTTAATCTTTTGTTATTGCATCAGTGAGAAATCTAGGACTGATATGCATATGGCAGCACAGTTTTTTTGATACAGACCCTCTCCTGCATTTTACTGGCAACTTCAAAAATTTCTGTCCTCTTCTGGAGTTTATACGGAGCAAAGTTAGGAAATTTCCCCTTTCAACCCACCATACAAAAAATATATTCAAATTCTGATATCCCCTCAGTAATAGTACTTCAAAATCCCTTCCCTGCCAGCCACTTTGTGAAATAACATGAAAACCTACTAAAAAGACATTTAGAACTTGTACAGCATACCAGCCATACCATAACAGTGCTAATACCCAGGGTTTGAACAGTAACAACTTCACCTATGAAAAAGCAAGACTGCAAATCTAGAACACAGTACACTTACTATTGGAAAAACAAAGAAAGCCAGACTGCTCTAGATTCCTACAGAATCTGCATCCTAGTTAGCAAAATCCCTCACCTCTGTCAAACATGCAGAATGCAGACTGACCCTTATCTAATACAGAATAAAAGACCATGAATTATAAACAAGCAGAGAGAAACACAAACTCCAGAAAGTCAGGGGGGGGGGGGGGGGGAGGAGTTAGAGGTGCAGCAGGATATAGCATGCCTGCAACATTTCTGGCTTGGATTGGTGGTGGCAGAGATTGGCAGAGTTGAGGGGAAAGCAGCAGCAGCGATGAGGAATTTTAAGTACCAGCTCTGTACACTGCAGTCTCCTCAAGCAACAAGCACATGGT
Source organism: Rhinatrema bivittatum (assembly GCF_901001135.1). Lineage (NCBI taxonomy): Eukaryota > Metazoa > Chordata > Amphibia > Gymnophiona > Rhinatrematidae > Rhinatrema > Rhinatrema bivittatum. Next base: position 521,246,705 of record NC_042615.1, on the reverse strand, counting down.
GGCTGTTATAGAAAGCATAGGTTTGCTATGTCAAATTTTTGAGGACACACCTTCCACTCTTTGGGGGACACACTGGTTGAGAACCACTGCTTTAGAACAAGAGGCAATGGGCTGAGGGTGAAAGGGGGCTAGATTCAGGAGTAATCATAGGAAAATATATTTACTGACAGGCCCATTCAATAAAGTCCACGGGAGAGCCGGCACTCCGAGACGAGTGCCCGCTCTCCCGATGCACGCCCAGGCACCTTTCCTGGGCACGCTATTCTTTATTTAAATTAGGGCCCACGCCTCTTTATTAGTGGAAGCAGCAGCTGTCAGTGGTCTGACAGCCGACGATTAACCCGCTAACAGCCACACATTTTACTTTCTGTATTGCGGGTGACTAACTAATAGGCTCATCAACGTGCATTTGCATGTGATGAGCACTATTAGTTTCGGGGGGGGGGGGGGGGGGGGTTTGGCTGCTTGTTTTCCACACACTATTACCCCTTACAGTATAAGGGATAATAATAGTGCGTCAAAAATTCACTTCCAAACGGGGGCTAAACTATGCGCTCGGCTGAGCGCACTGTCATGTATTGGCCTGAATGGCTGGTGGATGCATGGAACAGCCTCCTAGTGGACTTGGTGGAGACAAAAACAGTATCTGAATTCAAAAAAAGCATGAGATATATACAGGAAATCTCTAAGAAAGTGATGAGAATTAGGATAAATCAATTGGATGGCTGGGCCAATTCGCTAAGCGATATGGTCTTTTGCTGCCATCAGGTTTCTATGTTTAGGAAGATAAACTGTGCCAGAGGGAACTTGCCTTTGGGCTAAGAGGATCCTGCTGCTACACCAGAGGGATTCTTTCCTTGAGCTGAAGAAGATGGTGTGAGTATCAGTGGAAAGGAAAAGAGGAGCAGGATAGGCTTGGGTAGAGTCTGAGTAACTAAAAGAGGCTATACTGTACAACATGATATATTGTAGCAATAGAAGTAAACTGGTATTAAAGGAAGAAAAGGTTTGAGCAGGAAGTAAGAAGGAAGTTCAGGTTGTTTGAGTGAAGAGCTGCTTAAGCCCTGAAATATTTGGTTGATTACCATTTGTCAACATATCACACACACTCTTACACTTCCATACAGAGAGAGAAGCTGGCTGGGTAAAGATGGCTGAAGGCTTGTAGTCAACAACCATACTGCAGCATCTCACCTGCCCTGTCGCCACTCTAGTGTAAAGCCCTGAGAAGTGGAAGTAGGTGCTGCCGCCAACACTGAGGCATGGGGATATTAGCAATGTGCTGGATAATATGGTAAGCAGCATGTGTTAAGCTCCATGCCATTTTTTATTGATGCTTATGTCCAGGCATCCAAGAACACTTAGATTTTTATTGAAAGCAAAAATTTTTATTGAACAATATAAGTATTCTTGGGAGATGCTGATGCCACTTCTCTTCAAACTGTCCACCAGCATCTCTTCGTATACAGAAGTGATCCTTCTTTATAGATAACATACAATATTGTGGAACATTCTAGTGTGCGTGACTGCCTAGAGAATAATTTACATAGGTTGTCATGTCAACAGCATGATAAGATCATCCCTAGCTAACACTGAGTATTTCTCCAAGGTGGGGCCCATTTACCATCACTCTCTAGCTAGTCCTTTGTTCTGTTAGAATCTTGCTGGTCAGGGTAATTAACCCATCTGTGGCTGTGTTTATAGAAACCGCTGAAAAGGAGTGCTTCATTGTGACAATATGCCGGAAGCTCCCTCCGTTGGCTTCTGCTTTGTATGACCCTATGAGTAGGTGTCACTGTATGGAGCCAGCTTGACTGCCTGTCCAGATATCCTTGGGAATTCTGAAAGTCATGCTCAGCAAGTCACTTTGAGGTCACATAGGCTAAGAGAGCAGAGGATGCTGGGTCAGTTACCATTCTCCATGTTGGTTTTCTGTTCAGGCACACTCCTCACATGTTCTGTGTTCAATCAACAGGGAATGAAGAATTTACTACACCCTGGGCCTGAGGAATACTTTGGCAGATGTTGCTCTCCCCTAGGACTAATGGAGAAGTGGGGGGCTGAGAGGCAGGGTCTCCTTCCCACACAGGACCTCAGAGAGCCCCCAACCCCACTTCTCATGGCACTTAACATGTCCAAATATGGTCCTCACGCCAAATGGTTTGCCCATGCCTGGGATAGAGGGAAGCCTCCTGGGACACACACTCTGCCATTAATTCTCATCAGCAAAGACAGAGTAGTAGTAGCAGTCATCTTTCCTCCCTGGCCAGGTCAGAGCATGTCACCTCCATTATATACCTAAATCCTGCTGGCCCCTTCGGCCAGGAAACTTAAATACAAGGCTCCTGTACCACAGCACATATATTTTTTTGTCCTGAACCACACTGATAACAGATTTGTACGGTGTTATAATTTGAAAGTAAAATGACACTCATACATCAACTCCCATCTCGCTTAAGATTGGTGCAGCTTGAAACAAATGTAGCATGTGTACACAGATTCATGTATCTATGTTCTTATGCAGGCCTAAACAAACTTGTCAACAAAAGCTGGTCTCCTTTCCCATAGGAAATGTTGCTAACAGCACTGCCAGAAAATCATAAAAATTGATCCATGCATTTTCCAGGCCTGGCTACAGGCTCTAGCCATGTTCTCCTGCAGGAACCCCAGTCTTTAAAATGCCTATTATTGTTTGCATGAAGCTTGTTCAATAAAATAATACTGACCTACAAAATAAAAACAAATCAAGATGGCCGGGGGGGGGGGGGAAGAGAGCTCAGAACTGCTGGGAGGCAGTTTTTTGTGAAGAAGAAAATCTTGCAAAAAATAAATAAAATGCCTTTAGCGGGTAATTTAATAACTATGCACTAAGGTAGAGCTGAAATTTGTATGTAATTTGTACACACAGACTTTAGCCAAGATTTTCAAAGCAAACTTGTGCACATAAGTTCAGTTGGAAAATGCTGGGGTAATTTGTGTAGTATGTGCATAGATGAGCTCACGTAAGATCCAGCTCCTGTTTGGAGGGCCTAACTTATGCAGGATTACATATGCATACTTTCGAAAATCAAACTGGATGCACATTAAGTTCCAACTCTGCACCCTCTCTCCCACCCCAGAACCCTTCTCTGTAGTGAGTGTTCATACTTTTCTGTGCATGGAGACCCTATTTTACAGTAGACATTTACACACAAAGCCAGGGGGGTTGAAAACAAGGACTTTAATATCCAAATAAAAAATGAAATGTTAAGCAGTACCGTACTGCAGGAAAGCTAACTTATGCAGAAAAAGTTTAGAAACAAAGGCAAGAGCTAAAAGCCAAAAAACCCATGTAGGACCACTGCTTAAATTTGCTGATTAATCAGACGCAAGTCCTGAAAATACTGGAGGCTCTAGCAAAGTGCAGCACACCAGAGACAAAGCTACTGGAGATTTCAAAATTGGGGAAATACCTGCAACAGGAGAGCAGATCAGCTAGTGCTGCCGAGCTACTGAAAAGCACCAAGACAAGCAAACCAAACTGCTCTCCTTCACTTCGGTACAAAAAAAACCAAACAAAAAAAAGGAGCCATCCAGAAAACATTTGCAGAACATTTATTATATCCAGTCAGACAGCAGGAACCAAAGACCTCTCTTCATCTGACTGCAGCATCTAGTTGGAAAGAAACAAGGAACAGTTTTAGCTTTGATTTGATGTTTTTTTTCTTAGTTGGCTCCTTTCTGCACTGAGATGCGTGGGAGCAATTTGTTTGCCTGTTTTGGAACCCCTAGAGCCTCAACATGTATGCAGAGGGCAGCTCAGTAACCAAGTCCTGCTTTAGCTTGCATGTTAAAGTTTACTGGGGGAAAAAAAAAGGAATGTGCCAAAGTGCTGCCGCTCGCAGTCAGTTGCACCACCTAAGCACTGCTTACTTATTAAGCTGAAATGCTTTGAACTTTGACACAGGAAATGGCCCATACAGTGCAACTTAACGCTGCAGGGCCGCACTCATCAATAGTTTGGGCATGTTATCAGGCCCTAGCCTGATGTACGGCTAAGTAATTGCCACTATATATATGGTAATATTTCTCCAAATTGAGAATTTAAAGGCAAAATCAAATTAAATTAGGCATCATGATGGATAACCTTTGTTACAATGGGTACAGCTCTTGAGCAAGGAATCCAGCATGAAGGTAATAAAACCAAACATGAATGAAAGGTGATGGTTACAGTGCCAGTGATTCCTAGGAGGAATGCAACAGCACCTGGCATGCATAGAAAACCTAAATAAAAAATTAAAAAAAAAAGGTTTTAAAAACAATAGCAGGGTGAATATTTTTCTATGTAAGAAGCATTCACACAACACAGAGTTCTTATCCAGGCTTGTCTTTACTTTAGAATCTGCATGAAAAACAGCCTCTTTTTCCGTCATCTTCCAAAATCCATCACAATTGTACCTGCATGAACAGGTTGTGCACAATATCAGCTAGAGAGCCAGCTTATAGCTTTTGTTGCATGCGCTCTTGGGCGCCACCAGAGGGACCTTTGTCAACCACTCTCTTATCTGGAGGAAGGTTAGCACGCTGCAGTCTCTAGCATGGTCCAAGAAGAGAGCTCACACCAGCTACCCCCTTTTTTTTTTTTTTTTTTAAAGCTAAAGGACTAACTAGACTACACACTTCTTCATTGCATATTTGATCAATGTAGGAAGAACAAGGACAACCAACATCTATCTCCCTCTTCCCCTAATTTACCAAACATGACCCTCCTCAGGAAAAAGGGTTTTTGTGTTTTTGTTTTTTGCAAAAGGTCAAAAGAAGGGCTGAGAGATGCCAGCATAAAAAAAAAACAAAACCCAAAAACCCTGAAACAATAAAAGCCCTACTTTCATAAATTATGATCTGCTTTGAAATGCTACTGCTAATTTGTGGGAAAATACATTGTCTAGGTTCCAAAACACATTAAATGACAAACATGTTTTTATAGAGCAAAAGCCTAAGTAACAAAAGAGACAATGTGATAAAACACGTTTTATGCTCTGTAAGCCACCGGATGCAAGTGAACTGCTGACAAGAATAAAAGCAAGATTTCATGTAAACTAAGAAAGGAACGGGGGCAACGTTCATCTTTTCTTCGGAGGCAAATGCCCAGGTCCTTAACTTTTCACTAGGGGGTAGATTTTCAGAGCCCTGCGCGCCGGGAAGCCTATTTTACATAGGCCTCCCGGCGCGCGCAGAGCCCCGGGACTCGCGTACGTCCCGGGGTTTTCGGAGGGGGGCGTGTCGGGGGCGTGTCGGGGGGCGGGCCCGGTCGACGCGGCGTTTCGGGGGCGGGGCGGCCGCGTTTTGGGGGCGGGTACGGGGCGTGGCTACGGCCCGGGGGCGTGGCCGCGCCCTCCGTACCCGCCCCCAGGTCGCGGCCCGGCGCGCAGCAGGCCCGCTGGCGCGCGGGGATTTACGTCTCCCTCCGGGAGGCGTAAATCCCCCGACAAAGGTAGGGGGGGGGTGTAGACAGGGCCGGGTGGGTGGGTTAGGTAGGGGAAGGGAGGGTAAGGTGAGGGGAGGGCAAAGGAAAGTTCCCTCCGAGGCCGCTCCGATTTCGGAGCGGCCTTGGAGGGAACGGGGGGAGGCAGCGCGGCTCGGCGCGCGCAGGCTATACAAAATCGATAGCCTTGCGCGCGCCGATCCCGGATTTTAGTGGATACGCGCGGCTCCGCGCGTATCTACTAAAATCCAGCGTACTTTTGCTTGAGTCTGATGCGCAAGCAAAAGTAGGCTGTTCGCGCGCCTCTTAAAATCTACCCCTAGGCTTAGACAATGCTGAAGTCAGCTCAGTGAAAAGCAGTAGGGGCCATGCTCTTCGCTCGGAAGTCTAACAGGAGAAAGAATCAGTGGAGGAGTGGGGAGGGGGTCGCCGCTGCCCAGCATACCCACCCCCTCCCACAGCGCCATGGTACAAGGTGGCGCGGGTGTAACCAGCAGTCCTTTCTTGGTATTTTAAGATGCCCTTGAAATCCCTTCAACTGGAAAGGAAGGTTAAGTGGACGCTGAAAAAAAAAAAAAAAGTAAACAGTTTACAAGCAAATAAATTCCCGTGTTGTGAAACAGTCCCTTCAAATAAGGGCAGGATTGGAAAACAATTCGCTTTTCAAAAGCAGCATTTCTACAAGATGATGTTTTCCCCTTGAAACTGAAGGTGGGTGCTACCAACTCTGCCTAGTGTCTGTTTTGGCAAAGTGCATGGGGGAGGAGGGCTGCGGCCATGGCACAGGAGGGTAGAACCCACTTTTCAGTTTCACTGGATCCTCGCGGTCACTCTTCAGATGGACCCACGTTTGGACCTGCTCAGTTTCAAGTCTTTACTTTCAGCACACAGACGGACAGTGCAAGCACTGCCACACATACTGCAGTCCTTCAGTTTTGAGGGTAGGATTGTTCTTTTTCAGACTCAAAAGAAAAAAAAAAATTTGCAAGAAAGAAACATCAAAGCACTTACTTATTTCGTTGGAATGCACCACTCATAGGCAGAAGCACTGACTGAACTGCTGTGGAGGATATCCTAAAAAAGGCTTCATTTAATGCTCAGTAAAAGTATATTTGTTGGGGGGGGGGGGGGGGGGGGGAGGATGTGAAAATTTCATGATGCTTGGTTTCTTTGGTACTAAAATTTGCCTATGGTTTTGACTTCTAACCAATGGCAGAGCAGCTTGCAAAATGCTTAATGACATCACAATGTATACCAACCTACTTGATGCTTTGACTGAACTGGCCTGGTTCCTTATGGAAAAAGGAAAAGGTGGTGGGGTCACAGGCACTGTTCCCTCTAAGCTGTACACATGTGCAGATGGCAAAACATGGTGCACATAACAAACCCAGATATTACAGTATTATAGTGGCTCGTAGTGCACACATTTGAATTTAGCTTATAAAAAGTTACATGAAAGAACATTTCTGCAGATGTAGCCTTTCACAAAATAGAAGGAATTCCATATCTATGTTTTTGAACAATTTGTAGACCCTGGTTTCATTGACAATGTACATCTGATGTTATGCTGTTCAGGCCTTGTTGTTCTATTTGTCAACTCTATCCTGCGCGTATCTTTTCGGTGGTACTGTGAGCTGTATCTATGTTCTATTTTCTGGAAATATAAGTTTAAAAAAAATGAGAAGGAACCCTGGTCACAGGGTGCTCTATCTGTGGTAGAAATTTGAAAGAAATTGGATGAATGGTTTAAAAGGTAACTGGGGGAGGGGGGCAAACACACACATACACCTGATGATTTCACAGGGCGAGTTTTGCTATAGGAAACCAGACTGAAAATATATGCCGATCACTCTGCATTGTTTTGGTTTAAATCAGACCATGATTTCATCCATTTCTGTTAAAAATAATTAACTGATCTTTTCTTTCCTTTTAAACACCATTAATTGTTGGCAGTGTAAACGTAGGATTTTGCTCATGATTTAGTGACAAGCAGAAGTGAAACAGCATTGGGAAGCCCTTCATGTCCTTGTCCATGAGCCCCAGTGTTCAAATATACCTTCACTGTAAATCAACTAAGCAAAGCCTTTTGCAAAACATTCTTTACAGGCACTTTTGCAAATACTTAACTGTTGTTCAGTTGTCAGACTAGAAATGCATGAGGACAAAATGGCAGTTTACAACTTTAGCAATGGGGAGGGCAAAACCTATCCCCCAAAACAATGCCCACCCTCCAACAGTCCACATAACTATCTGTAGTCATTTTCCACACCCCAAAAAAGTATGCCAATATTGTTTGTCTCTTTCATAAAAATAAATAATGATAAATAAAAAACAAAAAACAACAAAAAAAAACAAACCACCCCTTTTTCTCCATTGGATTTCAGCATCAACAAGAAAGGTGAGAGCAGCACAGATCTAGCCACTCTTCTAGCCTGCGGCAAGAAAATTCTGCCCTACTGAATACCAATTCCACTCCCCTCCCCCCCCGCCCCATCCGCTGGCAGGTTTCACTCATACATATCACTGGCCCAGGAAGGTAACCAGCCACTTCCTGTATGCGGCAGCAAGCCTGGCCTGCTCGGGGTTCCTGCAGGCAGACAGGATATCGTCAGCAAACCTCTGCTCCGCTCCCACGCCCAGGTAGTCTTGTTCAGGGCCTCGCTTCAGGCGTTTGATCTCTTGAGTGTAGTGTTGCCTGCTGCCATCCACCCCGCTGTCCACGTCCATGGCCTGAGAGGGGTGGCAAAGCAGAGCGGGAGCACCGATGCAGGAGCCGTTCAGAGTTCTGTTGCCGTTGCTAGCCCCGCAGATGGGCCGTGAGGCAGCATGAAGACACTCGGTGCTTAACTGATGCAGCAGACAAAAAACCTGTCGCCTTTACAAAGTTGAAGGGGAGAGAGGGGGAGGGGGGGGGAAAGATGACATGTCACATCAGGTGTCTGGTTGAAGGTTAAACATCTACTACTTCACTTAAATAACTAAGATAGCAGGGGACTTAATGAGACATAAAAAAAACCCCTCCACAAGTCAGGGCCAATCTTTCAGTACCAATAGTCACCTTGGCACCAACCCACGCTGGACTTATAAAGCAGTGCTAGAGGAAGATGGCTGCTAGGCAGTGGATTGAGTCGTAATGTCTGAATTTTTTAGGTTCATTTCTCTCCCTCTCCCACCCCACCCCACCTCCTCCACTGGTGAATGGATCGCTGAACCAAACGGGAACTGGATCTGTGTCAGGCTGGAGCCTAAACTAGTTTGTATTTGTGATACATAAATTAGAAATACCCAAAATATTTATCGCCGTGACTCATATTTCCCAGGAATTTACAGGAAAATTGCATGTGTCCATAGAGGGAAAGAGAAAATGTAATAGGGAACACTGCAAATAACAAAAATTGTACTTCTCAGGTTGCAATTAAAGAAAAAAAAAAGCAAAAAAACAAACAAACAAAAGCATTTTTGCTAACGCTGGTCACATTTTGCTGGAGCCTTGCCGTGTATTCTTTCAGCAGGAGCACATCGCTAACAGAGCATGCTGTCCTCCACTGACAGTCGTAAACTGACTGGGGACTGTGCATATAATTTTTCTGATCACTAAGAACATATTAGCAAATGACTTCTGTTCCCTATTACAGAGTATGGTTACATCAAATTAAAAATCACTCACGTTATTATTTACATCCCCACTGTGCTAAAGGTTATCACTTTATGGTCCCTTAATGGTAAGGGGAAGAGCAGAGAGGACTGGTTAGCAAAAATCCAGTTTTAACTACATAGCTTCTTTCCCCAGTTAAACTGTTACAGTCATTGCTACCCTGCATGCAGATATAATTAGGGCAATTGCTTTTCTTTATGGTTTGAGAGAACAAGAACTACAGTGAGATCACTTTTCCATGTCTGAGATGAAGGCCATGTTCTTGTGCCAAGCCGAGGACGCTGTAAACCTCACCCACGTCTCCGCCACCTGTGACTAATAGTCACCCCCAGCTCATGAAAGCGGCACCTTCACTCCACCTCACCCTAACACAGAAGTGATCTTTTCTTTCAGTGCAATAAGTGATATAAAACCTGCTCTCTTCCCCCCCCCCCACCCCCACACACTAAAAGAAAGAGGGGATTAAATAGCACTAGGAGTGGCCACATTATCAAGTTTAATCATAGTCTCCGCTGAAAAGTTTAAAGGAAATCTGCATATCACAAATGACATGGAGTAGCATTTGTATCAATTTGTATTTGGGAGAACCATGCAGAGCGGGCAGGAGCACAAATGCTGATTTGCCTCTCCAGCTAGTGTGCAGTGCGTGTGCGGCGGGGCTGTGCTCACCTGTGACACCACAGTGTTTCATGGCCAGGGTACGATTCGATGAGATCCATGCTGAGCTCCATTTCCTCCTCTAGCAGAAGAGGGATGTTGACTCTCTGAAGCTCGTCGTGGGTCCCTTCGCTTTTAGGAAGACAGCGTGTTTGCTCATTGGTAGGTAGTGCATCTAGTGGGGTACTGCCGCCTGTAACCGCTTTGTCCATTAAACACTTTAGCAAGAACTGGCGGTAGTGGAACCCGCTGTGGTCAGAGATGTGCATGGCCACCCAGTGTTTCGTGGAAGACAGTTCGTTGAGAAGGGTCTGCAGAGGATATGCAAGCTGTGAGAAATCAACACACTACCAGTGAGAGCAAATACTGCTGCAGCTGGAAGGGAAAGGAGGAGTACAAAATAGCCTTTGGCAGCATGCTCCAATTCACATCCCAACTCCCTCTAGCCTCTTGAGAAATTGGTTTGTGAACTATAATTTACTTAAAACAATATAATGAAACACCAGACTTTGTTATTCATGACCAATTTTGTGAAGTGAACAATCTCCACCTGAAACGCAATCAATACAACATACTGAGGATCAGTCAAACAAAGGACATGGCAAAATAGAGTCAGAAATGGGTATTCATACAGTATATGTGGTTAAAGTACACTGAGAACAGGAAATGCCTTTTTTATATTAGAACATAAGAACATGCCATACTGTGTCAGAGCAAAGGGCCATCAAGCTCAGCATCCTGTTTCCAACAGTGGCCAAGCCAGGTATCAAGAACCTGGCAAGATCCAAAATAGCATACAGATCTCATGCTGCTATCACACAGTGATACATAGTGGCTATTCCCGGAGTCTACTTGTTAATACTAGTTTATGGACTTCTCATCCAGGAACCTGTCCAAACCTCTAACTGTCTTTACGACATCCGCTGGCAATGAATTCCAGAGCTTAATTGTGCACTGCACCTTGCAATGAAAAGGTTGGACAAAACGCAGAGATTTAAGCCCCTAAAACAGGCATAAGCTGATGCCGAAGCGCAGCTGTGTTGGGCATTGTAAGGATTTGGACTGTGGAATCCTTTGCTGCATTAGATAAATGGCGATAACACTTCAGTTTTAATTGCAAAAGAAAAGATCTTGAAAAAGAGTAGGTTATTTGGACGGTATAATAGACAGCACTATTGAATACCAATTCTACTCCCCCCCAATCCCCTGACATGTTTTGCTCATTTCCATCACTGGCCCAGAAAATAACCAGCCACTTCCTGTATGCAGCAGCAAACCTGGCCTGCTCGGCCACAGTGCAAGAACTGGACTTACATGGGCAATGATTTAACATAATAGCAGTGTACAATATACAAAGGCATATCATATTCTAAATGTAATTTAAACTGCATATATTAATGCACATTTCTGACAATACTTGCCATGTTCTTTGACTAATTCATAGTACATTACTTTGTGAAGTAATATTACCTCCTTAAGACAAATATATACATATGTACAATATGACCTGGGATTCAGATTTTGTTGTTTCTTTAGGACAGGACAAGGAATCTTCCCTGGTGGTTGGTTCATGTCTTAAGGCAGTGCGTTTTAAACCCCCACCCCTACAAAATCAATATTACATAGGATCTCAATCTTAGTCAAAACTGACAAGAAAAAGGACTGATTTTAGCAAAACGCTGCTTATGTTTTTCTGTCGATCAGCAGGGCTGAATTGGCCATTACTTGTGGGTGATGCCATCTGGCAGCACCGAACAGACCGCTTTCTCTTACCTACTAGAGCTTTTGCTCTACTAAGTGCAAGAATTCCCCACTGTGTACAATTCTGGTTGCTGCATCTCAAAAAAAGATATAGTTACAATGAAGGTACAGAGAAGGGCTACCAAAATGATAAAGGGGATGGAACAGCCCCCCTATGAGGAAAGACTAAAGAGGTTAGGACTTTTCAGCTTGGAGAAGAGACAGCTGAGGGGGGATATGTTAGAGGTGTTTAAAATCATGAGAGGTCTAGAACGGGTAGATGTGAATCTGTTATTTACACTTTCGGATAATAGAAAGACTAGGGGGCACTCCATGAAGTTAGCATGTGGCACATTTAAAACTAATGGGAGAAAGTTCTTTTTCACTCAACGCACAATTAAACTCTGGAATTTGTTGCCAGAGGAGGTGGTTAGTGCAGTTAGTGTAGCTGTGTTTAAAAAAGGATTGGATAAGTTCTTGGAGGAGAAGTCCATTACCTGCTATTAATTAGGTTGACTTGGAAAATAGCCACTGGTATTACTAGCAACAGTAACATGGGATAGACTTAGTTTTTGGGTACTTGCCAGGTTCTTATGGCCTGGATTGGCCACTGTTGGACACAGGATGCTGGGCTTGATGGACCCTTGGTCTGACCCAGTATGGCATGTTCTTATGTTCTTAGATACGCCACCATAGTGGTTCTAGTTCAAGAACTTTGCTTGTGGAGGAATTAAGCCAGTCAGTGCTTTCCTTCTGTCAGAGTGGGTAAACACTCAGATCATTCAACGGACAGAAAAGTTCGAGTCACTTTGGGTCACATGGCAACAGCAATTCATGTAGTTTCACTAAGTCACCTTCACATAAGGCTGCTGCAATGGGGTCTTCCCTTCCAATGGGAACAGCTCATAAGAACGTAAGATATGACATACTGGGTAAAACCAAGGGTCCATGAAGCCCAGTATCCTTTCTAAAAGTGGCCAATCCAAGTCACAAGCACCTGGCAAGTACCAAACATTAAATAGATCCTATGCTACTAATGCCAGCAAGAAGCAGTGGCTATTCTTTATAGATTAATAGCAGTTTCTATACCTCTCCTCCAGGAACTTATCCAAAGCTTTTTTAAACCCAGCTACACTAGCTCACTTAACCCTTGTTATCCAGAGTGAATTTCACAACATATGAAACAGGATTTATGCTGGTGGCTAGATCTACATCATTCAAGAAGGATTTCTACTCCATCTACTTCCACACAAAATCACATTGGTGACGGATGCCTCCACATAAGATTGGGGAGCCCATACAGGACATTTGCAAACTCAAGGAACTTGGTTATTCATGGAAAAACAGTTTAAAATGAACCTCCTAGGACGGAGGGCAATCAAGTGTGCTCTGACTACATTCACTTGCTTCTTTTTCGGGGGAAGAACATTCTTATTCAAACCGACAACCAAGTAGCCATGTTCTATGTGAACAAAACAAGAAGGCACAGGATCATGGAATCTTTGCCACAAAGCGATAAAGATATGGGAATGGGCATGCAAACATCAAGCTGTTTTGCAAGATTTCTACCTTCCAGGGATCTCCAAAACGGTAGCAGATCACCTTAGCAGAGTTTTTTCGACCACATGAATTGCATCTACATTAGTCAACAACCAACACGAAACTCAATCTATGGTGTCTCCCAACAATTCGACCTGTTTGAATCAGAGCAAACAGAAAACCTTTTAAGTTTTGCTCCATTCTTCCAAGCAAGCTCACATTAACTCAGGATGCTTTTCTGCTTGATTGGAATGCAGATCTCATATATGCTTTTCCACCGATTCCACAGATAACCAGAAAGGTACAAACTGCTCAAAGACTGGACCTGTTTGATCCTCATAGCTCCAGCATGGCCCATCAAGTTTGGTTAGAGCATCTAGTTCAGCTGTCCAGAAGTCCTATGATTCCTCTCCAGTCAGATCTATTTGTGTTACCTCAAAAAGAGGGGAATCTGTTTAATCTGAACCTTCCCTCACTCAACTTGATGGCTTGGATGCAGAGTACTCAACTCGGTACCCAAAGAAGTTGAGGACATTCTAGTGTCTGCCAGAAAACCATCAACTAGAAGAGCTACAGATTTAAATGAAGAAGGTTCTCCACATGATGTAAACACAATATCTTGGATCCATTTGCATGGAACTATTTACTCATTCTTTCTGATTCAGGATTCAACACCTCATCAGTGTGAGTTCATCTCATGTGCCATAGCAGCTTTCTAAGCTGAAATTGAGAGCAAGACTAATTCAACTTATCAATTAAGTTTACAGGTTCATGAAAGGATTATGGTATTCTGAACCTCCAGTCTTAAAACCCCTAGGATCTAAATGTAGTTCTAGCACAACTGATGAAGCCGCCATATGAATCACTGGAGTTGGCTTCTCTCAAGTTCCTAACTTGGAAAGTAATATTCCTGGTAGCAGTAACGTCAGCCCGAAGAGTTATAGAGCTTCAGGTTTTAGTTTGTTATCCATCTTATCCACAATTCTACAATGGAGTGGTACTCTACTACCAAAAATATCTGCTTTTCATATTAATCAAGCCATTGTGTTGCCTATGTTCTGAGACCACATGTACAAGAAAGCCCTTCATACTGTAAAAGGGCATTGGCTTACTACAAGAGAACAATGCAGCTTCATCATCAGACTTCTCAGTCATTCATCTCTTACCACCTGAAGAGACTAGGCCTGACAATGGCCAAACATATATTATCCAACTAGCTAGAAGATTGCATTGTGCACTGCTATACACTAGCAGGCCTACAAAACACAGACATCACCAAGGTTCATCAGGTTGGAGCCATGGTTGTATTAATTGCTTGGCTGCGAGATATGCCTCTCAAAGACATTGGCAAAGCTGCAGCTTGGTTATCAGTACACATCTTTGTGTTCCATTACTGTCTGGACAATCCTTCAGAGTGACAGTAAATTCAGACAAGCAGTTTTGCTAAGACTGTTCACCCAGTAGTCCACTTTACATGGGGGAGGGGGGGGGAGGGTGGTCCAGATTGCTTACTCAGTAAACTCTCCGCTCTCGCCCTCAGCCTGGGACTCCCCTCATGTAATGGCTAATTCAGCCCTGCTTACTGACGGAAAAAGCAAGTTTGCTTGCCATAAACTGTGCTTTCCATAGATAGCAGGATGAATTAGTCATAGCACATACCTGTCCGCCTCCCTGAAGAGTCAACTATCAGCTAAAAGTAGCTCTAACAATAACTGAGGGGTTCAAGAGGCAACACCTGAGCGAGAATTCCCACATGTTCAGTACAGCAAAAGCTCTAGAAACATAGAAATGACGGCAGAAGAAGACCAAACGGCCCATCCAGTCTGCCCAGCAAGTCACGCAGTTCATCCATTTATTTTATTTTTTTTTCCCACCCTTTTTCTCCCCCTCCCCCGTCACTATTGGCTTCCAGCACCCTCTGGCCCCAACTCCCTTCCACCCCTCCACCATGCAGAGAGCAGCGCCGTATCCGCATCCCAGTGAACATCCAGCTCAATCAGGGGTAGCAACCGCCGCAACAAGCAGGCCACACCCCTGCCCCATACTCTTACCCACCCCTGCTTTGTTTGTTTGTTTCTTGTTTTTGTTTGGTTTTTTTTGGAGATGGCAGCCCTCCGTGAAGGTGGAACACCAACCACTGGCCACTGGCATCCCGCTCCGTAAATGCCTCTGTGGCTACTGCCGCTCCGTGCAGTGTTTTGCTGCCTGAAGGTGGAACCCCCAACTACTGGCCACTGGCATCCCGCTCCGTGAATGCCTCTGTGGCTACTGCCGCTCCGTGCAGTGTTTTGCTGCCTGAAGGTGGAACCCCCAACTACTGGCCACTGGCATCCCGCTCCGTGAATGCCTCTGTGGCTACTGCCGCTCCGTGCAGTGTTTTGCTGCCTGAAGGTGGAACCCCCAACTACTGGCCACTGGCATCCCGCTCCGTGAATGCCTCTGTGGCTACTGCCGCTCCGTGCAGTGTTTTGCTGCCTCCTCTTTATTTACGCCCACTAGACTTGATGGATCCACAGTGTTTATATCCCACGCCCCTTTGAAGTCCTTCACAGTTTTAGACTTCACCACTTCCTCCAGAAGGGCATTCCAGGCATCCACCACCCTTTCCGTGAAGAAATACTTCCTGACATTGGTTCTTAGTCTTCCTCCCTGGAGCCTCTGCTCGTGACCTCTGGTTCTGCTGATTTTTTTCCCGACGGAAAAGGTCTGTCGTTGTCTTTGGATCATTAAAGTTTTTTAAGTATCTGAAAGTCTGAATCATATCACCCCTGCTCCTCCTTTCCTCCAGGGTGTACATATTTAGATTCTTCAATCTCTCCTCGTATGTCATCCGTTGAAGATCCTCCACCTTCCTGGTCGCCCTTCTCTGTACCGCTTCCATCTTGTCTTTGTCTCTTTGTAGATACGGTCTCCAGAACTGAACACAGTACTCCAGGTGAGGCCTCAGCAAGGACCTGTACAAGGGAATAATCACTTCCCTTTTCTTACTCGATATTCCTCTCTCTATGCAGCCCAGCATTCTTCTGGCTTTTGCTATCGCCTTGTCGCATTGTTTCGCAGACTTCATATCATTAGACACTATCACTCCAAGGTCCCTCTCCTGCTCCGTGCACATCAGCCTTCCCCCCCCCCCCCATCGAATACAATAGCTAAGATGTCCATTCAATGCTGCTGGATGACATCACTCACATGTAATGACTAATTCATCCTATCTACAGAAAACACCATTTATGGCAAGCAAACTTGCAAGGTCATTCATTAAAATGTTTTATGGCATTAATGCACACGATAACGCGCTAACACATGTGATAATTGTATTATTGTTCGGCACGAATGCAAATTTTTAGAAGGGGTGGGATTAAGGAGGGGTTTTGGCAGGATTTATTTATTTATTTATTTAAATGGTTTTATATACCGACAACCGTTTACACATCGTGTCGGTTTATATGTAACTTATAACCAATGTATATATAGGCATTGCCTTTACAAAGAACAGTAAACAGTAAAAAGCAGTAACAGAGCAACAACTAGATAAATTAGAAATGGGGGATTCAACTGGGAGAGACATAGGAGGGGGCAGGGAAGGGGAACACAATGACACACAGGGGAAAGGTTATGCATAGGGTTTAGCGAAAATATTTGTTAAATACAGGTTATATACATGGTTATATAACCCTGTATACAACACCCATGGAAATGAGGTTATATACATGGTTATATAAAATTCTTTATATACAAAGTAAAGCGAGGAGAGGAAGGCTAGAAGGGGCAAGTGTTAGAAATGGATCCTGAAGGGGGAGGGTTTGTAATTGATGATGAAAGGGGGTAAGCTTGGAGGAAGAGCCAGGTTTTAAGTTTCTTTTTGAATTTAGGTGTGGAGGTTTCGGTGCGTAGGTCGAGATTAATGAAAACGAGGCGTGCTATCGCATGGTTTTTAAGCCAGAAATAACTATACCTTTTTTTCCTGGCATTAAGCTGTGCAATATGCCCAAAACGGCCATAACACAATTTGTGATAAATTTTGCAAATTGCATTTCAGTCATTTCTGGGCTTGGGGGGTGGGAGGGAGGAGAGGAATGGAGTGGAGTAGAAAGCCTCTGGGGAGGCCTTCATAGTATTTAGCTATTTATTTGACTATAGGAGAGGCCAGTTAATAGCCTGAAGTGAAGTGTTGGTGGTGCTAAATGACGTCAAATCTTTACAGAGGTGTACTGTGCAGTTCGTATGTCTCAGTCTGCATGTAAAACTGGCCCCTAAACCACCACCACCACCAATTCACCTTGAGCTATTACATGCCCCTCCTATAGAGATATAAATAGTTGACTATTATGAGGGCCTTATAAATAGGCTCTCGCTCTCTCTCTCGGAACTTCGAGAGCTGCGAAACAGAAGTATTGCGGGTTGTGAAAAATTTACCGCACCATGCGATACTACCAATGCGAAGCTCTGTTACCACGCAGTGTGGTAATTCTAAAAATTACCCTAAACACGCCCCTTTCTTTTATCACAGGCGTTATATGCATGCAATATTATAGCATTTTGATGAATCCAGGGTTTGCTGAGCTACAAATGTAAGGGACTTTAGAATAGTGCTTTCTTTCTCTCGAAGTTTTAAAATTATCAGACACCAAACTACCTTGCTGACAGGGCCCAAAACACTGTCTTCACATAAATCTATTTTTCTTCCATTTTCTTCCTTTTCCTAGTCCAGGAGTAGGCAAAACATCTTACAGGGCTTTGCAGGACAACTAAAACATGTAAATTAATCAAGTTCTTAGACCGGGCTCAGCAACTCCCATTTGGCAAGCAAAGCCCCCCAGGTCAGCACACTGCTGTTTCCTGAAGGACAGTACTGCAAGCAGTTTCAAAACTCCTGGGTCAGCCGTACTTACCACACAGTGCAGGAGATTTAGCACAGATGGCCCAGGAGTTCTGAAACCGCTTACTGTGTCAGCTTTCTGGAGGAAGTGGGTTTGAGGTGGAGGAGGGCAAGGCTGGTCATCATTCCTTTGCAGAGGACCTGGATTTGTTTCTTAAGTTAGGTCCTTCTGTTCTCCAGGTTATTTGGGAGTGAAGCCGAGGCAGTGCTCACAGCCCCTCTTCCCCTACAACAGGGCCCATGGAGCCCTGGTGCATAACTCCCTGCTGAGGAGTGTTGCTGTAATGACTGGTCTAAGTTGGGAGGGGATATAAAAGAAGGGGCAATGCCCGGCTACCTGTGAATGAAGATTTATGGTCTCCCGCTATAAGCCCTAGTTCTGACTGAGCTGGAAGCCCAAAGGCGCAGAAGGAAAACTGCCAAGTGAAAAAAACAATTAATTCTTTCTTCAGTCCATTCTTCCGTTGCTCATGCTGTATTCATGGTTGGCAGGTGTCCATGTGATGCCTGCACAGGCTCTTATGAGAGCCAGCGCAACAGCCAGATATACTTACATTCAAAACGATAGGAGGAGCTTTCCAAAACCAATATCAAGTCATGAAAGAAAGAAGCACAGAATGTGATTGCTGTAATCTGCCCAGAACATTGTTGGATTAGGGCAGAATATAAGAATTTTAAAATAAATAAATGGAGTGGGGGGGGGGGGGGGATGCCAAATTGTTTGTAGGTGTGGTGACGATCAGAATATAACATAATGACGACGGCAGAAAAGAATCAAATGGCCCATCCAGTCTGCCCAGCAAGCTTCTTATGGTATCTGCTGCTGCGTGCAGAATACCCCCATATCTTGATCTTGTGGATCATGACCGAAAACCCAAAATGGGTTGGGCAGTGAGCAATAAACTAATGTTGGCAGCCAACATGGAGACGTTCACGTTCCAACAACAGCATCATCGAGCACGGCTCCCAAGTTTTCTTTGCTTTTGATAGTGGATAGGAGAAATTATGTAAGAACAGGACCCACTTAGCACTTCTCCAAAGAAATGACAAATACCGGAATGAGACATGGGGACTTATAAAATTCCTAGTTTGCTAGTTTGCAAAAACACCTCAGTCACGGAAATAGTCAGTCAATCTCTGGAAATACTCCATCTGCTGCAAAGAAAAAACAACAAGCTTTTTGGACTATTACCAAGTTATATTTGGCTCTGTCCCAAGGAAATTTATTCCTGTCCATAGCTTTTTGCACTAGAGGCCTTTGTTGTAGCTGCCAAATTTATCTTTTTTATTTTTTTGCTAAAACTGCTGCTTTAAGCATTCAGTGATGAAAATGCTACATGTTTGCCGAGCCTTCAAATTAAAGAGCAAAATGAAAGAAAATTAAATTTTCCCAGGTAGCTGCTGAGTTATGAAAACAATAGATCAAAGTGTCAGAGGAGTCCAAGCTTCCGGCTCGAGCCCTGTAACACCCATGTGCAGTATGCAACAATGTTCTGCTCTGGCGCAGGTGCACATGTAACACATGCTCTGCACTCACCTCTCACAGGCCTTGACCAGTCCATTAGGGCTCAGTAACAGATACGTGGGTGCAAGCTGCATCAACGGCAACATAAAGCAGCGCCTTTCACTGCACACCGAGGAGAAACTGGCAGCGCTTGCCGCCCTCCACTACCATTCACCTGTCCCTCCTGAGCACAGAAACGAGGACAGACGGCAGCGCTGGAGAGCACACGGAGGCGAAGAACCCAAGAATGCCCAACGTGTTCTGGAAGAGGCGAGAAGCCACTTGGACTTCATGCCATCCCAATTAGCCCTGCCATTAGGGGTGTGGGTGGAAGAAAAGCAGGCAGAGAACAAGCAACTTGATTTTTTTTCAGTTCAGCAAGCAGGTCTGGTTGTCAGAATAACCAGTTTACCAACCAAATATATATGCAAGCAACTAAATTACAGCAATTAACATTCCCTATGGATATCCTGCAAAAAGAATACACATGTAACTCTCGCTATGAAAAGAGCTAATCCTCCCATGGCTATCTATGTTAAGGCTCCTGGCAGCGGAAGGCAAACTTTTAAACATAGTAAAGCACTGTATTTTTTGCAGTTGTAGATTTAACGAGGCTGGAGAAACTGTACAGCAACTAGACTTCAACAGAGTGCTGAGGAAAGATGGGAGAGGAAGTGGGTGTGATGGGGACAGGCTTACGGGGTGAAGAAAGTAATGGTAGAAGTCTCTAAAATGTTTGGAGGTTGATGGTACTAATTTAACTGCAAATATTTTGTCTGTTAAGAGTGTCTATATATCTGCATATACATACAGTCACATCTGCTAATTTTGTTTTACAGATTTATGCTCCAGTGTTTGAACACAGATATCTCACCTTTACATCCAGCTTTCCCAGGTGCTGTAGTACCCAGATGCGGTGGGACCAGGCGTTGTAGTTGCTCGGGTACCTGCCTGCGGCATCACTGCACACCTGAAGCTCCTCCTGGACAACTCCTGACAGCCCCTCACCAGGCACGGTTACCGCGCGGCCTTTGCTTCGGCAAGTAGGTAGGGCATGTTCCCGCATGAGCTGCTGCAGCACCCATCGCCTGTCTCGTGGTGCATGGTGACAGCGTGAGAAACACAGAAACAAGTTTTGTTACTTGCACCGGTTCTGAAACAGTGTCACACTGTAAAACAAGCAAGCTATGCAATGCTGAAAGAAAAGGAGTCATTCACCTTTCAAAACTAAACATGTCCCATTCTGCCTTGATACTGTGCTCCTGTAGGCAGGCCAGTGATTTTTAATGCTGTCCAACAGCTACAGCAGGAAACAGATTGAAAGAATAGTTTCTGCAACAGATTATCACTGCAATGCAATCAGAGGAACCTTGCAAAAGTATCCAGAGTCTGCTGGAAATTCATTTAAATCAACCAGACCCAAAGTTAAGTAATGTGCTCATTTAAGCGTGAACAGCAAATAATTTTTCTAATAAATATTTTTCTTCTCTCTAGGAAAAAAAAAAAAACGCTTTAGTTCTCAGGCTCATTAAGGAGGAAACTGGATTAAGCACACAGCAAGACTCGCGCATTATGTAACACACTTACTCCTTCTGCCAGAAGGCAGAGAAGTGAGAAACCTACATGACACCTTGCAGCCCACCACATGATGCACAACCCCCGCCCCCGGCAACCTTCTCCACTCCTCTTACCTACTCAGAACTCAGCCTCTATAAAGAGCTCTTCAATAGCCACTTACATAACACTGTCCAAATAAAAACAACAAAATACGCCGATTTTAATTTAAGCCTTAGGCCTATAGTATGAAAACCACATTTGATACACTTGCTCCTGAGCAACCACCGAATGTTACACCAAAATGCTGTGTCCCTGAAGAAGCTTGCATGACAGACCTAGGCTGCTGGGGGATGGGCAGAAGGTTAGTCATACTTTTAGCAGAGCCTGCACCCTGCTGTAACCCTCAGCAGTATAAAAAGTGCTAAAAACACAGCCAGTCTAAACTGTTTCATCAAGGAAATCACAAAGAATGGGAACCATGACGGCTGATAGCTGGTGCCAGCATGCTGAGGAGCTCCACTTAAAAGCAGGCCTGATCACGGAAACTCGACCTACCACAATGGTTAAGAGGAAGGTAAAAAACCACCCTTCCCAGATGCTTCATCATCAACAGTTAGTCCCACTGACTCGTTTGATGGCCAGCATAGCTGGGAACCCTGGGTGCTTTGACAGGAGAGCTGTATTTAGAAGGGATAGAGACCAGTTTCATTATAGCCCTAAAGATTCCCTGAGCACCAGTGGAAGAATTTCCTCCTCTGCTAATTACAGCCATGGTCAGCAAGGATGCAGATGGGGTGCCAGTGAGAGATGAAAAATGCTGCGATAGTGGCAGGAATGCAGACCGTGCAAGGTTCAGGAGCAGGGAGCTGCTCAGCCTGAGGGAAGGATATGCAGCACCTCTGGAACGGTTTTTCGACCCCAGATAAACAGCAGATATGGAACATAAGGGAAACATGGATAAGGGAGAATTAGTTACTTCAGGTACTCAGTCCGAAGAGCTGGTCGCAATTAACAGTCCAAGCGCTTTGCCAGCATCAGCTCGTTAAATTTGATCTTGCTCCTCTATTCAAGCCTCTGCAAAATGTGTCGTTGGAGGAAGTCTGTGCAATGTTTTCATACAGAGGCACCAAGATTCATATTCAGACAAGTCTGGATACCACAATTAATCGGATAAACTTATCTGGCTAACTTTGGAGGTATAATCAATAGAGAGATGCACTACTGAATATAGCCAGCTATCTTTAGGACACCTCTTTGGCCCAACCAGACTTAGTTATCCAATATTCAGTTAGGCACAGATAGCCAGCTAACAACTCCTCCCAGTTATGCCCCCGAAATGCCTCTAACTTAGCTGGCTAAAATTTAGCAAGATATCTTATTAGCCAACTAGAATTTAGCTGCATAAGTCCCCAATTATTAGCTTAACTTCTGAGGTAGCTGGTTAAACGCTTCTGAATGTGGACCTCACCATTTATGGATGTGTAACAACCGTGTGCATATACTACAGAGCTCTGTAAAAATGAATTCTCAAGATAAAATTTGACTTAAGCATGATAAATGTTTGCATAGGTGTGAGTGCAATCTCTACTGTGCAAGTAACTAATGTTGTTCTTACTGAGGACAACCTTGCACTTAGGATTAAAACTGAGACTGGAAAAATCACACAAGAAGGAACTTGCAGTTTACTAATTTGTCAAGTCAGTTCTGTGTTCCCACTTAGGTTGAGAATTAAAAAAAAAAAAAAGTGTTGAAGTAAATAGCTGCAGCTTTTCCACCAGTTTCCAAAGTCTATCATCTCCCTCCCTTCAAGAGGAGTGTGATTCTGGCTGAAGGATCTGTGGATAAACCTAGACTATCCAGAGTCAAAGAATTAACAGTGATACTGGAAACTCCGCATGAATAACAGAACGTAAGGATTATTCTTATTTTGGAGCCTGATAGGGACTGGGTCTTGTGGTCCTTTTTCTGTAATAGGGATTCTTTGTTTTACGATCAAAAGGTTAGGGTTTGACTTGAGTAAGTCAACCCAGGACAAAGGCAAAAACCTTTTGTCCTCTAAAAAGCATTTGACCTTGATGGGTGTGAGATACAAGAAACAGAGTTCAACTACCAGGGAACTGCCTGGAATGTGTGACCCGGACTGGCCACTGTTTGAGACAGGATGCTGGGTTCAATGGAACTTGGTCTAACCCAGCATGGCACTTGTGATCATTTTTTTCTTTTTGACCTTGTGCATTTGCAGAAATTGGTTGAGGGAAGAGCAGTTGGTGATTCTGTTACAAATGAGCTTGCTAGAAATATATTACTGGGGAATGTACTACTTTATACTAGTGTGAATTCCAGGTGGTAACCAATGTTTAAAATTTGTGATGTTTCTTGGTGTATAATTATTTGGACTTGAATACTAGAAGCATTGAGAGGTTCTTTTTTTCTTCTCTTTCCTTTAGTTATTACAGTAATTTTACTGTGCTTTAACCCTTTTGGTATATTTTCCTGTCAACATTTAATTTTCTTGATGTAAGCTTTCAGAACAAGCTCATTTAAACAGAAGCGAGAGTAATGGGATGGGAACCAGGAGTCAAGGGTTCAAATCTTGTTTTTGGCGCAGACAGGCAATCATTGTGACCTTGGATGCATCGGTTTATATCCCATTGCCTCAGGTACCTACTTAAAATGTAAGTTCCCTGAGACAGAAAATCACTGTTCTTTCATGTAATCTGTTGTATAAATGCTCCTAACTATAGAAGCTCTTTATAAATGCAAAAATAGTAACAAATACATTTGGCTGACTGCTGTTTCAGTAAATTGCAGGACTTAATACTCATTATAGCAGAACTACTAAGAGCCTTCAAGATATTAATCTGCCTATTTCTAGATTATGTCCTCTCTGATCTCGAGCTTAGGCCACACTTTTTTCTGTCCCAAAATGAAAGCAAGTCTGCTTACCGTAAACAATGTTTTCCATAGTTAGCAGGATGGATTAGCTATGCTTTCTTGGGTGACGTCTGACAGTGAACAGTTCGGAATCTTCTTCAAGTAGCAGAGCTGTGATGCTCTACTTATGTGTGCCAGTTCCCGCGCGATTCTCCTGCTCTGGTCTTCTCAGTTGATATCAAAGACTGTATATTTCTTAGAGACTGCCACTGAGGCAGGCAGGTATGCATGGCTAATCCATCCTATCTATGGAAAACATAGTTTATAGTAAGCAAACTCACTTTTTTCCATTGATAAGCAGGGCTGCATTAGCCATGCTTTCTTGGGGGGAGTCCCAAACTAAGGGTTGCTATATTTCATGCCGGGTAGCATGATGTCCCTTGCTTGTTAATTTTTTTTTTTGCAACCCATCCACCTCTGTGGTAGTCTCTACTGAACTCAGCACCACTCTGCCTACTGCACTGTCAGAGTCTGATAGTTTGTCCAAGCAACAGTGAGCCGTGAAGGTGATGGCTTTACAAATATCAGCGATGGGCACATTCTTCAAATGTGCCAAGAAAAATGCTGTGGATTGTACCAGATGAGCTTTAACCATCCTGTAGAAAGGTAGGGGGTTTTTGCTATAACAGTATCGAATGCAATCTGTTATCCAATTTGATAGAGTCCTCTTGGCTACTGCTACTCCTTGCTTATTAGGGTCGTAGGAGACAAACAATTGTTGAGCTCGTCTGTAGCTCTGTGTCCTTTCCTTCTGGTACACCAAAGCTCGCTTACAATCTAAGGTGTGTAACATTTTTTCCCTCTCATTTTGATGTGTTTCAGGAAAGAAGATTGGTAGGGAGATTGACTCCTTAAGGTGAAAAGTGGTTAACACTTTGGTAAGAATTGTGGTTGTGGTCAGAGTACCACTTTGTCATGGAAAAATTGAGGGTAAGGTGAAGTGAGCACCAGAGCTTGCAGCTCACTAATTCTCCTAGCAGAAGTAACTTCTACCAAGAATAGAATTTTTCATGTGAGATACTTTAATAGTTCACATGGGTTTGAATGGTTCTTTCATAAGAGCAGTTAATACTATGTTGAAGTTCCAAGGAATTGCAGGCTTTTGCACTGGAGGACACAGATGAAGCAAGACCTTCATGAAGCAAGACACCAACAGGGGTGTTGCTATGGAAAGATTACCAATCTTGGGGCAATATGCAGCAATGGCACTGAAGTGAACTGATGGTCTGCAGACTTGTCTGAGATAGATAGTATAAGTAGTCCAGTAAGAGCTCTGGTGAGCAATCGAGAGGGTTTATTGAATGTGTTCTGCACCAGTTTGTGTAACATTTCCACTTGAAGGCATAGTTGCGACACATGGAGGACTTTTGAGAAGAGGACAACTTGTAGTGCCCTGGGAGCAGTAATGGTTTTAAAACCTCATGCTCAATCTCCATGCCATTAGATGGAGTGACTGGAGGAGCACTCCCTTCTTCCTAAGTCAGTATATTTGGGTGACTTTCCAACCGTCTTAAGTTGTCAAATTGAGAGTTGTACGAGATAAGCATACCATGGTTATCTTGGCAAAGCTGGTGCTATGAGAATATCATCTGCTTTGTCTTGCATGCATTTTTGTACACTCTGCACGATGAGCAGAACTGGTGGAAAGGCCTACAGTAGCCATATGGACCACGACAGGAGACACTTGTCTTGCAATTCCCTTCTTGGACTCGGTAGAAGTGAGCAGAATCTTTGTAGTTTTGCGTTTGTTCTGTTGCAAACAGGTCTATGGCTGGGTGACCCCATTGGGCAAAGATGTCGTCTGCTACCTCTTGGTCTAGGTCCCATTAGTGAGGGTGAAATATTATGCTGAGTTTGTCCATCTGGATATTTGCTATACCTGGTAAGTAGGTCACTTGAAGAGTGATTGAATGTTTAGTCGCCCAATCCCATATTAGGGTTACTTCCTTGCAGAGGATTAAGGAATCTGATCCTTCTTGCTTGTTTATGTAAAACATGGCGACTTGATTTACTGTATGGATCATTATTGCTTTCCCTATCAGAAAGCGCGCAAACACTAGTAGTGCATTGCAAATTGCCCAGAGCTCCAATAGGCTGATCAAGTAATTGGTTTCTCAGGCTGACCATTGTCCTTGAGATTGATTATACAGCATGCATTGGAGGTAAGAATCAGTTGGTGAGGGAGTGGTCTCAGGGGCACACTCCCTTTAATACTTCTGTATCAGCTATCAGCGGACGTCCTGCTTCATGGAGCTCGTGTTACTGTGGCCGACACTGGTTGACTTCGTTGTGACCACTGTGTCTTTAGACCCCACTGCAGTCTTCTAATTTCCAGTCTGGTTAGCAGCACTACATGGATGGCTGCTGATATATGGCTTAGCAGGACCAGAATATTGCATACCTTTGTTTTGGTCCGGTGTCTTAGTTGCAGAGCCAGAAGTCGCAATCGTTGTCTGTCTTTGGGCAGAAAAGTTCTCATGCAGGTGGAGTCTATTATTGCCCCAATGAACTGTACTGAATGAGTCAGTTGGAGGATCAAATTCTCATAACTGATTAAGAAGCCTAGAGCTTCTAGGCAGCTATTGTTTGTATATCCTCCCGAAACAATTGCATTGTCAGAAACACTATTAACCAGTCGTCGAGATATGGAAAGATACATAGTCCTTTGCGATGAAGGTAGGCCACAGCCACTGCCAGACACTTGATAAAGATTCTCGGAGCAGATGAGAATCCAAAGGGGAGTACCTTGTATTGGTAGTGCTTGCTCCTATCTGGAAGAACAGGTACTGCCAATATGAAGGGTGCATTGGAATGTGTAAATATGCATCCTTGAGGCCGAGTGAGCACATCCAATCATTCAGTTTTATTAGGGGTAGTATGGACTTGAGAGTTGTCATCTTTAATTTTTTCCCTCCGAAACGTCTTGTTCAGTGGGCAGAGGTCTAAGATTGGGTGGAGATCCCCCTGATCGTTTTGGGACGAGGAAGTACTGGAAATAGAATCCCTTGCGAATGAATGCTGGTGGAACATGTTGAATGGCATTTTGTGCCAGCAGCTTCTTTGCTTCCAGATGTAATTGCGGAATGTGAGAAAGATCCTGAACAGGTGGTGCTAGATGAAGGAGCTTTGGGAAAATGCTGAAATGTAGGTTGTATTTGAACCGGGTGCTGTTCAACACCCAGCAGTTCGATGTTATGTGGGACCATGCTGTGTCATGTGCTGAAACTTTGCCCCCAAATGGAAGTAGTGACTGTGGCCTGTTGAACTCAAAATCCCTGTTGGTTCTTTAAAGTAGACTGCTTTTGTGGCCTCTTCTCGCTGGTGCCCTCTTTGCAGAGATTGTTGTTGTTGGGGGCGCAGCTGTTTATACATACTTGGGTGGTATTGGCCACACTGTTTACAGGCTTTTTTCTAGAAGAAAGTTTTTTTTTTTAATATATTGGGAGTAATATCTCCCAAAAGCCGATGGTTGGTCTATCAGTATTGTCAGTGACTGTACCATCACATTCTGTTCTTTGAACTGGGCGACAGTTTCTTTTAGCTTGTCACCAAACAGATCGTCTCCTAAACAAGCAAGGTCTGCTAACTTTTCAATTAATTTCCTCCCTTACTGTGCTTGCTTTTAGCCATGCTGTGTGACATGCAGTGATGAAGGGTGAAGATTTTGTGAATGCTTCGTACACTTATCTCAACAGGTGCTTCATATCATCCTCTAAGTCCTGAAGAGGTTGCGATGATATCCGATCAGCCAACTCCAATCAAAGAGTTTTACTTGCTAGAGGCATTCAGATTTACTGGACCATGTAGAATTGATGTTGTTCAATACGAGATGTTAGCATTGAGCTTTGGAAAACTTTTCATACAAATTTGTCTAAGAACCTGTTATCCTTTCCCGGTTGTGTGCTGGCATGAAGTTTGGTCTTCTTTGCTTTCTTCATGGCTGATTCCACCACAACCAATGCATGTGGGAGTTAGAACTTTCCATAGCATTTGGATTTTTTCAGTCAAAACTTTGGATCAAGTTTCCTGGATACTGGCAGGTTTGAATGTGGGGACTCCCAGGATTTTAGCAATACTTTATCCAAAACTGCATAGGAAGGCAGCACTGATGGTTCAGATGGAATGTCAAACATTTCCTTGTGTGTTTCTGGCATCTTGTGTGCCTACTTTTAATGTGCTCCCCATTTTCTCAACAAACTTGGAATATGTTAAGTCTTCCAGTGGAGAGGAGTTGCTCAAGAGGCTCCTGCAGTTCAGATGGTAGCCTGGTAGATGATGATGGCAACAAGGTTGGTGAGCAATCTGGGCGCGGGAGGGTGGAATGCTTGATTCATCAACCAGAACTGGAGAGTCTCAGTCCAATACTGAAGGCTCTGGGCTATGTACTCAGAGGAGACTGGGGTCTAGGCTTCTCGCTGTCCATGTCAGTGTGGACATTGACATCTGGAGGTTGCAAAACAGGTAGAAATCAGGCCCGTTATTATTGAGGCAATCTATTTCATAACCTGTTTGGACTTAGTATGCAGCGATACAGACGGAACTCTAGGCAGGGGCACCCTGTAGTGTGCTGGAGAGTCCCTGGGACATCTGTGGACTCTTGGAGAGGGGATGGCTGCCCTCTGGATATCTGAGGGTGGAGTAGCAGGAATTGAAGTGGTTCTTCTATTGGTGCTCTATTCCATGGAAATAACTCCTCCTGGGAGTATGGCTCCCTATGCTTCCTGGCTGAGAGTTGGGATAAACCTGAGCAGACTTCCAGGTCACTTTGGGAGGACCCTGAAGAAATTAAAGATGGAGGTCTCCCTGACAAAAACCTTGGTTCCTGAGAGCATGTCTGCAAGATTGGTTCTACTTGCACTCTGTCTGCTGGCTCCAGTGGTTTGTCTCTTTGATAGTTCGCGGGATAGAGATGCTTCCCTGGGTGCCTGATATCTATGAATGGAAGAAGTAGTGGGTTTAAGCAGTTTAGGAGCCGGCTTTCCCACTTGTTTAGAGTGTTTTACTCTTGCTTTGTGTGGTGATGCTTGATAGGCATCTCGGGTAGAGACGTGCGAGTCAGATCGACCGGCATATTGCAGTGCGTTGTTTCAATGCGCATTGCATTGTGATGCGTCGAGCCATTTGGAGCTTTGACACCACTTTGGCTGAATGAGATGATGTAGCTGGCGGCGCCATCTTAAGTGGGCTCAACGATGCATGAGCTGGCTTGGCATGTTTCTGCTTAGTCTCCAAAACACTGCCCTTTGACACCTGGGCTTTTGGCTCGGCGGATTTAGCCTGTTTTGATGTGACTGTACCCGGTTCAACAGACGACATTCTCTTGTGTTTATCATGCCGATGTTTCTCCAGACTTGGTAAGGAGTGCATGGAGCATCAAGGAGAGGGCACATAGCTACCCGATGAAGATCTTACCTCCATTTCTAATAGTTTGGCAATTTTGGAGGCCCTCTGTTGCTGGGCCTGTGGTGACATCTTCCCACAGTGGGAGCAGGCCAATTGATTGTGGTCCAGGCCAAGGCACAGATAACAGTAGTTATGTCCACACTGACAATACTTAAAAAGCCTGAAGACCATTTATCCAACATGATTAGCACTGAAAAATACTGTTTGGGTATCATAAGTTGCGAAATGAAGAGAATTGAGGAGCAGAGAAGATTCACGTCTGTACTCTGATGCTGATGAAAAAGACTAAGGAGACCATAGGGAAGAATTGTGCGGAAACTGCTGCACGTGAGCAGAGTATCACAGCTATGCTACTTGGAGAAGATTCCGAACTGTGCACAGTCTGATAACGTTACCCAAGAAAGCATGGCTAATGCAACCTGCTTTCGATGGAAAATTTTTATTTTCACTTTTTTTTTTTTTTTTTTAAAGCAAAGCTCTAGCTCCTGCTGGTGCAGGGTGGTGGTGGGGGGGGGGGGGGGGGGGTCAGTGCCATGTATCAGGGGCTCCTTCTGAAAATCCACAAACATAGGCCCTAAATCTGACTACTAGATGTCACCCTGAAGCAATAAAAGTGATTCTCTCTCCACTGAGGCTGTGATGCAGTATCCCATGCCCCAGCTGACCCAGAAAGTGGAGGACCCGACTCAGGAACTGAATTGGGAACTTTTCTCTTCCTCTTTAACTTCTTGAAGCTCGAGGAAGAAAAATTGTGTTTGCAAGAGAAACCACATCAGCTGAAATATATAATACTTCAATCAAGTTTTTTTTTTTTTTTTTTTTTTTTTTTTTTTAGATCTCCCAGGGTGTCAGTCCTGAGGCTTTAGGAAAATTTAACAGACTCAGATTTAACTATTATAATTCTCAACATACACCAACTTTGATGTATCACCTCTACCTTGTATTAATTATTGCAGCATTCACAGCTTTTTCAAAATTTTCATTTCTTCCCAACTATTCCTGACCATGAGCCAGTGTTTCCACTTTTAAGGCTAAAGAACTAATTTCAGAAGAACATTTAACTATCAAAAGGGTCTAGTTTAACCAGCACGGACTACAGAGACTCCAGTATTACAGCAGGAGGCTTTACAGACAAAGCTTGGGACTCACTCAAAGCTACTGTCATCAAGCTTCAGGATATCTCCATATTCTGTCTCCCCACCAGGCTCTGCAATGACAAAGCTCTTCCCTTCTTATGTAGACTCTGCTGTGCCTGTTCCCCAGCTACAAACAAATCTGGGGTCATCTCCTGTCACTGCTCCCTTCACATTCAGAGAATTCTCAAGTCTGCCACCCTCTTGATTCCGTAATGGTGACATTATCAGTCAGTGCGCCTTCAGCCACCCGCTCCAGCACGCATCTCTCCAACAGTGGGTGCAGTTGATCAAGAAGGCTCAGAGAGGGCTCAGAGATGCCTCCTCCACAGGTGAGTCCAGTGCTCCTCCATTGGTCTCAACAACAGGGATCAACGAACCCTCAGCCACAGGTCCACAGACAACAAAATGATCCAGCCTCTACTAGAAAGGTGAGGAAGTCTGAGCTTCGGGGAGAAAAAACACTTTCCCTCTTCTTTTCACCGGCATTGTAAAAAAAACCGTAGCAAGAAACAGATCACTAAACAAAGGTTCGGTGTTGCAGGCATTCATGTTGCTATCTTAACTCCACCCCATCCAGGGTCTGGTTAGTTGTGGGCATAGGGAGAAGGGAACGCAGAAGCATCTTTTAGGTTTATATGCTCTTCTTCAGAAAGGTCATAGAAAGTCAAAGTAAGGGCTGTTAATTATTTAGCGAGTATTTTAGATATTCTACCACCGTACAAATATCCAATGCCATTATCAAAAAGTCAAACATGCTGGCATAAATATTCATAAGTGGGGCAGATGGGATAGGTCAGTGCATGTATCTATATTAGACAGAGAAACAGTGCCTTTAACACTTGGTTGCTGGCTTGCATCTGACCCAAGTCCACAGTGATGGAAAGTAATTCCCAATTAGCAGCGAAGGGGTAAATATTCAAAAGGATATCAAACACCCAGCTTAGATGGCCAAGGTAAATGCATTTTAGCCACAGGGTGGCTGGCTAGGTAGCGACTGAAAATTATCTTAAATCTAACTGGCTAAAACATAACTAGCTAGATTTAAGCCAGCTATCTCCTGTGCTCTAACTCTATAATTAATTTCCTGATAGTCAGCTAGTACCGAAAATTCAGCACTAATCAGCTAATGCCTCCTAACCCCCCCCCCCCCCAATTAATTATGCTTCCCTCCACACTCAGTTCTGGAGTTAGATTTAGCAAGTCAGCAGGGCCAGATTTTCACGATGTTGGATCTCACCACCTAACCCCATAGCGAGATCCTTTAAAAATCCATCCAAAAAGAGACTCCCAGGACCAAAGGGTGTCCATGGCAGGGAAAAAAAAAAAAAAAAGTGAACTTATGTCCCAGGTACAAATTGCTAGACTGCTCCTCCTTCCTATGCTCTGTACTGGCAGCCAAAACAGCCCACATCATTTAACACACAATTATAGCTGGCATCTTAATTCACAGTCTCGGCAGAGACAAACACTGAATGTACAAGAGGCTCCATGTATGGGTCTCACCCCTCGCCCACAAAGCAGCGCTGTTGACCACTGGCAAGGCGGCACAGGATGGCGTGTGCTGCTGCGCTGGGAAAAGAGAAGTTCACGGTTCAGCAATCATGTATTTAAAAGAGCCATCCATGGGATAAATTGATCCGATGACCCCCCCCCCCCCAAGGACTTGTCCGCTTATGGAGGGCGTTATAATGTAAGATTCTGAAAATAAGCAGCACCGTGGCCACATTAATATTTGAAGCAGCACTGGCGCAGGTAACTGACATGTCACTTATTAGGTGCATGTCTTCATTTAATGCTCAGCACAAGCCCAAAAAAAAAAAAAAAAAAAATGCATCTGGCACCTATGACTGGTGCCTGGATTGCCCTTTCCATGTCATTCCTTTTTCCAAACGTTTTATCATTTAGCTGAGAAGACTTATTGCTAGTGCACCGTCCTATGTCTGCCATAAAACCCCATCATTAGAAGCGAATAGATCAAAGTCGCATGCAGCTGGGCTATGCTTACAGATTTTTAACTGTGATGGCAGTAAAAAAAAAAAAAAAAAAAGCATTGCTTGCATCCTACTGCAAAACAACTGACCCAACTCATTCAGGATGTGCTGCTACTTCTGTTTCTCAGGCACCTGAAGACCTGTTTCAAATCCATCTGACACTTGAGGTTCACATATGCCATCTGCTTCACTCTCTCTCAGCTGCAATGCACTGCAGCCATAACTGTGCTCCTCTTTTTGTAAGGCTCCCTGATTATGCTGACCTCCCTCCCTCAGCTGCAAGACGCTCCATGCTGTACACCTACCACACCACACCTGCCGCACTGGGCAAGATGCCCTTGTTGAGGTGCACCATGTAATATGAGACCCATAGCTCTAACTCCTATAATTAAAATAAATAAACAAACAAACCCAAAATGGTCACACCTGTGAATCCATGTCTCTGGGCTCTTGGGAAACTTAGTCAATGCCAGTTTTCCCAGGTGAAGATCTTTCACTGGATTTAAAGTTCTAGCTTGTATTAGTTCTTTCCTGTTAGAGAGAAAGAAAGATGGCTGTTAAAACAGTTTTATTTCAAACATATACAAATCTAGCACTTCATGCTCTATAAAATTAAGTAAGGAACATTGCAAGAGATTTAACACTGGGAAATTCTTTTTTCAAAGACATCATGGTGAATGCATGGATTGACCTCACGGAATGGGTGGTGAAGGCTAAAACAATAATAGTCTTAAAAGTGTGTTATGGAATAAACACAGAGGAGCCTTACTTGAAAAAGGTGACGTGGTAGCAGAGCATGACTTAGTGGCACCATAGACCATGAGGATATCCAAGGGCTGACCCGCAAAGAGCGGCGGGTGGTTATGAACCTAACAGCAGTGGTATGACTGCTTCCAGGAAGTCACTGGATAACCTGCATGGTTAAAAACCAAACTTCAATAAGCATGGGAAGCTGGGTTGTTTTGGACAATGGCTTCACTGGTTGTGGTGGCTGAATGGATTATTGGGAAGCTCGGTATGGAAGGGGACCTGGGTGCTGGATTTAGTTTTGGGCTTGTAATAACACTGGACAAAGATGATAAAGCCTGTTAATAGCCTACCTCTGGAGATGGTAGAGGCCAGTACTTTAACAGATTCTGAGCATGTGTAGGACTGGTATGGAAGGCAGTAATAGGAAAGGGGTTGAAAGGTCAGGTAAGAGAGTTGGGACATAGTAGCTAATATCGAGTTGAGTGTGAGAATTTGTATGCTCATTAACGCATAGTAAAAGAATCACAACTGGGCAAACTGGATGGACTACTTTGGTCTTTGTCTGCTATCATTTACTATATTATTAAGACAACATGCTAGAAACCATGCAGTGATAATACTTGTGGTTTCTGGAAGAGAAACATAGGTGTTGGGGGAGGTGGGGGTGCAAAAGAGTTGCAGGAGGTACTGCAGAGAGCTACATTGAGTAGAGGGAGCTGCCAACCAGCTCCATTGGACACAAGCTGAAAGGAGCTGTGCTGTATTCCCCTCAGCTACAGGGAGTCACTAACCCTTGACCCCAAGAGAGGAAGGCAATGGGAATATAGGTTTGTGGCAGCGAGATAACACCAGAAGTATTAGCCAGCTCAGCAGTACTCTCACTCCTAACTCCAAGGCGGCTTGCAACAGTTCTATCCCCTATCATACGCCTCTAAGGAAAGCTCAGCCCTATAGTAAGAAGGAGAGAATATGGGAGGAGGGACCAAAGAAGCTTGTGTGGCCTTAGAAGTTCATGTGCACCACCATCTTTCAGTATGGTAGGAAAGCAGAGTTGCTTACCTGTAACAGGTGTTCTCCAAGGACAGCAGGATGTCAGTCCTCATACATGTGTGAAATCATCGGAAGGAGCAAAGTCTAGAACTTTGATCTCAAAGATTCTAGAGCTTTCAAACATGCCCACTGAGCACGTGCAGCTGCAGTTATCACTCTGCCCCCTAGGCAGAATCCCTTAGTCCATGATATATCTAAGAAAAGGAGAACTAACTCTCAGGGAAGGCGGGGGGATTTCATGAATACAACGGGGAGATTGAATCCAGAATAGCTCCCTCGTGAAATAAACCTGCTGCACCTTAGAATGACCTAGGAAAGAGCATGATCGCACAACCTGCTCTCGGATCCCGTGGAGAACAGAGAGCGATCAGTGATCGCCAATCACAAACAGTGAAATCCCTTTCCTGGGAAATGGAGAACAAGAGCCACCCCTTGTAGGGGTGGACAACCAGACGCCCAAGGGAGAACCCATAAGGACTGCCTCTGGAAACCCAAATTATATCTCCCCTTTCCAAAGGGACAGGAAGCAATAGGAACTGGGGTATCCTGATCCCAAAAAACTTTCCCACTGTCCAGGTGAGAGTGGGACATAGTTGCTGACTGCCAAGATTCATAAGCAACCAAAGTGGCTGCTGGCAGCCACCCAGTCAGACGGGGAAGGCCACCACAATAACCAATGGAGGGAGCTCGGCAAAAACAGTCCAAATGACTGCCGCTACCATCCCCCATTGCCCGCTGGTCCTAGCCTGCAAGGAGATGCACAGATTTAAAAGAATCGAGGTGCCAGTTTGGCAACAGACTGTGCCCCAGAGGCTTCCCAGGAAGGGGATTCAAATGTAAGCTAACATGGGAAGGGTCAAAAGACAAACTCCTCCTACTCCTGACATTACTCTCCTGGTTTCAATGCTCATAATGGTGTGACCTGGAACACAGTCCTAGGTTGGTCTTGTGGCTCAGATGCACAACCTGTTGTGCTCGCCACGAGGGAAACATGCAGACCCATACACTAGAGGGCAACTGGAAGAATAAAAAAAAAAAAAAAAAAAAGCACAATGACGAGTCCTTGTGCAGTGGTACACAGTCCTGCAAACAGTGGTGCACATATGCACCCTATCGCCACACTCGTGGGTAGAACCCATAGCACAGCAAGGACTAATCACCACTTGTTAAGAGTTGGTGGCTGCATATTGCCAAAAGCAATTGAAGGATGTGTGATGATGCCCTCCTCATTGATGTCCCATAGCACCCTAAGGTGGAAAACATATGAGGAAGCTGACACCTTGTCGTGAGGAAGGTGGTCCCACTATCTCTGGTACGGTTGGCATAGAGCTCCGACACAGAATGCCACCTACCAATGCTTGAGGCACTTGGAGTAGACAACCCCAACCGTGCATGATGAGCTCCACTGTTGCATTAACTCCTAACAGAGTCAGCATGTACAATGTGACAACGGCATCCCCAGTACCACTTGGCTCAGACTATGGTGGTCCTTGGTAGTGGGTGGTGTTCTATGGCCTCTGTACCTGATAATGCTCCATGAGACTGTTCACAGCCCTTGAAATGGTGTCATGTATAACTCACTGCCCTTTCCGTCGTGTAACAGCATCAGGGAAGCCCATGGTAACAGATAGTGCTCTGAGGTGGAATCCTGCAGCATCAGACTACATTCACTGATGCACATAGTGGAGACTGCATCTGCGTTGCCAATAGCACTCTTGGCACTCACCAGTGATAGATCACATCTATGGGAACCAAATGATGACGCACCCAGGGCTTCAAAGGTGCTTGGCTATGCAACAGGCGCTCAACATACCCGGCCATAGCCCCACTGATGGAGCCCCAGGTGCCTGTGGATGTCAACAACTCAGAGGCGCTCGAAGGCACCAATGACTTGTTAACACCAAAGGACAGAAAATGTCGAGGGTTGGCAGCACTGATGGAGACCAGCGTGCCCGAAGGCGTTTATGGTCCAGCAGTACTAATGACACCCACAGTGCTCAAAGGCAGAGGCTCTGTGGCATCAATGTGCCACTAGGTACCCCCCAGCATTGACATCACATTGGTGCTCAAAGAAACAGATGACGACCAGTGCCATCAATTGTTTGCCTTCACTCACCTATGCACTCGAGGGAGTCGATGTTGTGAACTCAATGGCATCCATCGTCAGCACCCATGGCTGAAGATAGCCTTGACAGCACTCAGTACCAATGGTGTTCGAAGCCCAGTGGCACCCCCCTTATGTCCTACGCCCATTGCTCCTTTGGTGCTGGACAGCGGCTCGGAGCACCTAACAGCATTAGCATTTATGGTACCTAATGGCCGTGTGCCATCAATGGAAGACCATGATGCCCCATCCTGATACCACAAGAGGTTTATTGGCATCCAGAACATTCAATAGCCTTGAGGGCACTGGACCATGGTGCACCCTGGATGCTTTGATGCTCAAGTGTTTCTTGGGTCAATGGTGATCCTGATGCTCAACGGTGCCAAGGCTGTCCAAGGCCCGAAGACTTCTGTGGCACTCGAGGGCTCTCAGGACCCCTGTGCCCTGACAGTCAACAACTTTGAGGATGACCAGGGTGCTCAATGGCCATCCTGGTGCCCCCCTGGCAGCAATGGTGCTTAATATCTTTGAGAGCAGTCACGAATGGCATCGCTGGCAACACACCAGATGGCCTCCATGGCGATTGATGAAATAGAGGATGGCCACACACCTCTATGGAATCGAGGGCAGCTTCGATGGTGCGGAGGGTGATCATAGCACTCTATGGCAGTCCCAGCGCCCAATGCATTCCTGACTGATGCAATCTAAGGCCCTCGATGATGTTCGAGGTCTATGCGCTACTCTGCTGCATCAAAGCCCATGGCACTTGATGACGCTTGAGTCAATGGCTGTTCCTCCGGTGCAACGAGGGCCCATGGCGCTCGATGAAGTCTACGGTGCACAACTGCACCCAACAATGTGGAAAGGCTCTCACCAACAGCCAGGATGCTCAATGGCACCCATGGTCAATGGTCCTTATGGCACAGAGGGTGGCCACACACCTCAATGGTGTCAAGGTGACCTTGGCGCCATTGTCCTGACAGCACATCAGACCATTGGTGTATTGATACAGATGTGAACGGCAACAGATAGTGGGCATGGCAGCAAAGATGCAGCAGCAATGCTGCCTACCCAGGTTCCTGCTCTCACAAGAATACTGCACTGCCATCACTGGCAAGCATGAGGGGAGGCTACTTTGTACAGGGCTCCTGCCTGTGGAGACTAGAATCTTAGAATGCAGGGAGGATGAGCTCTCTCCCCACAGGAACAGTGCGGTCCTTGATC
Organism: Rhinatrema bivittatum; assembly: GCF_901001135.1. Lineage (NCBI taxonomy): Eukaryota > Metazoa > Chordata > Amphibia > Gymnophiona > Rhinatrematidae > Rhinatrema > Rhinatrema bivittatum. The sequence continues at coordinate 521,209,118 of NC_042615.1, read as the reverse complement.
CCTGACACTGTTTGAGCCTCCAGGTAAACAATGCAGTGCCTCAGGGTTCTGTACTTGGACCGGTGCTTTTTAATATATTTATAATTGACCTAGAAAGGGGTTCGACGAGTGAGGTTATCAAATTTGCGGATGACACAAAATCATGCAGAGTAGTTAAATCTTAAGCGGATTGTGATGAATTGCAAGAGGACCTTGCGTGACTGGAAGATTGGGCTTCCAAATGGCAGATGAAATGTAAAATGGACAAGTATAAAGTTTGGTTACTTTGTTTACCAGGTCTTTGCCACTTGTTACATTTTTATATTGGTTTACCTATTTTTTGCACTTGTTTGCTCTTGTTTGCTAGCTCCAATCTATCGCTCTTGTTCCTTCTAGTACCATACCCTGCACCTGTTTAGTGTAATTTCAACCTGCAGTTATGTAAACCGGTATGATGTATCTACTAATACCGGCATAAAAAAAAGCTATAAATAAAGTGCAAAGTAATGCATATAGGGAAAAATAACCCTTGCTGTAGTTACACAATGTTAGGTTCTATCTTAGGAGTTACCACCCAGGAAAGAGATCTAGGCCTCATAGTGGATAATACATTAAAATCGTTGGCTCAGTGTGCTGTGGTGATCAAAAAAGCAAACAATGTTAGGAATTATTAACAAGGGAATGACAAATAAAATGGAGGATGTCATAATGCCTCTGTATCGCTCCATGGTAAAACTGCACCTTGAATACTGTGTGCAATTCTGGTCACCGCATCTCAAAAAGGATATAGCTGCACTCGAGAAAGTGCACTTAAAGGCAACCAAAATAAAGGGCATGGAACAGCTGGCCTATGAGGAAAGGCTAAAAAAGTTAGGGCTGTTTAGTTTGGAGAAGAGACGGCTGAGGGGGGATATGACAGAAGTCTACAAAACCATGAAAGGACTTGAACAAGTTAATGTACATCAGTTATTTACTCTCTCAGATAATACAAGGACCAGGGGGTACTCCACGAAGTTAGCAAGTAGCTTATTTAAAACAAATCAAAGAAAATTCTTTCACTCAACTCCTAATTAAGCTTTGGAATTCATTGCCAGAGGATGTGATTACAGCAATTAGTGTTACTGGGTTTAAAAAAGGTTTGGATAAGTTCCTAGAGGAAAAATCCATAAACTGCTATTACGGTAATTAATAAGCAATAGTAGCTTGTGATTTATCTAATGTTTGGGTACTTGCCAGGTACTAGTGACTTGGATTGGCCACTTTTGAAAACAGGATGCTGGGCTTGATGGACCTTTGGTCTGACCCAGTATGGTATATTTTATGTTCCATCGATGCTGATTGATTGGTGAAACGACAGAACTCCTGCCTAGGCAGAACTCAGGCAAATCGCCAGACTCAGTGGCCCACATAGAAAGAAGTCTAGGTGTGTGATCCATCAGTCCTGCCAGCACCAGACAAAGGCACAAAAAGACACAAAGGTGACAAAACAAGGAGATGACACAAACTAAACTGCAGGTGAGGTATTTACTAAGGAATAGAATTATCCTCTGCCAGGTTGCACAGCAACTAAGGCCTGCCATGCAGCTGGCAGAGAATTGAAAGGAAGAGATAAAGGAAAAAACAAAAAAAACAAACTACCGTAAGGTGAAAGAAATAGAAAATTAGCTGCAGTTCTAGAAAAAAAAAAAAACTGAAGAGAGAGCAAAGCTAAATACCATGACCACACTGCTCCCACAATCACACGGCTCCACGGAAGCACAAGAGACCAAGGCACTCTTCCTAGGGGACAGGATGATAACTACAGCTGCACATGCTCAGTAGTGCACGTTTGAAAGCTCTATAATTCTTTGACATCAAAGTTCTGGATCAGGCTTCATCCAATGTAGTCACCCATGTGTGAGAGCTTACATCCTGCTTTCCTTGGAGAAAAGTGTTTCTTAGCAATTGCCTACTTTTAGACATGTTATTATAGCTGCAGTTCTGCTCATCTCACTAGCATTAGCTATGGATGGTTCCTAAAAGGAACACAAGCCACTGAGAACCAGATATGCTTTCTGCTCTAGTACAGTAGTACATATTTTTGTTTTGATAATGACCCCCACCTCACCCATATTTACAAGCCTACAACCAAAGAACTCGAAATGTAATAGAATAACTCAAATAGTTCACATCTGCAGACAGGAGGATTATTAGACCCGAGACGACATGGATTCACTAGGGGAAGGTCCTGTCAAACAAATCTGATTGATTTTTTTGATTGGTGACAAAGAATTGGATCAACCAAGGGTGCTCGATATGATCTATTTGAATTTCAGCAAAGCTTTTGATACAGTCCCGCATAGGAGGCTTTTGAATAAAATGAGAAGCTTGGGAATGAGCACCAAAGTGTTGGAGTGGATTGAACACTGGTTGACGGACAGAAGACAGCATATGATGGTAAATGGAACCTACTCTGAAGAGACAGTAATGTTAAGTGGATTGCCACAAGGATTGGTGCTGGGACCAGTTCTGTTCAATACCTTTGTGAGCAACATTGCGGAAGGGATAGAAGGTAAAGTTTGTCTATTTGCGGATGATACTAAGATCTGCAACAGAGTGGACACACCGGAAGGAGTAGAGAATGAGTTGTGATTTAAGGAAGATTGAACAGTGAGAGAAGATATGGCAGCTGGGATTCAATACCAAGAAGTGTAGTCATGCTTCTGGGGTGCGGTAATCCAAAAGAGTTGTATGTGATAAGGGGTGAAGGGCTGTTGTGCACACAACAAGAGAGGGACCTTGGGGTGATAGTGTCTAGCGATCTGAAGACAGCAAAGCAATGTGACAAGGCAATAGCTAAAGCTAGAAGAATGCTGGGCTGCATAGAGGAATAACTAGTAAGAAAAAGGAGGCGATAATCCCTTTGTACAGGTCCTTGGTGAGGCCTCACTTGGAGTACTGTGTTCAGTTCTGGAGACCGTATCTCAAAAGGGATAGAGATAGAATGGAGGCAGTCCAGAGAAGGGCAACCAAAATGGTGGGTGGTCTCCATCAAATGACTTATGAGAGGCTGAAGAACCTAAATATGTATACCCTGGAGGAAAGGACGTGCAGGAAAGATATGAACCAGACCTTCAGATACCTGAAAGGTTTTATGATGAACCACCAACAACAAAAACCTTTCCACTGGAAAGAAATCAGTAGAACTAGGGGTCATGAAATGAAACTCTAGGGAGGACGACTCAGAACCAAAATCAGGACATATTTCTTCACAGAGAGGGTATTGGATGCCTGAAATGCCCTTCCAGAGGAGGAGGAGACAAAAATAGTGAAAGATTTCAAATGGGCATGGGATTAACACTATGGATCCCTAAAGGCTAGAGGATAGAAATGAAGAAATGAGTGCAAGGAGGTAACCTGCTTGCTGGTGTGGCAGTTACTACCCTTAACCAATAAGCCTTCATAATGTTGATGCAACTCCATCATTGCTCTCTGCTTCAACCGAGGGGGAAAAGGAAAAGGATAATTAGATTTAGCCAGCAACCAACAAGAATGTTGAATTTTGCAGTCTGGGAAAACAAATAAGCATAGGGCTAAGTTGCTGATGCAGCAGGTACTACTCTTAACCAATAAGCCTGTAACTCTTAATGCAACTTCAACATTTCTCTCTGCTTCACAGCAAAAGTAACAGGGAAATTGGACTCAAACAGCAACCAACAGATCATTGTATGGCTCCAGGCACCCTCCACCTGGAAGAATCTGCTCCTTACCTGTATGTGTCTTAAGTCATCAAGCAGCCACTCCTAAGTACCTCTCTGCTTCCTCACACTCAAATTTCTCCTTACCTCCTTTAGTTTCTCGTCAACACCATCTCTTCCCTTCCCACTGCCTTTCCTTCATCAGGGTCTGCTTCACTCCTCTGCATAAGGTTACAGCTTCTTCTCCCTGTGGCAATACTCTCCGCCGCTTACCAGTCCTTTGAGCTTACGGCTCATCTGGAAACTGGTCTGGGATCCAGTCTTCATTCGCAAGTACTAAGGGATTGTTCCCATTTTATATTCCTTCTCAATTTACCTCACCCAGTCACTGCAGCAAGAGTCCTCAGCCAGGGTTTCTTCCCCAAACTTGCAGTCATGGGCTCTAAATCCAGCCATTAGGTGTCACTGTTTGATGCCCGGGACTCCTTGTTCCCTCCCCCTCCCCCAAACCAAGCATCCCCAGTCCCAGGAGGAGGAGGAGATCTGGAAATCAAATCCAGGTCATCCTCAGGGTAGCATGTAGCGCTGCCACTGGGACAGCACTACTTAACCTCCTCTTTGATGAATGTCATCTATTACAATGCAGAGGGAGGAGATCCCTGCCTCCAGCCTGGTTTTCTCTCTGCTTCTAGTGCTGCAGGAAAAACTAGTGACACTGGCCATCACCAAACAACACATTTTTTAAATTTCTTTTTTTTCATAGCAAGCATATTATTAAAAACATAAAAAAATGCCATGTTGTGTCAGACCAAAATCCATCGAACCCAGCATTCTGTCTCTGACAGTGACCCGTCTGGGTCATAAGATGGGCTCATTTTTCTGCAAAACTACAGATTTTCTCGCATAAAAAAAACCCAACACATCTCAACCATCTCTCTCTGACACTAGGACGTACCTGGAGATCATGCAGTTATCTCACGGACTGATCCACTGTACCATTTTGCACACAATATTCAAATACAAATTCCATCACCTTTCCTATCATATTCTGAATTCTGTGCACAAAGCACAAGCATATACATACAAGTAAAACCAACACAAAAATTCCATTTGCTTTACAAAGACCTGACAGCTTCTCAATTGAATTAGATTTTTTTAAAAGAAAAACTACGGGGTTTTTTTTGTGGTTAACCACTTTAAAATCTATGTGGGCTGTTATACACTTACCCCCAATGGCTTTCTGAATTTCCTTTTCTCTAATTTTATAGTCCAATTTAATTTCTTTCTCCAGATTTCATGAAGGCCAATCCAATGTATTAAGAAATGCATCAATATATTCATTAATTTGTTGGGCAATCTCATTAGCTTTATAAGATATGATAAATGAACAGCTTGAGTTCTCACTCTGTTCAGTCTTGTCCTGATAAGTAATCACTTATTACAATGAATAATAAAATCCAGCTCTTTGTAAATAAAACAGATTTGCCCACTTGTTAACTACAAATGGTTTTATATTATCCTAACTTCAGAAATACAAAGAAAGTGATGTATTAGTTCTTTGTGCATTTGATTTCACTTTTCAAACTGTGCAGGTATACGTGCAGAATATGTGATAAGGCCTTCTCTATGGAACTCTTTGCCTGAGGGCATAATATAGTACATAGCAAGCACAAAATCATAAAACATAATTAAAAGCCCATCCATAAAATAAACATCAAAACATAAGCAGAGAAAGGATGGTAAAGAACCAAAGAAGACAACAAAAATGGACTTTGTTAAGGAGCAATATCTTATAAATTCCAATTCTTATCTACCTTGATTACTATGTAATTTAAATTGTATATTTAGTTTTTCTTCTCTTTGACTATTACTTAAAGTTGCTTAAATGTTCATTGTTCCATGTAAGGCCGTTTGGCATGTTTTTGTTCTTTGTAAACCGGTTTGATTTGCATCTAATGTAGGAAGATCGGTATAGAAAAACAAACAAATAAATAAATAAATAGACAAAAAAATTGTACAAAAACTTTAAGAAAATGCTTAAGACCTTTCTGTTCCAATTGGCATTCGCTGTTGATGTTTAACAGACCACAAGTTGCACTTTTGACACAGCTTTGATTGTTTATTTTGTTTCTACTTGCTATTTGTTTTGTTTTAATATTATTATGAATGGTTTTAATCTGTATGCCTCTTAGTGCTGTGGTGTAGATGGCTTATAAAGGTCTTAAATAAACAGTTGCTTTAAAATCATCCCATATAATTGTAGGAAAGACCTTACATGAATCATTAAATACAAAAATATTTCACAATTACTTTAATGATCTGCTAAGTGCAGATTGTCTTGAATACTAGTTAAAAAAGTGTCAAATTGTATTGAGAAGACCTACAGCCTCACAACTTAAGAGATTCCAGAACAATCAGATACTATAATATTTCTAGTAGAGATCTGCAAAACATTTGCAATTCCCACTTTCATTTGTCCCCCATCCACCAATCTCCTCTTATTCTCCGCATCTCACTCCCAAGTCAATTCTTTCTAAACTAGAAATTCCCAGCTCTTGATTTTTCAGACTCCTTTTCAACCTACAAACTTTTCACAGACCCCAGCCTGTCCCATCCCTCAAATCATCCCACCAATCTTTTTCTTTCCCTCGTTTCATCCATACTAACCTACCTCAACCATTCTCTCCCCCTCTAAACTTGCCTTATTGCTGCTAACACTGCTTATATCCTGATCCATGTGAATTGCAGCTACTACTGCTGATTCCCCTATTTTTCTTTTCTGTGGACTACAAGGGGTCTGCCAACTACAATCTGGGAACTAGTGCTCTAACTTCTCCCCCAGGCCCAGCCGATCTGACCCTCCCTCTCACTGGCAGAAGGGTTACCATAGAAAATTAACCTTCCAGGAAGCTCAAACAGTTCAGCATATGGCATGGACGTGGCCTCTGGCTGAGTGGGAGAGGCTGGAATTGTGACATCAGCAGGCCGAAACATCTTCAGGACAGAGACACACTGCTATAACATACCTCTCTCTTTGCCTGAATCTCTAACTATATAAGCATTTTGGCTATCAAAAAATAGTCTACTGTAGTTTATGTTTCATGACAAATAGGACAGAAATGTATAATACCCATCTATGTCAGATATATGATTCTCCATAAATCTAAAAATCCCTCACTCCCTGAACCAAAGTAGTATTACTGAAAAGTGGTGTACTTCCAGAGTTTAAGGAGTATGGGCGAACGTGTTTCCTCGTAATGAAAAGCTTTGCTATTGTGAATTTAAAAAGAAAAAAAAAAAAAGCGTGCTGTCTGCCTGGGCACACACTAGCAGAAAAACAGTTGAAGTCTGGAAAAAAAGAATTTTATTGCAAATCCCCATAAAATTCCTTTGGCCTTTAGAATGGCAGCCTTCAACTGTGAAAAAGTTAATCCAAAGTAGATTCCCAGAGGACGCAGCTTCCATTGCACAACTTTAAAAACCTGTAACGTGTGCATCCATAAGCTTTTGCACAATCCAAAGGAAAAACGAATCAATAAAAACCAGTTTCCTCTCATTTCACAATTTCATTTTAGTACTGTGGTTGCCATATCCAATTAGATATGTAGAACTGAGGGTCACAACAGGCAAGCAGCAGGCAATGTCTTTTTATTAGACATTCTGTACATTTGCAAGGAGCTTTCCAGAGTTATCCTCCTTTCACCAGAGAAATGAGGAAACCCATTGTCACTGCGCTGTTTTCTCACTGACTTGATGGAGGAAGGGTAACTCTAGAAAGATCATAGGTGTACTGAGTTACTCCAATAAAGAGGTATCACCTACAGTTTGTTTGCTGGCCCTCAATTCTAGTATTTCACTGAAACAAAAAAAAAAGTAAGTACCGTATTTTTCGCTCCATAAGACGCACCTGACCATAAGACGCACCTAGGATTCAGAGGGGGAAAATTTAAAAAAAAAAAAAATTGTGCTAAACCGGCTCTGCGTCTGGGCGTCTTATGGAGCAAATTAGGGGAGTGCATAGTTTTTTTTTTTCTCCCCATTTTGTTTTCGGGTCTGGGGAGGGCCATTTCGGTCCACTCCCCAGATCAGAAAACTTTTCTTTCTGTGGGAACCCCCCCCCCCATCCCAACCCTTTAAATTAACAACCTCCACCCCCCTGACCCCCCCAAGACCTGCCGAATTAATTTCCTGCAACCCCCCACCCTCCTGACCCCCCCAAGACCTGCCGAATTAATTTCCTGCAACCCCCCACCCTCCTGACCCCCCCCAAGACCTGCCAAACGTCCCTGGTGGGGACGTTTGGCCTGGATCACCTGAGCCGTTCAGCGCGTATGAAAAAGTGGAAGCTTGTGCGCTGAGAGGCAGCGCACAAGCTTGAGTGAATAGCTCTGTTACATGGGGCCGCTAGGCGAGACTGTGAAAAGGGAGAGAGGAAAACCAATTTCATGAGAATATGTGGGGGAGAAAAATATACCGTATTTTTCGCTCCATAAGACGCACTTTTTTTCCCCCAAAGGTGGGGGGAAAATGTATGTGCGTCTTATGGAGCGAATATAAAAAAAAAAACCAAACAAAAATCTAACAAACACCCCCCCCCCCCCCGACTCCCCCAAGACCTGCCGACTTAATTTCCTACAACCCCCCCCCCTCTTGACCCCCCCCCCCAAGACCTGACAAATTAATTTCCTGCAACCCCCCACCCTCCTGACCCCCCCAAGACCTGCCAAACGTCCCTGGTGGTCCAGCGGGGGTCCGGGAATGATCTCCTGGGCGTGGGCCGTCGGCTGCCAGTAAACAAAATGGCGCCGACGGCCCTATGCCCTCACTATGTCACTGAGACCGACCGCTGCTATTGGTCGGTCTCAGTGACATAGTGAGGGCATAGGGCCGTCGGCGCCATTTTGTTTACTGGCAGCCGACGGCCCACGCCCAGGAGATCATTCCCGGACCCTCGCTGGACCACCAGGGACGTTTGGCAGGTCTTGGGGGGGTCAGGAGGGTGGGGGGTTGCAGGAAATTAATTTGTCAGGTCTTGGGGGGGGGGGTCAGGAGGGGGGGGGTTGTAGGAAATTAAGTCGGCAGGTCTTGGGGGAGTCGGGGGGGGGGGGGGGGTGTTTGTTAGATTTTTGTTTGGGTTTTTTTTTATATTCGCTCCATAAGACGCACATACATTTTCCCCCCACCTTTGGGGGAAAAAAAGTGCGTCTTATGGAGCGAAAAATACGGTATATTTTTCTCCCCCACATATTCTCATGAAATTGGTTTTCCTCTCTCCCTTTTCACAGTCTCGCCTAGCGGCCCCATGTAACAGAGCTATTCACTCAAGCTTGTGCGCTGCCTCTCAGCGCACAAGCTTCCACTTTTTCATACGCGCTGAACGGCTCAGGTGATCCAGCTTTCTGCAGACAATCTGCAACCTCCGGTCTCACACACAAACAGTTGCTGCAGCCTTCTACACGCTTCTGCAACCGTGTCTGCAGTACAATCCTGCCACTGTGCCATCTTTAATGCACGCATCCATGCTTTGGGCTTCAGAAGCCCCGGGGAAAGAAACCATTGCACTTGTGCTATGCACACAGTACTGTGAAAAGGGGAAAAGGTGTGCAGCTGGGAAAGAGAACCGAGAATATTTCATATCGTCCGTGTGCTGCTGTCTCAGGGTTAAGGACTATAGGCAGAGCTCAGCGAGGTGCCATGCACCGGGGTTGAGACCTACCTTACGTTCCATGCTGTGGTGAAGTCTGGGTTCAGCAGCAGCAGCGTACACGTGATATCTATCAGCTCTGGAAAAAAAAGACAAAATACCACGTTAGAAGAAGGTCGCCATGCGGGAAGCTGTTCTGAAAGCCTCCACTCCCTTCCCTGCTGCCCCGTACACTATCGGGAGCAGACACCAAGGTCACCTGTGGGCCACAAAACCAGGGCTGCCTGAGGCATGGCAGGAGAATAGTGCAACTGCTCCTTCCCTCCTCAGGGATGGACTGCACTGTTTCCATGTCCCTCACAGTCCCAAATAACCAGCACTAACTCTCAAACTAACCCATCCGAATCCTGACTTAACCCTGTACAATAATCATTTTAAAGTCCAATTATCTCAAAACATTTCCCAAAACATCAATTTGCCTCGTTCTGGGTTCTACTGCATATTATTTGGGACATATTTCTAGGTTTCCAGTGATTTTTGTCCTAAAATATTTTATTGCCATTTTTATATTTAAAAAAGGTGTACCCTTATTATGGCTATAAACCCTGTGCTTAAAAATCTTGTTCCCCTACACTCACTCTTCAGCCGTCTGTGCTATATCCATGCTTTAATGTACCAGGCACATCGGAAGAAGAGGCCTGTGTGGTCTCAAAAGCTCACGTGCTGGAATATCTTTTTGTTGGTCTGTCAAAAGAAGTGGACTCTTACAGTGAATTTTTAGGGAAATTCTGCTCAAAATATTTAAAATGCTGCATCTCTAAGTAATAACTTTTTTCTGTAATAATTTAAAATGTAATTACTTAGACTGTCATGTAAATTGTGTTATTTTGACCAACATAAAGTTTACAGAATTTTAAGTTTTTGTGCACATAATTCCCCCAGGAGTAATAATCTAGCTGCCAGCCATAGAAGCTTGGCCACTTATAAGACATCACTCCTTAACAAAATCCATTTTTGTCTTTTTAGGTTTTCTACCATCCTATCTCTGCTTATGTTATGATGTCTATTTTATGGATGGGTTTTTAATTGTTATATTCTATATTATGCTGTTCCTCATCTAAAACATTTTTGTTTGTTGTGGTTGGTCAAACGTTTAACAAATAAATGAACATATAAGCTCCCACACTTAATCCAACTCTAGGCCCCTTGCCTCTCCTCCCTATCTTACTACCAACCTACTAAAACTAGAGGCGTTTGCCTTAACATTTGAGCTTTCTAGGTTCCAATGGCCTTGCTGGACGATACCAGTCCACCACCAACCTGTTATGTATATATACATAGATATAAATGTACACACAAAAGCTGCTTTGCAAGGAAGTTTCAGATTGTTAACGTCTTCTATAAAAGGGCATACTGAAATTGTGCCATCGTGATGCCACAAATATCCATAAAAAAAACACATTGCCCGTTACACTTCCTTCAATTTTTATGACTGATTTTCTCCATTGTTTCATATAGTTTGATGCAGTGTTGGATTGTACCAGCTCTTATTGAAAGTTTAATCATCCCCTTGTAGGACACTAGCTGATTAATTAGTAGATTCACCTGTAAATTTAAAGTACTCTAATTCCAACTCCCTTAGTATCCTAAACTTAACTAGGAACTCAATAGAATTAAGATGAAGGCAGCAGTCCAGCAGCAAGAGGGGGGCTTTCCAGTCTTTTGCATTGAGTGCCACATGTATGAATTTTTACCCACCGGTGAGAGATTGTATGTGTGCACTCGGTGCAAGGAGCTCCTGGCTCTAAGGGAATGAGTCTGAACTCTGGAGGCTAGAGTAGCAGAGCTGAGGCAGACAGAGAGGTACATTGATGAGACCTCCAGGGACATAGTAGCCAAGTCCCAAATCCAGTCTGGCAGCCCCAGTGCTGCCTTTGATCAGAAAGGTCTCCCAGTAGGAGAACATCACCCTGGTGTAGCAGGAAGTGATCCTGTAGCAAGGACCTGCTCTCCAGGTGATGTATTGTCCTCTCGCACTGAGGACAAGTCTCCCAGTACTACTGCCCAGGAAGGAAGGGTTAGGCTGGCCATCATAGTTGGTGATTCAATTATTAGAAATGTCGATAGCAGGGTGGCTGGTGGACGTGAGGACTGTCTGGTAACTTGCCTGCCTGGTGCAAAGGTGGCAGACCTCATGCGTCACCTAGACAGGATTATAGACAGTGCTGGGGAGGAGCCGGCAGTCGTGTTACATGTGAGCACCAACGACATAGGAAAATGTGGGAGAGAGGTTCTGGAAGACAAATTTAGGATTTTAGGTAGGAAGCTGAAATCCAGAACCTCCAGGGTGGCATTCTCTGAAATGCTCCCTGTTTCACGTGCAGGTCCCCAGAGGAAGGCAGAGCTCCAGAGTTTCAATGTGTGGATGAGACGATGGTGCAGGGAAGAGGGATTCAGTTTTGTAAGGAACTGGGAAAACTTTTGGGGAAGGGGGGAGACTTTTCTGAAAGGATGGGCTCCACCTTAACCAGAGTGGAACCAAGCTGCTGGCACTAACTTTCAAAAAGGAGATAGAGCAGCTTTTAAACTAGAACAAGGGGGAAAGCAGACAGTCACTCAGCAGGGCATGGTTTGGAGAAATGTATCCCTGAAGGATACTAATGGAACAGAAGAGTTCTGTTCCATTAGTATCCTTCAGGGATACTAATAGAGAGGTTCCATTAAATGCAAACATAGTTCATATGCCTATATGTAAAAAATCACCAAAGCTAATGATTTCCAAATTATCCCAAACAACTGAAAAGCAGGTTGTTAATGCAAACAAAAAACACACTTTGAAATGTCTGTATGCCAATGCTAGAAGTCTAAGAAGTAAGATGGGAGAGTTAGTGTATAGCAGTGACTGATAAGATAAACATAATTGGCACCACAGAGACTTGGTGGAAGGAGGTTAACCAATGGGATAGTGCTATATCAGGGTACAAATTATATCGCAATGATAGGGAGGATCAACTTGGTGGGGGTGTGGCACTTTATGTCCGGGAGGGTATAGAGTCCAACAGGATAAAGATCATACAAGAGACTAATTGTTCAGTAGAATCTATATGAATAGAAATCCCATGTGTGTTGGGTAAGAGTATAGTGATAGGAGTATACTACCGTCCACCTGGACAAAATGGTCAGACAGATGATGAAATGCTAAGAGAAATCAGGGAAGCTAACCAATTTGGCAATGCACTAATAATGGGAGATTTCAAATACCCCAATATTGACTGGGTAAATGTAATATCAGGACTTGCTAGAGACAAAGTTCCTGGATGTAATAAATGACTGTTTCATGGAGCAATTGGTTCAGGAACCAACAAGAAAGGGAGCTATTTTAGATTTAATTCTTAGTGGAACGCAGGATTTGGTGAGAGAGGTAACGGTGGTGGGGCCACTTGGCATCAGTGATCATAACATGATCAAATTTAAACTAAATAACTGGAAGGGGGACAATAAGTAAATCTGCAGCTCTAATACTAAACTTTCAAAAGGGAAACTTTGATAAAATGAGGAAAATAATTAGGAAAAAACTGAAAGGTGCAGCTGCAGAGGTTAAAAGTGTTCAACAGGCATGGACATTGTTTAAAAATACAATCCTAGAGGCGCAGCCCATATGTATTCCGCGCATTAAGAAAGGTGGAAGGAAGGCAAAACGATTACCGTCCTGATTAAAAGGTGAGGTGAAAGAGGCTATTTTAGCCAAAAAAAAACCATCCTTCAAAAATTGGAAGAAGGATCCATCTGAAGAAAATAGGATAAAACATAAGCATTGTCAAGTTAAGTGTAAAACATTGATAAGACAGGTGAAGAGAGAATTTGAAATGAAGTTAGCCATAGAGGCAAAAACTCATAATAAAAACTTTTAAAAATTCTTAAAATATTTTTGCATTATTAAGCTTTTATCATTTTCTCTACACAAAGTTACCAAAAGTGTAGCTCTTTGTGGAATATCATCCACTGATGATTCCAAAAAAGATGTTAAATTAGGTGAGTGCTGCTAGACAAGGTCCATTCCTTCCCCTTCCATTTTGCGGACAAAGGGTCCAGATATTCCCTGATGTGTCACGGAACACACAATTAAGGAGAAAACAATTTCTGAACATGAAGCCCAGAGTATTAACTCTGGGAGCCACGTTCTTTTTAAAATTTCCCTGTAAATGTGTGGTTGTCCTTCATAAGAATAAATTTATCTTCCAAGACCCCACCCACCTGGAAACCTTTCTGGAAGATAAAGAAAAAGATTGAGATATAGGCTGTTTAGTAAAATATTCTCCCAGTATGTAACTTGATGTTACAGAATATTTGTGTTTATTTTTTCTTTTCAAGTTCCTCCCATGTTGTGGACTAGGAATTTTGATGCAAATAAGAATGTTAAGGGATTGTGGAAATATTGTTTTCCTGCATACAAAATTTGTTCTTTTGATTTTACAACTGTATTGTTTAAAATCTTTAATAAAGTATAAATTAAAAAAAAAAAACTTTTAAAAATATATCCAAAGCAAGAAACCTGTGAGGGAGTCGGTTGGACCATTAGATGACCGAGGGGTTAAAGGGGCTCTTAGGGAAGATAAGGCCATTGCAGAAAGACTAAATTAATTCTTTGCTTCCGTGTTTACCAATGAGGATGTTGGGGAGATACCAGTTCCGGAGATGGTTTTCAGGTGTGATGAGTCAGACGAATTGAATGAAATCACTGTGAACCTGGAAAATGTAGTATGCCAGATTGACAAACTAAAGAGTAGCAAATCACCTGGACTGGATGGTATGCATCCTAGGGTACTGAAGGAACTCAAATGAAATTTCTGATCTATTAGTTACAATTTGTAACCTATCATTAAAATCATCCATTGTACCTGAACACTGGAGGGTGCCCAATGTAACACCAATATTTAAAAAAGGTTCCAGGGGCGATCCGGGTAACTATAGACCAGTGAGCCTGACTTCAATGCCGGGAAAAATAGTGGAAACTATTCTCAAGATCAAAATCGTAGAGCATATAGAAAGACATGGTTTAATGGAACACAGTCTACATGGATTTACCCAAGGGAAGTCTTGCCTAACAAATCTGCTTCATTTTTGGGTTAATAAACATGTGAATAAAAGTGAACCGGTAGATGTAGTGTATTTGGATTTTCAGAAGGCGTTTGACAAAGTCCCTCATGAGAGGCTTCTACGAAAACTAAAAAGTCATAGGATAGGAGGCGATGTCCTTTCGTGGATTACAAACTGGTTAAAAGACAGGAAAGAGTAGGATTAAATGGTCAATTTTCTCAGTGGAAAAGGGTAAACAGTGGGGTGCCTCAGGGATCTGTACTTGGACCAGTGCTTTTCAATATATGATCATATATATATATATATATATATATATATATATATATATATATATATATATATACATACACACACACACATACATACATATATATATATATGATCTGGAAAGGAATACGACAAGTGAGGTTATCAAATTTGCGGATGATACAAAATTATTTAGAGTAGTTAAATCACAAGCGGATTGTGATACATTACAGGAGGATCTTGCAAGACTGGAAGATTGGGCATCCAAATGGCAGATGAAATTTAATGTGGACAAGTGCAAGGTGTTGCATATAGGGAAAAATAACCCTTGCTGTAGTTACATGATGTTAGGTTTCATATTAGGAGCTACCACCCAGGAAAAAGATCTCGGTATCATAGTGGGTAATACTTTAAAATCGTCGGCTCAGTGTGCTGCAGCAGTCAAAAAAAGCAAACAGAATGTTGGGAATTATTAGGAAGGGAATGGTTAATAAAACGGAAAATGTCATAATGCCTCTGTATCACTCCATGGTGAGACTGAACCTTGAATACTGTGTACAATTTTGGTCACCGCATCTCAAAAAAGATATAGTTGCGATGGAGAAGGGACAGAGAAGGGCAACCAAAATGATAAGGGGGATGGAACAGCTCCCCTATGAGGAAAGGCTGAAGAGGTTAGGGTTTTCCGCTTGGAGAAGAGACGGCTGAGGGGGGATATGATACAGGCCTTTAAGCTCATGAGAGGTCTTGAACGAGTAGATGAGAATCGATTATTTACACTTTCGAATAATAGAAGGTCTAGGGGGCATTCCATGAAGTTAGCAAGTAGCACATTTAAGACTAATCGGAGAAAATTCTTTTTCACTCAACGCACAATAAAGCTCTGGAATTTGTTGCCAGAGGATGTGGTTAGTGCAGTTAGTGCAGCTGGATTCAAAAAAGGTTTGGATAAGTTCTTGGAGGAGAAGTCCATTAATAACTGCTATTAATCAAGTTTACTTAGGGAATAGCCACTGCTATTACTAGCAATGGTAACATGGAATAGACTTAGTTTTTGGGTACTTGCCAGGTTCTTATGGCCTGGATTGGCCACTGTTGGAAACAGGATGCTGGGTTTGATGGACCCTTGGTCTGACCCAGCATGGCAATTTCTTACATTCAAATAAATGGGGAGGCACTGAGAGCGAGAGAGCAAGAGCTTGTGTACCTGTATGTGTGCACGTGAGACAGAATTAACATGTGTGTGTATGCGCTTGCGTGTGCCTGTGCATCACACACACGTAATGTGTGTGAGGGAGTGCGTGAGAAAATAAACTTGTGTAAGTCTGTCAGACAGGATAAAGTTTGGTGTTTCCCCTCCCCTTATTCACAATCATCTCAGGTGACTGGAAGTAAAAAAAATCCAAGGGATGTAGATTCTTTTTCATCCGCATTAGTTTTAATTGTTGGTTTTACCTGATGTTTCTGCTGTTTTGAAATATATTGATATGATTCTACTATTATGATTAATAATTTATATTTCTTGCTTTTATTGCTTGATTTATGAAGAATAGTAATGCTGCACTGCATACATCATCTGGCTTGTTGTGGTTTCCAGTTCAGTTTTTGTCTGCACATTTCTGTTTATGCTATATAGTCTCTATTTTGTATTTGTCTCCAGTAGTTAACTGACACCTGTGGGTATATTTTGTGATGTATATCATCTGAGTAAGATCTTGCATCCATTTTCTAAAATTGTTGATGCAATGCTGTCAAGCAATTAAAAAAAATAAATTTGCATATAGGGCCTTTGGGAGTTTTTCTTGTATTGTCTTATAGCCAAGTTGCCAGATACAGTTAATGGGTGGCCAAGGTATGCATAGCCTAGGGGCGTGCTCTGTTTCTTGGTTATTTAGATACATTTGAAATTTGTATGGGAGACTTTTTGACTCAATTATGTGGGTGATGTGATCCTGGGATACATGATTGATAGAAAATTAAAAAAAAAAAAAAAGTCTTTATTCTATAGATGCAGCTGTGTGGAGGGGGAGAGAAATTGTAACCAACACCACTAAGCCATATCAATCTGCGGGAGGGGGTATTTGCCCTTATTCTCCCCAAATCACCTGACTTCTTTACCCTTTGCCCCCCTAAGGAGCAGGGGGGGTTGGGGTGCTATCATCTGTGCCTATCGGGGGGGGGGGGGGGGGGGGGCACCATCTTGTTCCTCGCCTCAGGCAGCAGGTTGCCTTCAGTCACCCCTGATGGCACATCCTTTTTCTTCTCTATTTCCAGAGTTCGCCTTGCACTTGCTTGCTGCACTCCAAGGTGAACATACCCTACAATGCTTAAGTACCATCAAAGGCAGAGAGGTTGCTGCAAAAGTCACAAAGTTACAGCCCACAGCCCTCACATAGCAGGACTCTATATAATCACAAAAGGACTGCAGTCAAACATTTTTTTGGCTTAACTAAACCGAAAGGACAGATCTGCACTGTTAACACCCCCCCCCCCCCCCCGCACACACAAAAATGGGAGAGAAATATAGAAATAAGGGTGCAGAGCATTCAAGAGACTCAACATAGAAGAATCTGCAGGGGGTTTTTTTTGTTGCAACTGCTGCCCTCTGGCAAACCAAATAGGGTCAGTGAGTTTCATCTGTAAAGGAAGGGATGGGGCTACCCATCTCTGCACAAAAGAAAGAAAAGAATGAAGTCAGACACAGACCAGATACAGCCAGGAATTCCAAAACACAATGGGAGGGGCGCTGTGTCTGCCTGAGCCTCATGCCAAGGCTCCCAGCACAGCCTGACAGAGGGCAGCTCCAGAGTAAAAAACAGCAGCACCTCATCACAGTTCAGAAGGCCTGTATATACAGAACGGCACAATAAGGAAGCAAGAACATACTGGGTCAGACCAAAGGTCCATCAAGCCCAATAGTCCGTTTCCAGTGACCAAGGCAGGATCCTAAGGTGTAGACAGATTCCATGCTGCTTATCCCAGGGATAAGCAGTGGATTTCCCCAACTCCAACCTTGTTTATGGACTTTTCCTCCAGAAACTCATCCAAACTTTTTTTTTTTTTTTTTTAAAGCAGCCACACCACATCCTCTGGCAACAAATTCCAGAGCTTAATTATTCGTTAAGTAAAAAAAATTATTTTATTAGTTATAAAAGTATCACTTAGTAACTTCCTTGTGTCCCCCCCCCCCCCCCCCCCCCCCCCTAGTCTTTTTGGAAGATTAAACAGATTAACTTGTTCCATGCCACTCATTTTATTGACCTCTTATATTTCCCCCAGCCCTCTCTTCTCTAAGCTGAAGAGTCCTAATCTCCTAGTCAAGATTAGGCTAGGTTGGCGAGTAGCCTTCTTCTTCTTCTAATGAAGCTGGTGTTAAAAGGATTATTTGCCAGCACAAGCACACTTTACAGTTGCATTCTATTTACATTTGTGGATGTAACTTAAAAATACGGTGGTACATACTGACTTAATGTCCTTTGACTTTTTAATCACTTGTGAATGACGAAGCTATGGGCTGCAAAATATGCAGAAAGAGCTCAATGTGCAATTTTGGTGCAAGACAGGACCACATCTGTAGATCCTTACACTAAGCACAAGTATGTGCTGAGGCATATTTCAGTTTGTCTCAAAATGTTGTTTACGTCATCCAATGTCCTTTGCTTTTACTTTACATGGGAAAAACCAGAGGATGTGGTTAGTGTAGTTAGTATAGCGGTGTTTAAAAAAGGATTGGATAAGTTCTTGGAGGAGAAGTCCATTACCTGCTATTAAGTTCACTTAGAGAATAGCCACTGCCATTAGCAATGGTTACATGGAATAGACTTAGTTTTTGGATACTTGCCAGGTTCTTTTGGCCTGGATTGGCCAAGTTGGAAACAGGATGCTGGGCTTGATGGACCCTTGGTCTGACCCAGTATGGCATTTTCTTATGTTCTTATATGTTAACACCTCATTTAATTGAACATCGAAGCTGTTTAACTACTGGTATAACTCCTTTAGTTGCTCTTTTTTTTTTTTTTTAAATGTAATCACTCTTTCCAGGACCTTAGTTGGTTCGTCATCGATCAAGTAAACGTTTATCAAAGAGGAGGCAATTTTGCCAGAATTTTGGCAGAAAAAGAATTGCGTGGGATTTCTGAACTCGACACTGCATCTGCACAGATTAAATAATGATATGGAGTGGGAAACTATTTTGCAGGAATATGTTTGGTAGAACAGTTTTTGAACTCTGGTGCCATTTTTGAATCTTTATTTTCATTGGTTACAACTGATCATGTGTTTGATGTGTCATGTGTTCTGGTGAAGCTCCCCTCGGAAGAAGCAGCAGTAACGGGGAAGCCTTGGAAGCAGGCGTTTCATTTTCTGTACATTACTACGGATCTTTTAAAATGAGTTTTTACATATGAGAAGTGATTTTTTTCACTGTCTGAGGTATATGTACTTTGATAATGTAATGTGGTGGTGCTGCTCTTAGAAATGAAATTCTAATAGTGCTTTTTGTGTTGCTGCTTCATTACTGAATCAAGAAAAAAAATGTTTTAGCATTTGGACTCACATTTACTAAAAGTTAAGAAAAAAAAAAATCTGAAAACCTATGCGGCCATGATTAAAAATTAATGGTATAAGTTATATACTCTGGATTTGTGAAACCGCATTTATGAGTGCCTTTTAATAATCTTCTCATATTTTTGTTGGGTTTATTTTTTCCACAGATAAAAAAGAATTTTCATCTTTCATGATCTTCTTTATTTGGAAAGATTTAAGCAACTCTAGTGACTGGTCCTGGTCCCCGATTTAGCCCTCTGCTGAAGTTATGAGTAGGGAGTTATAGATTTTGTCTTCAGCTCGCGTTGGTTATCTACCTCCTATCTGTCTTAATATTTTTTTCTTTGTACATATTAGCTGTGACACCACCCTTAATAAAGAAGGATAGCATGTATATTTGTTTCTTCTAAGAGCAGGGATCCAGCTAGTGAGGTTCATTTCTTTGGACTATCATCTCTGATTGAAGATGTATTTATATAACAGTTCATAAAAACATTTTCCAAGTAAAAAAAAAAAGTTTCCTTGGGTACTTTGTTTATTTTTGGGTTCTTCTTTGACACCGTTGTGAGTATGTACTTAAAACACTGGTGTTAGATAAGAGGGCTGCAAGGGTCTCTTTGCTTACATTGCTAAGTGAATATATGAGACACTATGAAATAGTAATTTGTTAGCAGGTAATTTTACTGGCTTACAGACCACGGTTCTGCTATGTATAAAAATAAACCCA
Source organism: Rhinatrema bivittatum (assembly GCF_901001135.1). Taxonomy (NCBI): domain Eukaryota; kingdom Metazoa; phylum Chordata; class Amphibia; order Gymnophiona; family Rhinatrematidae; genus Rhinatrema; species Rhinatrema bivittatum. The sequence continues at coordinate 521,189,203 of NC_042615.1, read as the reverse complement.
TTTGGAGACCTGGAACAGTAAATACAAATACATTCGCCTGGCCTGACTCCCAAGATGGCGACACGCTGAGTGGCGGGGGAAGCAGGGATTCTTGAAGCTCCGTCAATTTACATTTTCCTGCGAAAGTGTGCCTGCTAAAAGAAAAGGGAAAATGTGGGTTTTCCCCATCGGTTTCTCTACCCTCACCGACAGTTCAGCAAGAAATTACCAACTTCCTCAGCCCGACAAGAAAAGACCCAAGGAATGAGGATCCCGATGTGCTAACCGGAGAGAAATTCATGGAAATTCAGAAAAGCTGTGATCACAAATTGGGAAGTATTCTTTTTGAAAAACAAAATAAGTGCAACATCTCAATGTTATGAAAAGGATACAAATATCTCCAGAGGAAAAATGCACAGGATGCGGGCATTTTCAATGGAAAAGAGACTCTGGAATGAGGGTGTCATGGGATGAGGGTGAAAGAGGGTAGACTCATGCGTAATCTGTGGAAATATTTCGTTGCAGAGGATGGTGAATGCTTGGAATGGCCACCCCATGGAGGTGATGGAGACAAAGACAGTATAATAATTCAAGAAAGCATGAGAAAAACACAGAGGATCTCTGAGGGACAGAAAAGGACTATATAACTGAAGAGGAGAGGTAGATGGGCTGTATAGTCTTTATCTGCCGTCAGGGTGATGTTTCTATGTATTAATTCTGCTGGTTTCACTGCGTTTCTTTGGAGGAGGAAACACTACCATGACACAATGTTGGCTGCAGTCTTGAATTTAATTATGCAAATGCACATCTGCATGTCCAAATCCAAAAGGGTCTGCACGAGAGGGAAGGAAGTTAGATAAGCACTACTTTTCACTTCCACAGGCACCTTCAGTTTCTTGAAGATGAGCTGTGCATAGATCTCAGGACAACAGCATGATCGTAAAGGGATTGAATGACAAGAAATCTCTCCTAGGACCTGTCCCCCTCAATCCTTTCCTTGGTGATTCTCTCAACTGTTGACCTACTTCTCACACATCTCTTCCACCTAGCACTCTCATTTGGCAAATGGTGGCTCACTTCTCTTCTCCCACTTCCTTACTACTTACTTCTATCGTGCTGCTCTTAGCTCTAAGATCAACAGATGCAGGCTTTACTTTCCTCTTTGATCACTTCCTAATCAGCATTTGGTTTCTAACCTCAAGGTGAGGCTGCCCTCAACACCTAATGAACCCCCTGATCACTGTATCTCTGCATTACTATCCTCCTTAACCACTCTGCAGCCTTCAACACTGTTGATCACCTCACCCCCCCCCCCCCCCTCCATTCTTTAAGAATCTACCATTTTGACCTGTTTCGATTCTCTTCACATTTTTCTAACCAGTCCCTTCAGGAGTCTCCTTCACCGTCAGTCGATGACTTGCCCTCATTATATTCACTCTATACACTTTCCAAGGATACCGTAACCACACCTTTTGCCTTTAATTCTCACCTTTGCGTCAAGATATAACTCGCATCTTTTGACAAGTAATCTTTGCATCACTGACTGCTTCATTATACCCTTAAAGGTAAGTTTTAAAAGCCGTGTGCAGGCACACATGTGCGTGTGTTTGCTGGCGCACGCACGTGGACGTGACGATTTTATAACATGCCGCAGCGACGCATTAGGGCCTATTTCCCTGTTCCCTCCCAGTTCGCCCCAATAAAGGAGCAGACTTCTTAAACCCCCTACCTAACCTGCCTCCCTTTTACCCTACTAGCCTCGACCCCTAAAACCCCTCTGACTACCCTATTTTATTTTACTACTTACCTGCAGTCCATAGCAGCAGCAAATTACGCAGTTGTGGAATCCCAGTGTGTGCTTGTGCGCGACACTGACTTAATGGCGCTGTCCTGACCCACCCATGCCTCGCCCCTTTTTGCAAAAACCTTTCCAATGCACGTACTTGTGACACGCGCGTGACTGCGGGCCTCTTAAAATCTGCGCGACCCAGTCACACGCTTATCTCCCGGATTTGCCGCACGTAGGGCTTTTAAAATTAGCTCTTTAATGTAGCTTCACCAGATAAGACACACAACTATAACCAAACTTCTAAGCTCTTCCTACCCCAACCTCAGGTCTCTATATCCATTCTTCATCTACACCTTGGCTCGCCATCCTTCAAGTAACTTGAGTCTATGCTCTCGAAGTTATGCTCGACCGACTCGCTTTTTCTCTTCTTGTCTTAATAAAATATAAACAAAGTCCAAATACCAGTTATCAAGATACTTCTATTTTATTCCAGTTTACAAGAGGGCCTTTTGTAAAAAGTGCTGCAACGCAAAACACCATTGACGCATTTAACTCTGGCCCAGATCAGACCATGAACAGCTATGGGTACAAAATCCAAGAATCTGATTTTATATTGATTCAAGGATATTTGTTTTGCAGACATGTTCACTCTGGCTTTATGCAAATGTGGAAACCTGCAGAAGCTGGAATATATCTTTAACACTTCTGAAGCCCTAAGTGCTGGGGCTTCAGACACTTTCAGTTTTGATGGTAAAGAAGTAGCAGATAAGGACCATTTAGTCCACCCTATTTTCTCTGCCTACACTGCTCCAGTTAAATAATCAGTATCTCCCAGCTTTAAGCCACACAAGCTTGACTAGCTGCAGGAAATTACTCCTTATCCTTTATGCCCTTGGCTTGGAAATGTAGACAATTCAGCCTACTGCCCCAATTATTTCAAGGCCCTACTGGCAATCCATGCTAGTTGACCTTGCCACCTCTCCCATGGAGTTCAAGACAACCATGCTGCCACTTTCTTCAAGTTAGATTTCTAGTTTTCCCTTTCTGGCCCTCTATTGCTCCAGTGAGATAAGCATATGTTTCCGTTCCTAAACCAACACCCAGGCCCCCCCCAACTTCTTTTGCCCTATCCCTCTCCCCCCATCAATGCCTTCTGAATCAGTTCCATGAATGCTTGAATTCTGTCACCATTTTGGTTGCTAAAATCTATGTTAGTCTGATATTCCAGGAATTCACCACTCTCTCAGTAAAGTATTTCCTTTTAACCTCCTTGCCCTCCAGTTTTATGGCATGATTCCTGGAAGGGTGGAAATGCCATCTTCTACATTATTGAAGCCTGCTAAATAGTTGACCGTTTCCTTTCTCCAGCAACTACATTTGGAGTGTTTTTGCACCTCTTTATGTCGGGTTTTCAGGATATATACAATGAATATGCACGAGAAATTTGCAGACACTAAATCCCCATGGTATGCAAATTAATCTCATGTATATTCATTGTAGATATCCTGAAAACCTGATTGGCTGTGGAGTCCCCAGGACAGGTTTGGGAAGCCCTGACAAAGGGTTGTGTATTTTAGTAGCTCTTTCCTGAACTGCTTTGACTCCCCTCCATGTCCTTTTGAAAATATGACTGTGCAGTCTGAATAGCAGACAACTCCTAAAACAGCAAAACACGAGAGATAATGGATACAGTAAATTTCAGCAAATTATACATTTCCCTATAACTAACTTTAAAGTCATACTAAGAGACATAGAAATCTTTGAAATAAAATTTAGAAAACAAAACCTAGCGTACACATTTTGCCTACACAGACTGCCCGATTATAACTATCAGCACAAGCTGTTTGACAGTTAGTTGTGGTCATGCTAAGTGTCTATGATAAACAGATAAAGCACAGTAGATTTCTGATATAACAAGACAGTATTGTTTTCTTTACACGGTCTTCTCCTATCTGCCTATCACATGACCTTCCGTGAAACAATCAGGTTAATATAATCGAATCCTGACTTGCCTGCTTCACTCCCTGAGTCTTTCCAAGCACACTCCTGTCTCTCTGCCTGGGAGGCTCCTAGTTACTTTCTGCATCCCACGTCCAGCAGCTGGGTCTTTTCCTATAAGGTATACAGATCTCCGCTGTCCTTACCAAGTGGCTAAGAAAGGTACTGAGATCATTACCAGATGTACCTCAGTTATGTCTCAGAACTGCTTTCACTGGATAATGAGGTTTCCCCATTTCTTTAAACAAAAATGGGAAAAGGAATTCAAGGCACTTCTAACAGCTCATTTTTGCCTTCTCCACAATCCATATCATATCTGAAACGCACTCTCAGCGCTTGCAACAGACCCCAATGCAAAGTTCGTTTGCCATTTGCCTCTGTGATTCTTGTGTGTGGCGCAGAGGTGACCCAATATGGCAGAGAGATGATCTCTCAGTGATTAGGATTCTGCATGTCATCTTCCCACAATGCAATGAGGCAGATTGTGAATAACTGAACATTATCCTGTAGGGAAAACTAAAAGGCTGCCAGGTGAGCCCCGGCCTCTCTTTCCCTTATCCTCTAAAAGGAAAGCTAGACCTGAGCAAGTGAGAAAAAAAAAAAAAAAAGAAGGGTTAACAAGAGTGCTACATTTTTGAGTAGCAGTACTTTTGTGAATTTTCACTCTTTGTTTTGGGGTTTTTATTTTAATAAACATAAAAGTTTTCCTAGAGGTCTCTACTGGTTCTCAGGTCAGCCTGTATCCCAATACATCGGTATGTGTGTGTACATATATATATATATATATATATATATACACATACATACACACATAAATATATAGAATGAATAAATGTGTGAACATAACTGTGAATCACAAATATCCCAGTCTACCCAGCCAGAAGCAGCAAAACCTACCGTCCCTGTTCAGCCACTGCTTTCTCTGCCTGTAGAGGAGGAGTCTGTTGTGGACATAGGGTAAAAGGAACTTGATGCACCAACTTTCTACGCCCAGTTTGTTTTCAACTAGCACAATGGGGCTCCGGTTATACCTTGCCTCAGGGCATGGTATCAGTCCAATCTCATCTCTGAAAAGCAAACAAAAATATTAAAATATAAAAAAAAGATACCTACTCTTAACCTTCTCTATTCCTTTTCATTTTTCTCCATGAGCATTACACAGCATTTTGAGCTTTTCATTCTTTTTGCAATAATACAAAGAGCCAGAAAGACCCAAATTAAAGCAAATGGTTTCCTTTCACTTAAAATGTTTCAGGGTATCCTATTCTAGTGACCTGCATACCTGAAGCCCATGCACCTACCAACAAGCTAACAGCAGAACAAACAATTGCGTCCTGGGGGAGGGGGGGGGGGGGGGGGGGAAAGAGAAGCAAAGAGTCGCAGTCACTGTGTAACAATGCAAAGGTGTCAGATTCTGCAGGGAACTATGGATGTGTCTCCAAGACAGAAGACTGGCTGAGCTACACTGGTCACTAAAGCAGGAATAAATAATGTGCTATACTATCTGTGGTTAGACTTAGCATTTGCAACTTTTCCACAGTTGCCATGTTGCATTAGTGTACTATTGTGGAAACTAATGGTTTATGGACTGATGTAATACTGTAATAACTAAATGGCAAAAAAAACCCCAAAAAACCCCACCAGGGGAAAATGCAATGGTAGCTAGCTGTGAATGATTAAAAGCCTATTCCAACTGAGCGGGAGCCCCAAAAGAAGCAGAAAGAAAACTCGACAAACCCCACCCCCTCAAATGAAAAAAAAAAAAAAAAGAGAGCAAGAGAAACAATGACATTTCTTGATCATGCCAATTCAATGTCCTAATTCAGATGGAGCAAATGAAAGGAAGTGGGGGCAGCAGGAATAGGGGGTACTTTCTAAAGCTTCTGGAATAGAGATAAAAAGATAATGTAGCCAAAGCACTTTAGATGTCTTGTAAACCTGTGCTCTCCCTCTCTCTCTGCTCCTGAGCTATAAATGTAGAGCTGCGAGTATGAAACTCTCTAGAGAAAGCAGCATTTAAACTGGCTTACTCATAAACTGGCTGGATTGAGATGCTCCCCTGAGGGCATACAGCCCCAGCCTCTTACACTTTTCACTGGGGAGGCCCTCCTCACGACAACAATTTTTTTAAATAAAAAGCCACTAGCACAAAATAAGAATGATTTCTAATATCTAACATCCAATTTAATCATTTACAAACTGCTGTCTGGTTGCATTATATTTTCATCTCGACTTGGACTCTCCTAGCTATGTGCTCCCAGAGGTGTTATTTATTTATTTGAGCTTTTTTTTCTATACCGACATTCATGCATAGACATATCAAATCGGTTTATGTTATGTCTGCAGATCCACCAGCACCTTCTCAGAGAACCACTAGGAGACTGGAGTGGTTTCTCCACCTCCCCTCCCGGGACTCGCTCTAGTACAACATCACCTATGTCACCCTCTGTCATCTGGTCAATGGTGGCAGTGGCGCAGTCACCTCTCCCACAAAGGGTAGGTAGTAAGTTAGTTTCTGCCATCTCTTTTTTTTATTTTTTTTTTAAACTGTTTATTTCTCAGATCAGAAGATTAACCAAACAGATCCAACTTGTAAGCAGAACAGTATAATAGCCATTACTGGTAGAAGTATAAAAAACTCACAATAGTACTGACAAAATGTAAACACTTTTCATAAAACTCAAAATCACTGCTGAGAGACAAAATTTTAATACTTATTGTTCTCTCCATTATATTGTACGCTTGCATTTAATAAAAGGAGTTTCTCTCAGCTGCTGGCTTTAAGCATTTATTTAAACCACAAAAAAGCTACAGGGGGGCCTCAGCAGGGTAAAGCTTGAGAACCCTCCCTCTAGAGGATGCATATTTAAGCCCTTAACTTTCATCTCCTAGGATTTTTGGTGCAGAGCGTGCAAACTGCTAGGCCTTCTCTGTGCTGCTTCACAATGCTACAGAATACATCCTGATCATAAAGTCATGGATGCAGTGGTCTGCTTCCAAAAAGTGCTTCTCACACTCACTGCTCTCGTGTCTGTGTAAATTGACTCATGCTTTAAATGATCGGACCTGTTTCACAACTTTAGCAAGCTTCTTCATATTTTTTTTTTGCATTATCAGGAATACTGAAGGAAAATTTTAAACAATCCAGGAATGTAAGGCTTTTGAATTTAAAATAAATGAGACTTTTTGGAACCAACAAGAAAGGGCTCAAAAACTTAGGCTTATCTCATTATCAGGCCGATACAGTAAAGCGCAGCTGTGGTTGCGCGGTTTTTAACCCGCTTTGGACGCACGTTTTGAGCGCGTAAGACGGACGCGCGATTCAGTATCGGCTTTTACGCGTCCTTAGCGCTTGCCGAAAAAGACGCGTATCCATTTCCACCCGCTACATGTATATGATATGTTAATGATCGGATTAGCTATTCCCCTCGATACAGTAATGCGCGCCCAAATTATCGCATTTTTAAACAAGCTTATTTACCGCGTCTTTAACCTCTATATTTACCGCCTACCCTGACGTTAGTGTGGTGTTCAGTCAGCTTCGGACCAGACAGCGTCATGGACAACACGCATATATTGGCTCTGGCGATCTTTTTCATTCTTTTGAGAAGCAGAATCAGAAATGCTCGGCAACCGAATTCTACAAGGCAGATTGGAGAGGCCAACAGGGAAATAGGCGGGAACGTCCATGAATGGAAGCCCCGACCTTGGACACCCGGGCGGGCGCTCAAGGCAGCGGCCATGGACGTTGGAAGGCAGAGGGGCCTCTGATCATGGACGCCCGGAAAGATGTGGGAACGTCCATGGACATTGGAAGGCAGTGTTCCCGTCTGTTTCCGGGCGTCCATGCTCGGAGGCCCCGACCTTCACAAACGCCCGGACATCCTTGCACGTCCATGCTCGGAGGCCCCGACCTTGGACGTCCGGCCAAGCACTCAAGGCAGCGGCCATGGACATCCAAGGTCATGGCTTCTGTCCATGGACATCCCCGTCTCTTTCCGGGCGTCCATGCTCAGAGGCCCGACCTTGGACGTCCGGCCAGGCGCTCAAGGCAGCGGCCATCAACATTGGAAGGCAGCGGGGCCTCCCCTCCGATCATGGACGCCTGGAAAGAAGAGGGAATGTCCATGAATGGAAGCCACAACCTTGGACGTCTGGCCGGGTGCTCAAGGCAGCGGCCGTAGACGTTGGAAGGCAGCGGGGCCTCCGATCATGGGCGTCCATGCTCGGAGGCCCTGACCTTCACAGACACCTGGACGTCCTTGCACGTCCTTAAGCGCCCGGACGTGGAAAGTTGGGGGGGGGGGGGGGCCTCCGATCAAGGACGTCCGGATGCTCAGGGCAGCGGCCACGGTGTCCATGCGGGGGTCTGTAGAAAAGAACCATCCACTTTCCAGCTGGAATGACATTTGAAATGACAGGTATGGCGCCAGCGCACCCGGGATACTGTATAGGCGCTGTATACCGCTCTGAACAGTAAAATGGATTGCGAATGCCTACCGCTTCATAGGCGCGCTTTTGACGCTCCTTTGCCACCGCTTGGATTTGCGTCTAATTTGAATACTGAATTAAGCGGCTTGCGAACTAAAATGTGTGCGCGGCAAACGCACAGGCGTCCGGATCTGCCGCTTTTTTTTACGCGCCTGTACTGTATCGGCCTGTATGAGTCATAAAATTATACTTTCACCTTCTGCTCACTCAAACCTCCCCCCACAACCCCCTTTCTCTTATCGCTGGAATGCCTTTTATGATTCATGTATATTTTCTGGGAACATCTTTTGCTCATTACGTTCTGAGCAAAGAAAAGGAGTATTAGCTGTCAAAGGCTAGTCAAGACATGTAATAAGTTAATCCAATAAAAAGGGGACACTGTATATCTATTTTATTTGTTAACCTTTATTTCCATGTATTCAAGTTGCCTAATAAGGCAATCAGATTACTTTATACAGTACTCCAGGGCAGATATTCTAAGGGGCTGCAACAGATCTAGATTTCATCCGCAATATTCATCAGATGTGTCTGTATACATAGAGTCTAAGAATAAGGCTAATTTGCATAGCTTGGTTACCCTAAAAACTTGACATCCATGGCCCTGGAGGACAAGAGTGAGAACCTGTGCTTCAGAGAGACATTTATTCTGCATTTAGACTCAAGGTCCCTGGTTTCCTGCAGCAATTGAGAAGCAAGTCCTATGGCAAAACTAGAAAATTATGCGGCATAATTTTAGTGATTCTGCAGTAATCTGGTGATATGCACAAAAATCCAAATTTTTATTTAAAAAGTTAAAATGTACATATTTTGTTTCATAAATGTACTTTCCCAAACTCATTTATGCCTAATTCTTGTTCATTTTTTCTATTTACTGTGCATTCCTTTTCTTCTATCCCCTGCCATACCTTTTCACTTGATCCTTTTTGCTCCTAGCTTCCTTCCTTCCCTTATTCATCTTCTCCCTTGCAGTCTGTCCATTTCCCCCCTTCTGCAGTCTGCATTCTCCATTCCTCCCTACCATCCAGTCCTTCCTGTAGTTTTCCCTCCCCTTCCATCTTCATTCTCCTTTCCAAGGTGTCTCACAACTCTCTCCTTACTCTTCTGTAACCTGCATCAGTTTCTCCTAGTGTGGTACAGGAAGAAGTGATACAAGATTAGAGAGGAGAGAGAAAAAGGTCAGATTGGGTGAGCAGAGGCAGGTGTAGTCAATTTGCATATTATGAAAGGAAACTATTTACATTTTGTCTTTTCAACATACATTTCAGGGCTCCAGTCAGCACTGTTGGAAGTTTATCATCATCCAGGCAGTGTGAGGGAGTCAGTGGACAGGATGCTTCTGCAGTGGTGTTAACTAAATGAAAAGGGCCATGCCCCCAAACTGACAGTGGCAGGCAAAGGACAGGAGGCTTCAGCAATGACAACTATGATGGATGCTTCAAGACTTTTGGAAAAAAAACAGGGAAATAAAATTAACAAGGGGGAGGCAGCAGTAGGAGCACACTAACAGGTATGGGGGGGGGGACGGGGACTGTTTCTTTAGGGCAGAATGGATGAAAATATCAGCAGTGCTTGGTGACTCCAGGACCAGTGTACCCGATTCCATGGCAAAACCGGACAGCAGCTAAGGCGAACTGACCACAAATTATACCTTTCTAGCGCTCCTCGGAATTAGGCTACTGTCAGATCAGATCGTCCTGAGATCCATCTTCTGTTTAGTGCACATCTGTGCCTCGCCCAATCACACATTACCTCCTCTGGGTTTCAGCAGCCCAAGGCAAGACTCCACACTTGACCCCCTTACTCCCCTAGGACCAACACGCAGGATTAGCCCAAAGTCTAAAGGCTCCCCCGCCCCCAATCCCTGTTCACAGCAAAATCACGTCCATTGTCCATCTTTTACATTCACGCACCAGAAGTTTACCTACAAGTTGCCATCATTATAACACCTTTCTTTTTCTATTCTCCGATTCCGCTCCTCTTTCTTTTTTTAATTAAATATACAAAATGAACTCCCCTTCTCTGCCCTGCCCCTCCCAGCGCAGTTTCCCCCCACCCCCCAAGAAAAGGGTTTCCCGGGAGCTCCTTCGGAGGCTGCAGGGCGCTGCAGGGCCCTGCAGTGAAGTCCCCCGCCCGGTGCTTACATGTTGGGGTTCCTCTGGAAGGCGCTGTTAATGTCCCTCACCACGCGCTGCACCAGCACATCCACCTCCTCTTTCCACTCGGCCATCGTTGCGTGGCCCGAGCCGGCCCAGCAGGCGACGTAAAGGCAGGGCAGCCAGCCGCGCGAGCCCGTGACGACTTCCGGGGCAGACGGAGGTCAGCTCGAACGAGGGGCGGGGCGGGGCGGGGCGGGGAGGAGGGAGATAGGCGGAGCCTGAGGGCGGATTCGGCCTCGCCCACTCCTTCCTCCCGATCCCCCGGCAGGTGTGTCGCGGCTCCCGCTGTTCCACTGCCCCTGCTTGTGCTTCCCTTCTCCCTAGGGAAGGGAGGGGAGGGGCTGAAGAATGGAGAGACCTGCGCGCTGCCAGCGGCGGGGCCGAAGAACGAAGAAACGCTGCACTCTGCTGCCGGCGGCTGAAGAGTAGAGAGACGTTGCACACCGCGGGAGGTGGCTGGAGAGACGTTGCACGCCGCCAGAGGCGGCTGAGAAGCAGAGGCCAGGCTTATTGGGCCAAACAATGAAAAGAGGCTCCATGTGAGCTTGTGTGTGTGTGGTAGAATGGGTGCCTGGGTGCATGAGTGGCAGCTTTGTGTGTGTGTGATAGAATGGGTGCCTGGGTGCATGAGTGGCAGCTTTGTGTGTGTGTGGTAGAATGGGTGCCTGGGTACATGAGTGGCAGCTGTGTGTGTGTGTGGTAGAATGGGTGCATGAGTAGTAGCTGTGTGTGTGTGTGGTAGAATGGGTGCCTGGGTGCATGAGTAGTAGCTGTGTGTGTGTGTGGTAGAATGGGTGCCTGGGTGCATGAGTGGCAGCTGTGTGTGTGTGTGTGGTAGAATGGGTGCATGAGTAGTAGCTGTGTGTGTGTGTGGTAGAATGGGTGCCTGGGTGCATGAGTGGCAGCTGTGTGTGTGTGTGTGGTAGAATGGGTGCATGAGTAGTAGCTGTGTGTGTGTGTGGTAGAATGGGTGCCTGGGTGCATGAGTGGCAGCTGTGTGTGTGTGTGGTAGAATGGGTGCCTGGGTGCATGAGTGGGAGCTTTGTGTGTGTGTCTGTGTGGTAGAATGGGTGCCTGGGTGCATGAGTGGGAGCTTTGTGTGTGTGGTAGAATAGGTGCCTGGGTGCATGAGTGGGAGCTGTGTGTGTGTGGTAGAATGGGTGCGTGAGTGGCAGCTTTGTGTGTGTGGTAGAATGGGTGCCTGGGTGCGTGAGTGGCAGCTTTGTGTGTGTGTGTGTGTGGTAGAATGGGTGCCTGGGTGCGTGAGTGGCAGCTTTGTGTGTGTGGTAGAATGGATGCCTGGGTGCGTGAGTGGCAGCTTTGTGTGTGTGTGGTAGAATGGATGCCTGGGTGCGTGAGTGACAGCTTTGTGTGTGTGGTAGAATGGATGCCTGGGTGCGTGAGTGGCAGCTTTGTGTGTGTGTGTGGTAGAATGGATGCCTGGGTGCGTGAGTGACAGCTTTGTGTGTGTGGTAGAATGGATGCCTGGGTGCGTGAGTGGCAGCTTTGTGTGTGGTAGAATGGGTGCGTGAGTGGGAGCTTTGTGTGTGTGGTAGAATGGGTGCCTGGGTGCATGACTAGCATTCTGCTGTTTCTACCTACGTCAGGTCAATGTTTTATTTTCAAACAACCCTGTCATCTTCTCTTTTCCAGCAGAGGTTTTTTTTTCTTTTGTAGTCACACCATAAAGGTTTGAACATGTTACAAAAAGTGAAAAAAACCCCAAAACATCCTGGCAATGTAATGTAAAAACCCCCTCCATCAACTTCTGCCATGCTGTAAAGCATTCCTGAAGCCATGTCTCTCCATGCTTTCCCTAATTTTCTTTTGATCCGGCAGTTTCTTCCTTTTTGAGCTTCCAGCACAATTGAATCTGAACACTGCTGGCCTGCAATAGCATGAGCATTCATTCATAATTACCTGGCTTTTTTACCTTTCTCTATTTAGCCAAGGCCATTACAGTGACAGTCATCAGCTAGAGGCCGCAGACCAGCGCTGTCTTCATAATCTGGTATTCATCGACCTTGAATCTGGCCACTAGGTGCCACTATTGGGCTGTGGCTGCGGCACCTGCACAGAGCAGCAGTTACTACCCTTAACAGAAGGCATGGGGGTAACTTGCATGGAGTGGCAGTTGCAACCCTTCAAAAAAAAAAAAAGTGTTGGGCATACTGGATGGACCACTGGGTCGTCTTCTGCTATCATCTATTGTGCTATATTATGAGTCAGTCCCTTAGTAAGCCCCATTTCTACTATGTTCTCTCACCCTAGCTTGATAGACTGTATAACAGGGTACCATCAAGCTAGGGTGAGATAACATAGTACAAAATTTCATTTTTGTGAGACTTTCCTCACTCCAAATGACATCAAATCTTCACCAAGGTGTACTGTGCTGTTCGTACATCTTACTCTACATGAGAAACTGGCCCCTAAACCCTAAAGTACCACCAACACATCACCTCTAACTATTAGATGGCCCTCCTATTGAGATATAAATACTTGACTAATATGAAGGCCTTGTAGATAGTGTCTCTCTCTCTTGATATTGCCCCTCCTTTCTGTTGAAAGAAGCCTGACTCCTGTGAATTTATTTTTTGGAGGTATTTAAATTTCTCTATCACATCTCCCCTTTCCCTCTTCTAGAGAATACATGTTTATATCTTTGTTTGTCCTCACATGCTTCATTTTAAAGACCATTGTCCATTTCAGTATCTGCACTCTGGACCAGCTGTGTTTGCGCGATTCACTAAAACAAATTATTCAAATTAGGGCCCGTGGTAAAAAGGCGTTAGGGACACTAGCGCGTCCCTAGCGCCTCTTTTTTGACTGGAGCGGTGGCTGTCAGCGAGTTTGACAGCCGAAGCTCAATTTTGCCGGCGTCTGTTCTCAAACCCGCTGACAGCCATGGGTTTGGAAACCGGACGCCGGCAAAATTGAGTGTCCGGTTTTTGATCCGCGGGCCGATTTTTACTTTTTTTTTTTTAATTATTTTTAATTCATTTTTAACTTTTGAAACCTCCGACTTAATATCACCATGATATTAAGTCGGAGGGTGTACAGAAAAGTTTTTACTGCTTTTCTGTGCACTTTCCCAGTGCCGGCAGAAATTAATGCCTACCTTTGGGTAGGCGCTAATTTCTGAAAGTAAAATGTGTGGCTTGGCTGCACATTTTACTTACTGAATCGCGTGGGAATACGTAATAGGGCCATCAACATGCATTTGCATGTTGCGGGCGCTATTAGTTTCGGGGGGGGGGGGGGGGGTGGACGCGCGTTTTCGACGCACTATTACCCCTTACTGAAGGAAAATAGCACAAGCCAAAGCGAGCAGTAAAGTCAGTTGGGACACCCAGGGGAAGCACAGCAGCTGCTAGCTGCCTGCTCCTATCTTGCGCCTATACATGTTTCTAATTTACTAATTTTATTTCTCAAATCTTCAACAACTTTCTTCCATTTTTATTCTAGCTGCTTTTTCATTTGTCTTTATAACACAACTTCAAAATCATTCCATACCATCGCTTGCCCCTCCTTGCCGTTATTGTGCATTTCAAAGTATTCTTGAATTAATCCCTAAAAGGTGAATTTTCAAATGCTACATGCATAAAAATCAGCCTATGCATGTAAATAGCATATACACTTGTACGCTATTTCAGAAACTTACAAGATGTAAGTAAGGGTGCACGAGTAAATCCATGCATGTGAAAAAGGGGCGTTCTTGGCGGGGTCAACATTTAAAAGTTAGTTGCTATAAGAGATTTAAGTACGTAGATTTGGTACACCTAGGGGCGGATTTTAAGAGCCCTGCTCGCCTAAATCCGCCCAAATCCGGGCGGATTTAGGCGAGCAGGGCCCTGCGCGCCGGTGAGCCTATTTTACATAGGCTCACCGGCGCGCGCAGACCCCGGGACTCGCGTAAGTCCCTGGGGTTCTCCGAGGGGGGCGTGTCGGGGGCGGGCCCGGTCGTCGCGGCGTTTAGGGGGCGTGCCGGGAGCGTTTCGGGGGCGGGCCCGGGGGCGTGGTTATGGCCCGGGGCGGCCTGGGGGTGTGGCCGCGTCCCGGCGCGCTAGCGGCCCGCTGGCGCGCGGGGATTTACGCCTCCCTCTGGGAGGCGTAAATCCCCCGACAAAGGTAAGGGGGGGGCTTAGACAGGGCCGGGTGGGTGGGTTAGGGAGGGGAAGGTGAGGGGAGGGCAAAAGGAAGTTCCCTCCGAGGCTGCTCCGATTTCGGAGCGGCCTCGGAGGGAACGGGGGTAGGCTGTGCGGCTCGGCGCGCACCGGCTATACAGAATCGATAGCCTTGCGCGCGCCGATCCAGGATTTTAGTGGATATGCGCGGCTCCGCGAGTATCTACTAAAATCCAGCGTACTTTTGCTTGCGCCTGATGCGCTAGCAAAAGTACGCCTATTCGCGTTTTTTGAAAATCTACCCCCTACTGTTTATCAGGAGTAAGTGACTCTAAACATCTTTAAAAGTGAAATACTAGGTGGGGGTCTGGGTGACATGGGGAGCATTGAGGCTGAAGAGCCAGGTTGGTCTCGATGACCTGCAGATGGAGTGGGCAAACTGGTAAACTAGTAATTTCATTACCATGCACATGTTAGAAAATCTCCCGACTTAACATAAAATCCAACTTAAGGAGGTAAATGCATGTAAATCACATGGGTAAAATTTCTATGTGTATATTTTTATAGCTGGAAATAAAAATACACAGGTATTGTAGTTGCACACCACTTATCTGGATAAGTCACATAACCGGATAAGTCTGAAAAGTGCTACTTATCTGGGTAAGTAAGACAGATGGATATGACTTCAATAGAACTCTATTTGAGACTTACCTGTCTAACTTAGCTGGATAAGGAGCACTTTTAAGACAAATCCG
Organism: Rhinatrema bivittatum; assembly: GCF_901001135.1. NCBI lineage: Eukaryota > Metazoa > Chordata > Amphibia > Gymnophiona > Rhinatrematidae > Rhinatrema > Rhinatrema bivittatum. The sequence goes on along the minus strand of NC_042615.1, from coordinate 521,173,911 downwards.
GCTAAGCAGTGGAAAAACCTCTACTTAGGCAGATAAATGGGAACTTATCTGGATAAGTGCAATATGTATTTGAATGGGTTTTTTTTGGTTTTTTTTTACATGTGCAGGTTGCTGGGTGCATTTGTGCATATTTTATAATCTATGCATATCATGTACATACAGATTATAAAATACAGGAGTGGATTTCTGCACACTCATGTATACGCATATATTGGGTGTATTATCTTCCCTATGTGGTTAGTGTAGTAGCGGGCCGATACAGTAAAGTGCGCTCCAGTGGAGCGTCCTGTTAGCCCGTGTGTTTTCGATGCGCTATTTTTATCTCTTATACAGTAACTTCATTTTTTAAAATTTTTTTTCATTTTTGGGACTCCGACTTAATATCGCTATGATATTAAGTCGGAGGGTGTACAGAAAAGCAGGTTTTTTTTTCTGCTTTTCCAAAGGCAGGCGTTAATTTCTGAAAGTAAAAAATGTGGGGCTTCGCTGCACAGTTTGCTTTCTGTAACGCATGGGAATGACTAAGGTCCATCAAAATACATTTGCATGTTGCGGGTGCTATTAGTTTCGGGGGGGGGTTGGCCGTGCGTTTTCGGTGCGATACAGAAAGCAAACTGTGCAGCGAAGCCGCACATTTTACTTTCAGAAATTAACGCCTGCCTTTGGAAAAGCAGAAAAAACTGTTTTTCTGTACACCCTCCGACTTAATATAGCGATATTATGTCGGAGGCCCCAAAAATAAAAGAAAATTAAAAATTAAAAAAAAAAATTAAAAATCTGCCTGCGGGTTGGAAGACGGACGCTCAATTTTGCTGGCGTCCATTTTCCGAACCCGTGGCTCAGTGGGTTCGAGAACCGATGCTGGTAAAATTGAGCGTCGGCTGTCAATCCCTTTGACAGCTGCCGCTTCCCTCAAAAAGGCGACGCTAGGGACGCGCTAGTGTCCCTAGTGCCTCCTTTTACCGCGCGCCCTCATTTGCATGCGGGCTGATACTGAATCGCGCGCCCAGGACACTGGCCTGTGCGTGCGTTGGGAGAGCAGACGTTCGCCGGCTGTCCCACGCTTCTTTCTGTATTGGCCCGTTAGTGTAGCTGTGTTTAAAAAAGGTTTGGATAAATTCTTGGAGAAGTTCATTAACTGGTATTAATCAAGTTGACTTAGGGAATGGCCACTGCTATTAATTGCATCAGTAGCATGGGATCTTCTTAGTGTTTGGGTACTTGCCAGGTTCTTGTGGCCTGGTTTGGCCTCTGTTGGAAACAGGATGCTGGCTTGATGGACCCTTGTTCTGACCCAGCATGGCAATTTCTTATATTCTTATGTTCTTATATCTTCCTTCAAGGTTTCATTTTTTAGGAGACCATCATTAAGCAGCCAATTTTTTTTTTCCTTGTTTCTATTTTAATTCTATCCTTAGAGGTAATATTCTCAATCTCAAATTGGGACAATTCTCTGCCGATTTTGATGTTAATAAATAATCAATACAGGAATAGATTACATGGAGGAATGCAAATAATGTAAAGAAACTCGCTATCTCTGGGGTGCAATTATATCTCCAAATCTGTGTGGCCTAAATCTCCCAATAATGGTTTCATCTTAGCTCTGTGTCTACCTTGGCCATATAGCACAGTAGATGATGGCAGATATGGTCCAATTTACCCACTCATTCTGCCCAGTTGTCGTCCTTTCTGGATCTCTGTCACTTTGGCTAGATAGGCATATACATATTTAAATACTTAAACCCACACCAGTACTCCCGCATGTCTTTTACCCAGTCTCTTAACCCTGTTCCATCTTTACATGTCACAAGCATGATTAAATTCCGTTATATCGCTGGCCTCTACAGCTTCCACTGGGAGCCCATGTCAGGTGTCTTCTTCCAGTTTGGTTCTTACAAGTCCCATTACTTAATCCAACATACAGACCTCCCTTCTGTGTCTTACCACCAAGCTATGTAATAATCCAAACCTGCTACCAAAATTAGTGAGGCTGCTGTCCAGACTTCCAGCCACCCTGTGCTTTTTGATTTTAGGTTGCAACTCTTATGGAGAGGGCAGTCAAGCTCTGTTGCGGTCCCGGGCCGTGCCCCAGTCTCTCTTCCTACCTCGGGGACGCTCTGGGGCCTGTTTGGGCCTGGCTGGCTCCTGCTTGCGGCTCTCCCTCGGCGAGGGAGACGCCGCCAACGTTCTTCGGGTCCCACCCCTCTAAGCGAGTGCACGTGCAAGGACTCCAAATTTAAAGGGACCAGCGCGGGAGAGGGATTTAAACCCTGCAGTCCAACCTTATCTTGCCTTGCAACAAGGTTCTCTCTCTGTTTCTCAGAGGTTGCTAGTTGCTTCTTCGTTCCTGCTCCTGCGTGTCCCTGGTTCCTGCTCCAGCCCTTCCTGCCTGCTCCTGTTCCTGGCTCCTGACTCCGGCTCGTCCTCTCGTATCCCGCTTGCTGCCTGTCTCGACCCCTGGTTTGTTCACGTACTGCTTGTCTGCTGCTTATCTTGTTTCGGACTGCTCCACGTCTTTCCTTCCGGGAGACCTCACCTAAGTCCAAGCGACTCGGGTCCTCACGGGCTCCTCCTGGGGGGACCTCAGGCTTGAAGTGGTGAAGTTCCTGTTGGTCTCCTGGCTCTTACCACTCCTCCGCTTCGCAACTTCAGGACAACATTTCGGGAGACCACACACAAGTCCAAGAGGCTCCGATCTTCAAGGGCTCCTCCCGGGGGGATCTCGGGCTTCCAGTGGTGAAGATTCGCTAGGTCTCCCGACTCCTTCCGCCTCCCGGCTACGACCTCCGCTGTGGGCCTTCTCACAGTGCGCTTCCATCTCTAGTCGGCTCAAGGGTCCACGAACTCAACAAGCTCCTTGAGTGCTATATTACAAATCACTTCCCTGTAAAATGGGCCCAGTGGTAAAAGGACAGCTTTTTCCAGAAGGAATTAAAAAGAAAAATCCTGTTATTTATTTATTGGTGCATAGACATTGGCAAGAGTAATATGATGACCATTTTAGGGTGGTGGCATTGATAACAAATGTATATCCCATTAGATTTCTCTTAATCCTTTCTACAAGTATAGCACCCTGATGATCAGTTAAGATGTACCTCCACAGTATACACACATTTTCTTCTGGTCTGGTTATTTGAGGCTAAACATACCTATGAATAATATTTTCTGCCTCTCAAGATCCTTTTATATTTGCTTCTAAATTATTTATTAAATTAATACAAATTTCTGCTCTTAACACTGAAGGCTTCTATCTGTGAACAGCATTCATCTCTTTCGTGGGGTATTTTAACCCCTAGTGCTTACTGCTGCTATTCTAAGCACATTTGTCTGGTGATTTTTATGCTGAGAATATATGTAGGGCAGTGACCCTCTCTCTGCTCTCCAAGTAATAATAGTCTTAATCAGCTGTCACCTATCATTATGTTTCTAGTTACCTCCATTTGTGTAGAATTTTCTCACACATCCGCAACCATCTATGTGTTCCATCTGCAATCTTGGTTCCCCAGGCAACCATCTGTTCATCTTCATTATCTCTAAGAAAAGATTGAAGAAACCCAGAAAGAGTGGGAAAAAGGGAAAAAATAAAAAAAGGAGAGGAAAATGTTGGGGGGAAATATCCCAAAAGATAATCTATTTAAAGGAAACTGACCCGGATCCAAAGGTTAAATCTGTGGGACCACCGTAAAAATGCACCGGTTGCACATGGTGTTTGTGACTCATATCTTTGGCGTATAATTCAAATTGTAATCATTGGTCAAAACCTTTTTTTAAAGTATTTTTAAATTGCAATTAAAAAATGAAACATCTCTTTGGGAGCTGATTCATTATTTCAGTCCAAGCAAAATAGTATTGATCTCTCTTGTGTGCTGACACTGGCCAAGTGTTTTGATTGGAATTGTCAAATTTGCTCAATATTAACAGACAAATAGGGACAGTAACTTTCAAACCGCACGCAGGCGCATGTTGGACCAAGTCTAGGGACGTGGCTATTTTATAACATTTGCCATTTAAAAGCATTTTTTGAGGTTTTAGAGCCATCTCACTTGCCCTGTCCACAGGGCCAGAGGCTTACAATCTAGAAGAATAACTTTCAAACAACTCTTTGAGGCCCCATTTTAACACTTACATGGGCATGCGGAGCTCTATTATATTATTTCATAATCGGTGCGTATCTATCTGCGCAGATTATAAAACACATGTATATCTGCCCCCCCCCCCCCCCAACATACACATGTAAGTTTCATTATGCGTGAATATTTTGCAGTGGGTGCTTTAACCTGGCTTCTCCAGGTTAAAGCACCTTCAAGTTTTAACCCGTTTTCACTATCGTATTCATTTATTATTATTACTTACCTTTATCTTCCTTCCAGCTTATTATAAGCTTCCAAGTTCTCGATTCCAGTTGATTGTAACTTTGACTTATTCATATCTATTGTTATCTATTGTTAACCGAATTGTTTCCTTCAGTTATACCCCCTGTTAAATGTAAACCGATCCGATATGGTTATTTACTATGAAGGTCGGTATAAAAAACTGTTAAATAAATAAATAAACAAACATATGCACATATAGTTTATGCGTAAGAAAATATGACAGGCATAAAATACAGATTTATATGCAGAAGTAGGTCTATTTTAAAATATGCATATGTAATTGAGATTATCAGTTTGCCAATTTCTCCTCCGGTTCACCCACCTCTGTCTCCACTGAGGCCCTCCTAGTACTTCACTCTAACTCCCCCAGTTCACCCAGACTTCCTACCCCAAAAAACAGACATACAAGTCTAATATTATTTGCAATAATTAACAGGAATAAACGGGGTAAATATGTTGCCTAATTTATTCATGTAAATCTCTTATATAATAGCAACGTCTGTGTATTCCTCTTGGCCCCTCCTCAGATTGCCCCCCCTTTTTTTGCGCAGGTAAATGTGCGCATGAAACAAAAAATACGGGCCTGCTTTTGATGTTTATAGAATAGCATGTACACGCATGCAAGCTACTTATGTGCTTATATGCTAATTTTACACAAGTAACTCTTTTGAAAATGCACTCATCAGTTTATATTTGAGGCAATAGTGGGTGAAGTGATTTCCCCAAGGTCACAACCCCTGGCTCATGTTATCTCAGTTTAATGGAGTTCTAGATTCAATTGGGCCACCTCTCCCACTAGGTCTCCATCTGAGTTGGTGAAAGCCATGGTTATCACATCTGAGTCAATGGAGGCCATGTTTATTGGCACACTGATCTTTGATTCATGCCATGATTGATATTACAGTAGTCTTTTAAATCATAATTTTATTTGCAGGTAGACATACCTGTGTATACTGTCGTTAGATACTGGTCTGAAGTTAAAACAATACTGGAGGCAATATGTGTGGTAAATCTAATTCTGGAGGCTATCTTTCCTATTTATTTTATCTTGGTGGCTCCTTATTGTTGGCCTGGGCCTAGGCTGGGAGGTCCGGGCTGGGAATTTGGAAACATGGCTTCAGGAAGCTCTGTTGTAGTTATTGGATAATTGATGGACTGCAAAGGTCTTTAATTAGGGTGGCCACTTGGAATGTTTCTGGCCTGGTGTCAGTGTGTAAATGGTATAAAGTACTGCAAACTTTGCGTGGGCAAAATGTGCAGATAACACTGCTACAAGAAACTCACTTGGATGAAACGGAGCATAAGAAGCTTCAACAGGGGTGGGTTGGGGAGGAATACTCTTCCCAGGCTTCCTCTAGGAAGTCTGCAATAGCTATATTAATTGGGGAAACATGTTGCTTTTCAATTGACCCAATCGATCAATTTGAAATATCTACCATCAGGATCACTGATCCTGATGGTAGATATTTCAAATTGATCAGTATGCTCTTTGGTCAAATGGTTACCATCTGCAGTGTCTGTAGTCTGAATTCATACAAGCATTCTTCTTTGTTCTCCATCTTGGTTAAGCTGTTAGCTGACAAATCTCAAGGGTTTCTCTTGCTAAGAAGGGATTTTAACTGCGTGCAGGACCCTAAGCTTGATAGATCATCAGGACATGGCACGCTGGGAGATTGCCCTACCAAAGGAGTTTTCTATGTTTGTACTTCTTTAGATTTATTCAATGCATGGCGTACATTACATCCTAGAGGTAGGGAATATACGCATGTGTCTAGGGTGCATGGCTCCCACTCATGTATTGATTATTTACTTCGGGTCTTACTTTTTTGAAAGTTATGTGTGCTGAGATTGGGCTCCTAGAGGTGTCCAACCCTGCTATGGTGTGGCTTCATCTAGAGGAGTTCTGTCCCACTGCCATGCCTATGTTGTGGATGTTTCCTAGATATCTGTACATGGACTCTAGACTTAAAGAATACATTAATTTAAATGGGATGAGTATGAATGGGATAATGAAGTTCATAAGGCTACACCAGCTTTTTTCTGGGCAATGGCCAAAGCTGTTTACGAGGTGAAATAATATCTTATGTAGCTGGTCAGAGAAAAGCTCTGTCTCAGAAGGTTCTGCTTCAGGAAACTCAACTACAGAAGGTGAAATGTGCCTATGAGGCGCAGGTGACGCCTGCTACAAAAGGCATTTTCTGGAAGTCCAGACTGCTTTAAATACCCTGTTATATAAGCGTGCCCAGAAATCATTATTGGATTATAAAGTGCGATTTTATCAATATGGCCATAAGACTGGTAAGACGGTAGCTGATCTCTGGGATGGCCAGAGATATATTAGGGCCTTGAAGGGGGATATGGGTATGATTAAAAACTCAACTAAGGACATCAGTGCTATACTTCGTTTATTCTATGAGAAATTGAATAGTAGTTCTCCTGTAGAGGGTTGGGACATCGTAGAGTATTTGAGAGAAGGCTAATTTACCAAAGTTGGAGGATTCCCAGAGGGATCAGTTGAATGCCCCGATTTACCTAGAAGAGATACAACAGGTAATTCAGCAGGCTCCGCTTTTGAAGACACTAGACCAGATAGGTTTTCTGGGGAATTTTTTAAGTTAATGGAAGATAAGAAATTGTTACCTTTGGGGGAAAAGTATGAAGAACTCATAGCAAAAGGTTGTTTCCCTTGGTCACCTAATTTGGTGTATATTGTGGTCTTACCTAAGCCAGCCGCAATCCTCTACTGCCGGGCCGCAATCCTCTACTGCCGGGCCACAATCCTCTACTACCTGGGTCATACCAACCTATCTCATTTCTAAATTTTGAGAATAAATTGTTGGCAAAAATCATGGCCGATAGGCTTTCTCGCTTTCTGCTGTGTCTGATTGGTGAAGCCCAAGTTGGGTTTGTAAAAGGAAGAAATTTGGTGTTTAATGTAAGAAAAGTGGTGGCTTCCATGGAATATAGTCAATGGGAGGGTTTTCCTTCTCTTCTGTTTAGTTTTGAAGCCGAAAAAGCATTTGATAGAGTGAATTGTCAGTTTATGTAGGAGGTGCTTAATGCAGTGGGTGTCAATGGTTATTTTCGTAATGTGTTACATAAGAACATGCCATACTGGGTCAGACCAAGAGTCCATCAAGTCCAGCATCCTGTGGCCAATCCAGGCCATAAGAACCTGGCAAGTTCCCAAAAATTAAGTCTATTCCACGCTATTGTTGCTAGTAATAGCAGTGGCTATTTTCTAAGTCAACTTAATAGCAGGTAATGGACTTCTCCTCCAATAACTTATCCAAACTTTTTTAAACCATCTAAACTGGCAACAAATTCTAGAGTTTAATTGTGTGTTGAGTGAAAAAGAACTTTCCCAGATTAGTTTTAAATGTGCCCCATGCTAACTTCATGGAGTGCCCCCTAGTCTTTCTATTATTCGAAAGAGTAAATAACTGATTCACATGAACCCGTTCTAGACCTTTCATGACCTTTCTATCATATCTCCCCTCAGCCGTCTCTTCTCGAAGCTGAAAAGTCCTAACCTCTTTAGTCTTTCCTCATAGGGGAGCTGTTCCATCCTCTCTATCATTTTGGTCGCCCTTCTCTGTACCTTCTCCATCGCAACTATATCTTTTTTGAGATGCGGCGACCAGAATTGTACACAGTATTCAAGGTGCGGTCTCCCCATGGAGCGATACAGAGGCATTATGACATTTTTTCTGTTTTATTCACCATTCTCTTTCTAATAATTCCCAACATTCTGTTTGCTTTTTTGACTGCTGCAGCACACTGAACTGATGATTTCAATATGTTATCCACTAAGACACCTAGATCTTTCTTGGGTGGTAGCTCCTAATATGGAACCTAACATTGAGTAACTATAGCATGGGTTATTTTTCCCTATATGCATCACCTTGCATTTTTCCACATTAAATTTCATCTGCAATTTGGATGCCCAATTTTCCAGTCTCACAAGGTCTTCCTGCAATTTATCACAATCTGCTTGTGATTTAATACTCTGAACAATTTTGTATCATCTGCAAATTTGATTACCTCACTTGTCTTATTTCTTTCCAGATCATTTATAAATATATTGAAAAGTACGGGTCCCAATACAGACCCCTGAGGCACTCTACTGCCCACTCCCTTCCACTGAGAAAATTGTCCATTTAATCCTACTCTCTGTTTCCTGTCTTTTAGCCAGTTTGTAATCCACGAAAGGACATTGCCACCTATCCCATGACTTTTTACTTTTCCTAGAAGCCTCTCATGAGGAAGTTTGTCAAACGCCTTCTGAAAATCCAAATATACTACATCTACCGGTTCACCTTTATCCACATGTTTATTAACTACTTCAAAAAAGTGAAGCAGAGTTGTGAGGCAAGACTTGCCTTGGGTAAAGCCATGCTGACTTTGTTCCATTAAACCATGTCTTTCTAGATATTCTGTGATTTTGATATTTAGAACACTTTCCACTATTTTTCCTGGCACTGAAGTCAGGCTAACTGGTCTGTAGTTTCCCGGATCGCCCCTGGAGCCATTTTTAAATATTGGGGTTACATTAGCCACCCTCCAGTCTTTAGGTACAATGGATGATTTTAATGATAGGTCTGAAATTTCATTTTTTAGTTCCTTCAGAACCCTAGGGGGTATACCATCCGGTCCAGGTGATTGACAAACTGAAGAGCAGTAAATCAGGCCTACCACATCTTCTAGATTCACCGTGATTTGGTTCAGTCCATCTGAATCATTACCCATGAAAACCTTCTCTGATATGGGTATCTCCCCAACATCCTCTTCAGTAAACACCAAAGCAAAAAAATCATTTAACCTTTTCCGATGGCCTTATCTTCTCTAATTGCCCCTTTAACCCCTTGATCATTTAACAGTCTAACTGACTCCCTCACAGGCTTTCTGCTTCGGATATATTTTAAAAAGTTTTATTGTGAGTTTTTGCCTCTATGGCCAACTTCTTTTCAAATTCTCTCTTAGCTTGTCTTATCAATGTCTTACATTTAACTTGCCAACTTTTATGCATTATCCTATTTTCTTCTGTTGGATCCTTCTTCCAATTTTTGAATGAAGATCTTTTGGCTAAAATAGCTTCTTTCACCTCCCCTTTTAACCATGCCGGTGATCGTTTTGCCTTCTTTCCACCTTTCTTAATGTGTGGAATATATCTGGACTGTGCTTCTAGGATGTTTTAACAATGACCACACCTCTTGCACACTTTTTACCTTTGTAGCTGCTCCTTTCAGTTTTTTTCTATCTTTCTCATTTTATCAAAGTTTCCCTTTTGAAAGTATAGCAGGAGAGCCGTGGATTTGTTTACTGTCCCCCTTCCAGTCATTAATTCAAATTTGATCATATTATCATCACTATTGCCAAGCGGCCCCACCAGTTACCTCTCTCACCAAATCCTGTGCTGCACTGAGAATTAGATCTAAAATTGCTCCCTCTCTTATCGGTTCCTGAACCAATTGCGCCATAAAGCTGTCATTTATTCCATACAGGAACTTTATCTCTCTAGCACATCCCGATGATACATTTACCCAGTCAATATTGGGGTAATTATTACCACACTACCAATTTGGTTAACTTCCCTAATTTCTCTTAGCATTTCACTGTCCGTCTCACCATCTTGACTAGGTGGACGGTAGTATACTCCTATCACTATAGTCTTCCCCAACACACAAGGATTTCTACCCATAAAGATTTGATTGTGCATTTATTTATTTATTTATTTATTTGTTTGTTGAGTTTTATATACTGTCATTCGGTAGAGCCATCATAACGGTTTACAAAAATATACATTTTTCTTAGCAGTTGTGTAACAATAAAAAACAATTTGAACAATATCAGAGATAAGCAAATCAAGTCCAGAGAGCATTATTAGGTTGGAAGAGGAGATATGCAGTTCAGGGTGAAGAGAATGTATTAAGAGGTTTATAACTGAGAGTTCAGTTGAGATTTGGAATGATCAGACATCTGAGGGTCAGTGTAGAATTTGCAGAACATTAGTGTTTTTAGGTCCTTTTTGAATATTTTTAGGTCGTGTTGGGTTCTCAGGAATTTAGGTAGGGTGTTCCAAAGTTTAGGTGAAGCAATTGAAAAGGCTCTTTCTCTTGTGGTTGCCAGATGTGCATCTTTGATAGGGGGAATGTTTAGATAGCCTGAGTTATTAGAGCGTAGGTTTCTTGGAGGATTTTGAGGGATTATGTTTAGGGTGTTAGTTAAGACCTTGATGATCATTGTTTAGAATTTTGTGGATTATGGTCATTGATTTGTAAGCAATACGTGCAGTAATAGGGAGCCAGTGAAGTGAGGTCAATATTGGTGTTATGTGTTCATTTGTTTTTGTTCCAGTTAGGACTCTGGAAGCTGAGTTCTGTAGTATTTGGAGTGGTTTGAGGGATGAAAAAGGTATTCCAATTAGTAAGGAGTTGCAATAGTCGAAGGTGGAGAAGATAAGTTGAAGTACAGTTCTGAAATCATAGGGGTTGAGAAATGGTTTCAGGTGTCTTAGGGTTAGGAGTCTGTGGCATCCTTCTTTAGTTTTATTTGCTATGTGGTTCTTGAAAGAAAGTTCTTTATCAATGATAACTCCGAGGTTCCTGGTGTGGGTGGTAGGGAGTATAGTTATCATTTGTTTGTCAAGTATTGTCAGGGGTGGCGGAGTTGGATTGGGTTTTTTATCCATGAGTAGTATTTCAGTTTTGTCAAAGTTGATTATGAGTTTCAGGGAATTTAGGAGATGTTTGATTGAGAATAAGTAGTTCTGAGGTTTTCTTGTAGGTGTCTTCAATCGAATTTTGTATGGGAATGAGGAGCTGAATGTCATCAGCGTAGAGGAAGTGTGTGATTTCATATTCTTTTAGTAGTTGGCAAATGGGAAGAAGGTATATGTTGAAAAAGGTGGCTGATAAAGCTGATCCTTTAGTCTCATGCAGGATGTTTATCCTGTTGGACTCTATGCCGTCCCGGACATAAAGCGCCACACCGTCTCCCGGGTGCTCCTCTCTGTCATTGCGATATAATTTGTACCCCGGTATAGCACTGTCCCATTGGTTATCCTCCTGCCACCATGTCTCTGAGATGCCAATTAAGTCTGTCATCATTCACTGCTATACATTATAATTCTCTCATCTTCTTAGACAGTTGCTTTACAGCAATCTGACTGCATCTATATTGGTGAATGGGACCCCATTGGGGAGTTTTGAACTACAAAGAGGTACCTGGCAAGGTTGCCCACTCTCCCCACTATTAGTTCTTCTTACCTTAGAATCATTATTGAAATTGATTAAGAATAATGATGCTATTAGAGGCATATCCATGGGAAGGGGTGCAGAGTGTATGTTTAAGCTTTTGGCCTTTGCCAATGATATATTGGTTCATATCACGGATGTGCACACCTCTTTACCAGCTCTCTTAGAAGAGTTTGACTTATGGAGCTCTAGCAAGGTTCAAGATTAATATCGAGAAGACTGAAGCTTTGCCAATGTCAAGTGGTGTGCAGGCTCTTTGTGGGACCTGTTTTCCTTTTCAATTGGTCCTGGATTCTTTTAAGTACCTGGGGATTATATTGCATAGGGATTTGGCCAAGATGTAGAAGGAAGATTTCAAGTTAGTGCTTCTTCACATGTCCAAAGTCTTGGATGGATCTTCCTCTATCCTTGTTGGGGTGTGTGAACTTATACCAAATGTCAATTCTTCCAAAATGGCTTTATTTTTTTCAAATGTTGCCTTGTTAGTTGACAAAGGGGGAACTCGCTGGATTGAGAGGCAAATGTGTCACATTTTGTGGTGTAGGACTCTGCCTAGGTTGCGTTTGAATTGGTTAATGCGGTGGCGGGAACATGGTGGGTTGGGTTTAGCAAATATGAGGCATTTTAATGGGGCATGCAACTTGCACCATGTGAGGGATTGGTTGATGGGGATGACTTTCTTTACTCCCTTGACTATAGAAATTGTTTGGTGGCTTCCCAAGCATTGCGCTATGTTTTACCAGATCACATTTAGCCTTGCCTCTCCATCTTCAGCGTAGTGTTCTTATATCCCCCATTATAAAAACATGGCACTGGTATTGTAGGTTTACTAAGGTTGATTACTGAGTCTCTCATTTTTTGCCTATTCTTGGGAATGCCGATTTTAGTCCGGGTTCCCACTCTCTCCCCTTTCAAGATTGGGTACATAGAGGGGTACGAATTATAACACACGTTCTTACTAAAGAAGGCTCTTGTTACGACTATGGCTGCTGAGCAGCCTCCTCACCACCAGAGGCCCCTCGTGAGCACACTCCCTTGGCTGGCCCAGTCCTGCCTATCAGCTCCATGTCTCGAACTCCCTATTTAACCCCGCCTAGCCCATGCCTCAGTGTTTTGGCATAGAGTTCCCTTGGGCTCCCTTGTTTCTTATTTTGTGTGCCTCCGGGCTTCTCGCTTACCTGTCTTGCTCTGTGGCCTTGGATGTATGTTTAGTCGGTCCTGTAAGCATTCTGCCTGGCCTGCTTCCTTGTTCCCTGTTTCTGAATCCCTTCCTGATGCTATCCTACTTCCCCCTGCTTCCTTGCCTCGCTGCCTTTGGGTTTTTGTGTTTCCTGTTCAATGTAAATCTTGTCTTGGTTTGTATAGTCCAGTCATTATCTGTCCTGCTCTCCCTGGTTCTCTCATCCAGCTCACACTTACCTTCATTCAGTCTCACACTTACCTGCACACTATCCTGATTCCATCCATACCTGCACTCACAGACCACGCTACCTGCACTCACATCCATGCGTACCCCCATGCTGTTCCAATGTTTCCCCGAAGTTCACCCTTACCCCACGCACCCGGCACCAGAGTCTCCTTCCAGCCAGCACCCAGCACAAGAGACTCCTTCCAGCCAGCACCCGGCACCAGAGACTCTAACCAGCCTTACCAGAGATTCTGCTGTGACTCCTATTCTCCTGTCCTGAGTCACCCCTGCAGGTGGTGTTCACCACACCTGGCTATCGCCCAACCGTAACAGCTCTGTTTTGCCCTACACTGAGCTTTGTTCTAATTTTAAAATTTCCCCGGGTCAAGGGGTCTCTTATTTTCAATTATACCATTACCTCCGGTCTTTGGATCTTACAGATTTACAGGGTGACCAGCGGGAAATTCAATTGGAATTGTTTGATTTGGATGACCCTGATTGCCATTCAATTTATTTTTGGTATAAAATGTTACAAAATTCACATCTGGAGCCTGGTTTTGAGAGGGTGGTGTTGAATTGGAACTGAGAGTTACATATAGCAGTGGGGCACTATATCTCTAGTTATCTTTCAAAGGCTCGCAATATTACTATCAATGTTACATTGCAAGAAACCCAGTTTTAATTCCTACTGAGAGCTTTTCACTCCCAATCTCAAGCGTTCAAAAGTCATTTGGTGCCTTCTGAATTTTGTCTGAAATGTCAACACACAGTGGGAACCTTGGAGCATAGTTTTTGGATTGTGACCATATCCAAACAATATGTATTCCAGAAAACCTCCAAGTGGCAGCACAAACAATATTTGATTGGTTTAACTGGTCCCGATCGTGTTGTATTCAACTCGGGACATTTTGAGATGAGTATTCTCTTAATATGATTTGTTCGGAACTTTCACTTAATTTTTGCCAATGAAAGGTGTGCTCCAGTGATTTTTGACATAAGAAGTTGAAGTTGCATTTTGCAGTTTGTCAGCATTTTAATGAAAATCTAAAACATTAAAAAAAACTTTTCACAAAAAGTGATATTTAAAATAAAGTGACCCTTTACCAAAATTTTCTGAGTTTGATTGATATACAAACTCTGTGAGTGTGGGTCCTACATTTAATGATATATTCATAGCTTTTTGATGTTGAATATGGCCATTTAAAATGATATAAAGAATAGACCAGTTAAACCAATCAAATATTGTTAAGGTTCATAACAAGCCAGGCCCGGGAAGAAAAGGAAGCTAGAGAGAAAACGCTACTGAATTGATAGGTGTAATACTACCTTTGTATTGTCAAATTGCAAAGAATAGCAGAGTTGCTTTTGTTTTGTATTCTTGTTACAAATAAAGAAGTTTATACAAGGTTTCTGCCAGAGTCCAGCCTGAATCTGTCCTCTGGTTACTCTTAAGACTGCTCACAGTGCCACAGGTACCTTGTTCCCACAGCTAACCAAACTGACTAATTCCTAATGTTTCCCAAGTCTTGAAACTATTAGATTGAAACCCTGGAGGAAAGTTTTTATTATGGCTATTTGGTGTTAGAAGAGAGTAGCTCTTCTTCCCAATCAATTGAACCTTCCACTAGTCCCAAGGTCGCAAAATATGTGTAGTAAAAGAGCAACACATAGTATAAGGTCTACGAGTTTGCAAAGGCAACCACACATAGACATTCAAAGGAATGCAGCCCAAAAACAATTGCTCCAGCTGAACCCATTGTTTAATCTTAGCCTTTCTGTGCCAATCAAATATCGCTCGTAATTGTGCAACCACATGGTATTTTCTCACATTAGGAGCCTCTAACCCTCCACAAAATTGAGTCTGAAATAATCTCACCCCCCAAAGGGGTCTACGTCTCTAAATAAACCAAAATATTTTCTTCTGCAATAATTTAAGAATCTTGTCGGGATTCCCTGTATCTGTTTTGTTTTGTGAATGGTTAAAAATAATAAAGAAATATGTAAAAAAGAAAAACAACAAACCCCCAACCCCAGACAAACGAACAAAAAGCTTGGGTACATTCTGTCAATGTTTTCTTTGACATCCGATCATGGATGCATGTATATTGTGCTGTTTACACTGCTAGGGAGCTTCTCGTAAGCTGTCGTCATGGATTGTGATGTCACTTCCTTCCCTATATATATATCCTGGGGCCAATTTTCAAACTCCCTGCTTAGGTGCAAAGTCTGCGGGTGCCTCATTTTCAATGGGAAAGTAGTATGCATGTACTTTCCTTTTTTAACCTGTCCACAGATACAAAGCACCAGTGAACTGTGCATCTGCTTTTTCGTGGGGGTGAAATGTCAGCGAAAGATGATGTGTGCAGATTTGAAAATCTAGCCTAGGTGTGTTATTTTCAATTTCCCCCCAACCTCCACATGCCTCTGGGAATGCCTCCTCACAATCAAGCTGCAAGTGCGTGCATTATGGAAGATCTGAGTACTTTTAGCCAAACGGAGGGAGGGCAATTGTTGAGACTGCCAATTTACCCAGGTAAAATGGCTTTGAACATTTCCCTTATTAAGTTTTATATTAATCTGTGGAACTCATTGTCATAACCAGGGGACCAGGGTTGGAACTTTCATTAGGCAAACTAGGCAGTTGCCTAGAGCACCAAACCTTGGATTGGGGGGGGGGGGGGAAGGGGAGGACAGCAAAGTCCCACCAGCCACCTGCAGAGCCTGTCCCGCTGTGGTGGAAAAAGAGAGAGGGGCCTAGGGCCACCAATGGATGGGAAAGTAGAGAGAGATAGAGAGGATGCTGGCATTGTGGAAAGAGGGGAAAAAGATTGGGCTGATGCTGGTTTGTTAGTCATGGAGGAGAGAGAGGAGAATACCATGGGGGGGGGGGGGGGGGAGAGAATAGATGCTGGACAGGAAGAGAGTGGATGTTGGGCACCATGGACAGGGGACAAAAAAGAGTGATGCTGGGCAGAGGGTGAAGGCAGAGATTTCGGGGAGGGTGCTGTGCCAGGGCCAATGTCACCAAATAAGTGAGCACTGTGCTGGAGCTGCCGCCAATAGCCAAGTCTCAGGAGGAGAGAAGGGGTGTGTAAGGTTTGAGTTGTTCTAAGGTTCCCTTGCACTGGCCCTACAGGGGACATAATTCTGACGTTTATAAAACATGCTGAGTTCGGAGATGGATTTAGGAGTTCGCCACCCCTAGGCACTGTTGCTGCTGTTGCGCCCGCTCTTCCACCCTCCTACCCCCTCCACTCCTGGGTAAGGTCAGACAACAGGGAGCAGGAGGTGTGAGGCACAGTCCCACAGTTTGATGCAGCAGCTCAGGCACAGATTCTGTGGCAAAAGCTGGAAAAATCTGAAGCACATTGGCCAACATTTCCATCTTTCATATTATAAAAATTAAGTAACTTTCCAACCTTGCTTGTGCCTGTATAATGTATTTTTTTTTTATTGGGGAAGGAAAAGGGATCTTAAGTATCGATACAGGAATGAGATCTCGGGGATGGAAAAAAGAAGAAGAGAGTGAGAGGACCAGGGATGGGGAGAGGAAAGGAGGATTGAGAATGTGGTGAGGAGAAGGTGAAAGGACTTGGGGATAGGAGGGAGGAGTATGAGAAGGAAAGAGGACTAAGGATGAGGATGAATATGAGAAGGAAAGAGGAGTAGGGATGGGGAGGAGAGGAGAGGTAGAAAGGGATGGGGAGGATGGGAGATGGAGAAGGTAGAGGAAAGGGAGAAAGGCATCTGAGATGGGGAGGAAAAGAGGGAGAGGGATGGAGATGCTGAGCTGGGGAAAGGGAATAGAGCACGTCGTGGGGTGGGTTTCAGGATGTGGGGGATATAATGTGAGATCAAGAAAGAGAGAACCTGAATTGCAGTGTGCCCTGATCCTGCTCAATCTGGTGCACACACACCAGCATATACCAGCACCAATCCCTTCTCTCTCACACAAACACTGCCCCCTTCCCCCCCCATCTGATCCACTCTCATCCCTCAGCCTCTCTTCTCACCCCCAGTGATCCCCTTTCAGCCCCTCTTAATCTTACCAAAATGATCCCCCTTTGCTCTCTGTGCTCCAGGCTCACCCCGCCTCCCATTTTGTTCCCTGCGTGCTGCCTGGGAAGGGAGGGGCTGGATCAGGAAGCAGAGGGCTACTCTCTGCTAAGTGAGATTCAGAAGAATTGGAAGGCAATAAATCTTCAGCCAGCCAGCTGCCCCCACCCACAGATTTTTGCCGCCCTAGGCATAGGCCTAGTGTGCCTATTGACAAATCTAGGCCTGGCTGAGTTTAGCAGGAGAAAGTGAACTTTAAAATAAAATTGGCAGAAGCCATGGTACACTAACATTAGGCTCGACCCGCAGAGCCAGCATAAAGAAAAGAAAAAGACAACAGATGTGGCCTAGATCAGCAGACTCCAAATAATGGATGCAGCTGCCTTTAGGTTGTTCTTTGGTCGCCGCCGCTAGCAGATTATTACCATAATTTAATGCTTCCCTTCTGCTATCAATATTTGCATCAATGCCTTGCTCGAGAAGAACCACTGTGTAATGTAGACCAGACAGGTGCCAATGGCGGGGGCTACTCATAGCACATCCAGAGGAGGCATAGCTGCAGGTCAGGCTACAGCTGGGATTTTAAACGGGGAAAAACAGACATCAAAACAGCTTTCAGAAAGACAAGCTGATGATCTGACTGGTACATCATTTAAAATATATCTAATGCCATGGACATGTTATTTCACAATTAATGTTTTTCATGTTCAGTACATTTGAGATTTGACAACTAAACTATGTGAGCCATGTAGGTTAAACAGCACTTTTAAAAATGAATTTAAAAATCTTTATTTAATCATAGGAAGTAAATCAATTTTAGTTACTTGTTTCACTGAATGAAGGGGATATTCTTTGTTTATAGCTAAAGTTCAATCATTATTTTCTGCCAGTCAAATTTCCTTTCTTCACTGTCACTGTAAAAGGATTTGGGCAAAACAGCAACCAGCTCTTACAAGGTATTACAATTGGGTCTCCTTCAAAGCAGTAATACTGGCATATGGAGATAAATCAGCTGGCATTTAAGAGATCTCTTTTTATTCCATTCCTAAGGAAATTTGTGTTTGATTTTTCTGCAAGCCCACAGTCGGCCGCTCCCCAGCCCTTGTGAACCAGGAACCATTTAGAAGGTAAAAACACATCTTTCTATTATTGCTTTTAACTACTATTTTAACTTATCTAACCTTTTGGTATTGCTGAATGTTTTAATGTAATGTGTGAAATTGGTTTATGTATTTTAATTATGAATGCTTACATTGTTAACTGCACTGAATATACCGTGGAAACAGCGGGATATAAAAGTCACTAAATAAATAAAATCAATCAGTGGTAGGAAATGCAGCCCATGAAATTTGAAGTTGCTTGCAGTGCCGGCAGCTGCCAAAGGACAGACGCCTGACCCTGTGAACCACCAGGGTGGAGCGACAGAGGAGAGCTGCTGCTGGGAAAGGAGAGGGAAAGCTGCAGAGAGGAGCGGGTGCTGAGGCAGGAGGGCAGGAAGAGGCAAGGAATAAAGTCTGGGGAGGGGGGGAGGGGCAGGCAGGGGCCAGACACAGGGGCCGATGCAATAAATGTGCGTAGACTGTTCAGCGCCCGCTTTCTTAACGTGCCCCCAAAGGGGGGCACCATGCCGTCTGCTGGTTAGGAAAACCGATGCCGGGGGTTCAGGAAACGGATGCTTGTCAGTTGAGCGTCCGTTTCCTGCACCCGACTGTCAAGTGTATTTTTTTTTGTTTTTAAACTTTTTTCTTTGTTTTTCCTCCTACTTAATATCGCAATGATATTAAGTAGGAGGAAGTACAGAAAAGCAGTTTTTTCTGCTTTTCTGTACTTGTTTTAGATGTTAACGCCCGCTCCAGGCAGGCATTAATAGCTGATCGCTAAATGTGCGTCAGAGACACACATTGTTTTTTGCATCGGGAGTGAATGCCTAATAGCGCTCATCACATGCATTTGCATGTGATGAGCGCTATTAGATTCACTCCGCGTCAGACACTCGTTGAATAGGCGCTAATCCCCTTATTGCATTAGGGGATTGATTAGCACTTATTCAACCTGTGTCCAACTGCGGGTTATAGAGTGCGCTCGGCCCCATAGTAAATGATGGGGGAAAAAAGACCCAAATGGTCTATCAGGTCTGCCCAGCAAGCTTTGTTGTTGGGTTGTTTTAGGGTAGTAACTGCCACTTCATGCAGGTTACCCCATTAGTACATTACCCCTTTGTTTCCATTCTTTAGCCACTAGGGGATCCTCTGTGCTTATCCCACACACTTTGAAATTCCATTACTGTTCTCATCTTCTCTATCTCTTCCGGGCAGAGCCATAGCTAGCCTATGGCCAATGTGGCCACGGCCATGGCCATAGGCACCATCCATCCTGAGGCACCACTGCTCACACACAATGTAGGGGAAAAGCCGCCTCCCCAACTTCCGATTCAGCTCAGAGGTTTGTCACCAGAGGGAGAAGAATATGAAATGCGCCTGCTCTTAGAGTCCCCCCTCTCCTCTTGAAGGGAGAGAGGGGAAACCAGGAATCCACAGTGTTTATCCCATGCCCCTTTGAAATCTTTTACCATTTTTGTCTTCACCACCTCCTCCGGAAGGGCATTCCAGGCATCCACCACCATCTCCGTGAAGAAATATTTCCTGACGTTGGTCCTGAGTCGTCCTCCCTGGAGTTTTCATTACATGATCTCTAGTTCTACTGATTTCTTTCCAATGGAAAAAGTTTGCAATTGTGCATCATTAAAACCTTTCAGGTATCTGAAGGTCTGTATCATATCTCCCCTGCACCTCTTCTCCTCCAGGGTATACATATTTAGGTCCTTCAACCTCTCCTCATAAGTCATTCGATGGAGACCACCCACCATTTTGGTCACCCTTCTCTGGACCACCTCCATCCTGTCTCTGTCCCTTTTGAGATACAGTCTGCAGAACTGAACACAGCCTCACCAAGGACCTGTACAAGGGGACTATCACTTCCTTTTTTCTTTCTGGTTATTCCTCTCTCTATGCAGCCCAGCATTCTTCTGGCTTTAGCTATTGCCTTGTCACATTACTTCGCCATCTTCAGATCGCTAGACACTATCACCCCAAGGCCCTCTCTTGCTCCATGCACAACAGCCCTTCACCCCCCAAGATGTACAGCTCCTTTTGGGTTACCACACTCCAGATGCATGAATCTGCACTTCTTGGCATTGAATCCCAGCTGGTAATATATCACTGAAGGTACACAAGTTTCCCAATACACATATATATACTTCACACAAAGGAAACACTTATTTGCTTTATCACAAATGACCCATTTATTATTATTAATAATAATAATAATAATAATAATAATAATAATTAATAAATGGGTCATTTGTGATAAAGCAAATAAGTGTTTTCTTTGTGTGAAGTATATATTGAATCTCAGCTGCCATATCTTTGACCACTGTTCAAGCTTCCTTAAATAACATCTCATGCTCTCTACTCCTTCCTACATGTCCACTCTGTTGCAGATCTTAGTATCATCTGCAAAAAGACAAACTTTACCTTCTATCCCTTCCGCGATGCCGCTCACAAAGATATTGAACAGGACCGGTCCAAACACCGATCCTTGCGGCACTCCGCTTAATACCGCTCTCTCTTCAGAGTAGGTTCCATTTACCATCACACGCTGTCTTCTATTCATCAACCAGTTTGTAATCCAGGCCACAACCTTCGCGTTCACTCACAAGCCTGATATGCGGGACTGCTGAAATCCAAGTAGATAACACTGAGTGCTCTTCCTCGATCCAATTCCTTAGTCACTCAATCAAAGAAGTCAGTCAGATTTGTCTGACAGGTGAATCCAAGCTGCCTCTGGTCCAGCAATTCTTCTGACTATAGATAGTTCACTATTATTTCCTTCAGCAGCGTCTCTATTACTTTTCCCACCACCGAGGTGAGGCTAACTGGCCTGTAGTTTCCAGCCTCCTCTCTGCTCCCACTCTTGTGAAGCGGGACCACCACTGCTCTTCTCCAATCACTTGGCACTATGCCCATTTCCAGGGATCTATTGAACAGGTTGTGCAGTGGACCCGCCAGCACATCTCTGAGCTCCCTCAGTATCCTGGGATGAACCTCATCCAGCCCGATGGCTTTGCCCACTTTCAGTTTTCCTAGCTCTTCTCATACATTCTCTTCTATAAATGGAGTTTCGTCTACTCCATTCCCCTCCATTTTCATGTTAACTAGCGACGGTCCTTCTCCAGGGTCTTCTTTAGTGAACACCGAACTGAAGTATTTGTTTAATATTTCTGCCATTTCTTCATCTCTCCACACATTGATCCTTTTCACCTTTCAATTTCACTATATTACTTTGGACCTTTCTCTGATGTATCTGAAGAATGTTTTGTCACCTTGCTTTACCTCTTTGGCAATCCCTTCTTCCACTTGGCTTTTTGCTTTCTTGATTACTTCGTTTTCCTCAGTCTCACCAGATATTCTTCCTTGTATTCTTCCCTTTGGGATCCTTTATATTTCTTGAACGTTGTTCTTTTTGCTGCTATTTTATCAGCCACGTCCTTTGAGAACCAGATCGGTTTCTTATTTCCCTTGCTTTTGTTTACTTTTTTAACATATAGACTTGTCTTTGTAATTGCTCCTTTTAGTTTAGCTCACTGTTGTTCCAACTCTCTCATTTTCTCACAGTCTTATAGTTCTCCCTCCAAGTACTTCCCCATTTCAACAAAGTCCGTATTTTTGAAATGAAAAACTTGGGTCTTTGTGTGACTTCTCTGTATCCTATTTGCAATATCAAATCATACCATTTGATGATCACTGGTGCTGAGGCGAGTGCCCACATGGACATTAGAGACATTGTCCCCGTTAGTGAGCACTAAATCGAATATAACTCCCTCCGTCGTGGGTTCCATTACCACTTGTTTGAACAAAGCCCCTTGCAGGGCATCCACTATCTCTCTACTTCTGTTAGATTCTGCAGAAGGGATTCTCCAGTCTACGTCTGGTAGATTCAAATCTCTAACAATCACCACTTGTCCCTTCTTTCCCACCTTTTGGATGCTTCAACCAGATCTGTCTAGTTCTTTCGTTTGATTCAGAGGCCTATAAACCACTCCAGTAAAAATGGATGCACCATCATCTTTTTTTTTTAGGATGGCCCATAATGCTTCTTCTTTACCCCATAAGAGAGAACTGACAGAACTGATCAAATATTAACCATGAGGATGATGTAATAAGGTACGCTCAGCAGAATACACAGTCAGGGTTGGTGTAAGGGTATTAGGCACCCTAGGTAAACCTTACAGCATTGCGTACCCCCTCCCCCCAGGCCCCAGCCTACTCCACACAGAATTCAAAATTATGCATTTATAGTAACATATTTTACATGAAAAATAACATTCAAAATACAGTTTTCTAATGTAAAAATATCACTTAAAACATGTATATTATATTTACAGGTATTGCTGTATGCAACCAGAAAACCTTGCTAAAAAGCAAAAAAGCAAAAATGCTTGAAACCCATATATTAGGCCTATTATATCATGTGTTGGGTATGGGCTTATACTCAGAAAGCCATGAGTAAACTGAATTATAATTAATTAAAAAGATATAATTGCGATGGAGAAGTACAGAGAAGGGCAACCAAAATGATAAGGGGAATGGAACAGCTCCCCTATGAGGAAAGACTAAAGAGGTTAGGACTTTTCAGCTTGGAGAAGAGACGGCTGAGGGGGGATATCATAGAGGTGTTTAAAATCATGAGAGGTCTAGAACGGGTAGATGTGAATTGGTTATTTAGTTTTTCAGATAATAGAAAGACTAGGGGGCACTCCATGAAGTTAGCATGGGGCACATTTAAAACTAATCGGAGAAGGTTCTTCTTCACTCAATGCACAATTAAACTTGTTGCCAGAGGATGTGGTTAGTGCAGTTAGTATAGCTGTGTTTCAAAAAGGATTGGATAAGTTCTTGGAGGAGAAGTCCATTACCTGCTATTAATTAAGTTGACTTAGAAAATAGCCACTGCTATTACTAGCAACGGTAACATGAAATAGACTTAGTTTTTGGGTACTTGCCAGGTTCTTATGGCCTGGATTGGCCACTGTTGCAAACAGGATGCTGAGCTTGATGGACCCTTGGTCTGACCCCGTATGGCATGTTCTTATGTAAAATATAATAAATCTCCCCATACCAAAACAGCACCACATGCCAGCACTTAAAAAGCAAAAACCTTACCCTATGAAAAGGCTACACTACAAATATTACAGCAGGCCCTAAAACACCAATACATCTCCTATTAGGAAAACAGAACAAGTCAAGCTGCTATAGCTCTTTATACAGAAATTACACACTAGCAGAATACCTCATTTGTTCACATATGCAGAACACAGATAGACCATCACTAAATACAGAATAAAGAGACCCTAAAGTATAAATAAAAATATGTAGACAAAAACTGAATTGGAAACCGCAACAAGCCAGACTCTATGCGCAACATGACAATGGAAAATTAGAAACACTGCCAATCTTCATAAAATATCAAACAATAAAATCAAGAAATATAAAACAGCAATAATAGTATTACTATACCAATAAACCGAATATTCTGAAACAGATGACAAAAAGAATAGCATTGAATAATTAAAAACATATAAACATTAAAAATATGTTCCAAACACCAAAAAAATATTGCAAAATGGAAGACACATCAAACACCACCCAATGATTAAAACTAACAAGGATTAAAATATCCCCTGTTCTCAATACCTCTGAGCTTTTGATTTCCAGATGTCCTGAGATTGTCATGGATTAGCTGATGAGGTAGGGAGGGAGCGTTATTACATACAAACTTTCTGTTGCGTTTGTGCCTGTTCTCGCCCTCGCTCCACCCTCTCTACCTTTGTGGCGACTCCCTTCAGGTCTGACGGACAGATGCTGCCGCGGCTTCTCCTTGCCGCTTCTCCCCGGAATCCCCGGGCTGGCCTGACGCTGCGGATTTGCCATGTTCCTGATGACGTAAGGGTGCGCATGCGCGCGCTCCAGAGTTTGTACCGGCAAGGGCGCGAACCTTGGGGGCGTCCCCCCGTAATGACGTCATCTGCTTCCAATTTAAAAGGTCTTTGTTTGCTACTCCGAATCGAGTTAGCAAGGGGAAATCTTTCTCTGCTGCTCTGCCTCTACAAACTTACCTAGGGGTACCCGTTCCTCAGGGGCCTCGCTCTCTCTTCTTGATTTCAGACTGCTAAGATGGGATCCGGTACTCGCTCCTCGAGGGCCTACGTCCCTGAATGCTCAGAAGACTCAATGCCTGGAAGCGATCGCAGACGTGAACACTGTGAGTTATATTACAGATAGGAATCGGTAATCGCTCCACGAGGTCCTATATTCCTAATCTCTGAAGACTCCCTTCTGTCTAAGACATTATCGCAGGTACGGAGATCGTGAGTTGTCATTGAAGATTGCAGATAGGAACCGGCATTCGCTCCACAAGGGCTTATGTTCCTAAAACCTTCCAAAGACTCTCTTCTATTACAGAAGCCACCTCATACACAGATACTGTGAGTTCTTCTTCCAGACTGCCTATAGGAACCAGTACTCGCCTGCAGCTCCTGTTCCTGCATATACTGAAGACTCTCTCTGTTGCAAGATATCTACAATTGTGAGTGTATCATTTACTACTGGTTATGTATCCAGCATACCCTGTCTACTCACTATCTATAGTCTCTCTCTACAGCTCAGAAACCCAGAGATCACAGTTCCAGTATCTGAGGGACTTCAGCCTTGCTAGGCACATCAACTCACTACTGCCACCTCTGGTGGTTCTACTTCCTGTCTAATAAAGGACTATCTGTGTTTGTCTCCATACTCCAGCCTAGCCAGTGGTCCTTCTCAGGATATCCTCCTGGGGGGCGCTGTCATCTGCCATCGGCCCAAGGATTCACCTTCCATTCAGTGTTTTATTCCTTACACTACTAGAGCGGTATCATACAGACTGCCACTCTGTGGGAGCCAACCCACAACAGATCATTAACTCCATCTACGGAATACATCACTCTGCTGACTACTCCCCTCTGGGGAAGCAGATCCATATCAGACTGGTAACTCCGCCTCCCTGGCAGGGTGATCTACATCAGATTGCCAGCTCCTCCTCTCTGGGGGAGCTGATCAATAATAGAGTACTAACTCCGCCCCCCTTGGCGGGGTGAGTGCTAACACTTTCTTCCTCTTATACACACATACATACTTCCACACACCTACACTCTCACTCTGTCTCCAATACACTATCTCACTCATATACAAAGGTTCTCCCACTCACACACATACATTCAAACATGCTCTCTCTGACACACACATACCTTCATTCACTCACACACTCATCCCGTCTCTCTCTCTCTCACTTCCTCATACAGGCTTCTTCTCTTACTCACATACAGGCATCCTCATACAGGCTCCCTCCTACCGATAACCTAACCAAATACAGAAAACAGCTAGCTCTTTACAAACATTTAATACTCAATGCTAAGAAAGAATATTTCAGCAATAAAATAGAAAAGTTTGCGAACAATCCAAGAACACTATTCTCAATAGTTTCGAACCTAACCAGTGACAAGCAAGAATCACCACAAAACCTACCAGAAGCAAAATGTAATGAGATTGCCAAATTTTTCAGTGACAAAATTACTAAATTAAGAGACAAACTTCCAAACGCTGCCAACCAAGAAATCAAAATGCAAAAAAGAGATGTCAACCAATGGACATCATTCACTGAGATATCTGAAATGGAAGTGGAACAAATGCTAAAAAATGTAAACCCCGCCCCACACAAAATTGACGCAATACCAACTATTGAACTTAAGAAATCAGCTAACACAGTCACCCATACACTGACTAAAATCATAAACCTATCCCTTGAAGAAGGAGCAATGCCAGATATACTGAAAGGAGCAATGATAAAACCAATCATTAAGAAAAAAAACAGTGATCCCCTTATCCTGAACAACTACAGGCCAGTATCAAATCTTCCCTTAGCTAAACTAATTGAGAAAACAGTACAGAAGCAGCTAGCTGAACACCTAGATGACAATAACATACTGTATCCATCGCAACACGGATTTCAAAAACACTACAGCACTGAGACATTGCTCCTCTCTCTAACAGATAACATTCTAAGAGGCTTTGATAGCGGTAAACACTATATTCTAACAATGCTCGACCTATCGGCAGCCTTTGACACAGTTAACCACAAAATACTACTAAATAGACTAGAAGAAATCGGACTACAAGGCAAAACATTAAACTGGTTCAGCTCATATCTAAAAAAAACAGGTTTTTCCAAGTTCAGATCAATAACACATTATCAGAAAAAATCAACCTCAAAACAGGGGTTCCGCAGGGATCAGCCCTGTCTGCGACCCTTTTTAACATATACATGCTGCCATTATGCCACTTACTGGCAGGACTAGGAATTATACATTACATTTATGCTGACGATATCCAACTAATTCTACCTATAGATGACACAATAGAGAAGACATTAAATCTAGCTAACATGTACCTAAGCATTATAAAACAACTAGTGACACAAATGGAACTTGTTATTAATATTGATAAAACAGAATTTCTACACCTAGAACGGAAAAATACTGAAATCAGCCAAACCTCAATAATCCTCAAAGACAACCAGAAAATTGAACTAGCTGGAAAAGTACGTAACCTTGGAATAATAATGGACCCTGAAATCAATCTAAAACAGCACATATCACTAAAAGTAAAGGAAGGATACGCAAAACTCATGGTACTCAGAAAACTAAAACCACTACTAACTCAAAATGACTTCCGAACAATTCTACAGGCACTAATTTTCTCCAGCACGGATTACTGTAATGCCCTGCTGCTAGGACTACCAAATACTACGTTAAAACCACTTCAAATACTTCAGAACACAGCAGCTAGAATACTAACCGGAAAAAGGAGGAGGGACCACATAACCGAAACTCTAGCAGAACTACATTGGTTACCAATTGAACACAGAATTAAATACAAAACCCTATGTACCATCCATAAACTAATTCATGATGAGAAATCAGACTGGCTAAACACAGCATTACGGGTACACGTCCCACACAGAAATCTTCGATCAGCAAATAAAGCACTCCTAACCATCCCTTCAGTTAAAACAGCAAAACTAACCCAAGTGAGGGAAAGGGCCTTATCATTAGCAGGACCCACAATTTGGAACACAATGCCTCCAGAGATCAGATTACAAAGTGATCTCAAGGCATTTAAGAAAAGTTTAAAAACATGGCTTTTTAAACAGGCATTTTACAAGGAGGCGGGAGAATAGAAATTATTCAGGAATAAGCAGATAAGCACCGACACACAGTACTTAGGACAATACAGTAGAGTAGTCTATGAACCCCACATCACAACTAGCATATTGATAACACTATGTATGATAAATTTACCCATAAAAGTACTTTAAGTACACTCGGTCATGACCCACTTCTCTAAAAATTATTTTGTCTAATGATATATTGTAACCGAACCTTTGACGGCACCTGTTAGAATGTACTATAGTACACTTTTACCTACATTAAATATGTGCCTACATGTAAATCGTTGCGATGGTATATAACTTAGCGACGGTATAGAAAGGATTTTAAATAAACAAAAATAAACACACAGGCAACCTCCCTCTCAAAGGCACCCTCTCTCTCTCTCTCTCATACAAAGGCACCCTCTCTCTCTCACTTGAAGTGCTTGCATCCCACAAGCAGGGGAACTCAGTGGACCATATATACTCTCTGCTCAGTCCTTCAAGCTCTTTGGCTTGGATGTCCTGGCAGCCATATTCTTTGCACTGTCATAGTTTATAAACCAGCCTCACAGTGAGTAAGGCTGGCTTATAAAACTCAGTTGGGTCCAAGTCTAGTCCTTTTTATGGCCTCTACAACTCTGCTTTTGTCTGTTCTTGCTCAAGTCTTGTATTGACTGAAGTTGTGCCTTTTGCTTTGCTTGTTCTTTGTCTGCTTGGCCCATGTCTGTGGCCTTCTGCCTTGCTTGTTCTTTCTTTGCTTGGTCCAAGTTTTGGACTTCTGATATTTCTGTCTCTTCTTGTCTGTTTGGCCCAAGTCTGTGGCCTTCTTGTCCTTGTTCATTTGTTCTGTTCGTGTCTGTCCTCTTTTGATGACTCATAAGAAGCCTTACTAGTCCCTGTGCAAAATTCAAGGCATAAACTATAAGGCAGGATTTTGGGAGAACACAATTGGGCTTGGGCTAGAAAGTAAGATGGCTTCTCTTTGGGACTACATTTCTTAGCTCCCATAACAACTAGGTTCTGGCAGAATCTGAGCGGGAATTTGCTGAGACAGGTGCAGACAACACTGCATCACTAATAGGCTATCAGGTGCCATAAAGAGTGCTTTGCAGTAACAAGGGAGAGGGGAAATACCATGGCAAGGATAGAGCAAGAGCAGGCAGCTAATCAACCCACAGACATGGAGACGAACCTGGAGGAGAAGTGTAGGAAGATCTGGTTTGGATCTCTTAAATTTGATTATCAGATTTAACTAATAACTTTATGATAGGGATTTATTAGTTTTAAGAAGCAGATACAGACAATTTTTGTAAGGTGGTCAATTAGTTTATTAGCAACATAAGTAAACAAGAGTAATTCAGTACAATTCTTTCTTTTTTGTCCATTGCAGTTTTAGTTTGAGTTTACAGTTCAAGCACTGTCATGTTAGATAAGCAGTGAATAAATGTTATCTTTAAGCTCAACTTAAGAATTATGCAATTGCCAAAATAGATAAGCCCAGCTGTAAGGTAACTTAAGCCAGTATTCTCACCCTGTTACGACTGTCGCTGCCCAACGTCTCCACTCTGCCCTCCTTACCTCTCTGGCGACTCCTCCCATGGTTGACGGACGTTTGGCTGCCGCGGCGTCTGCCTGCCGTCCTCTCCGGCGTCCCCGGTCCGGCTTGGGCGCTGCCTCCCGCCATGCTGTCCAGCTGCCTTAGGGCGCGCGCGCCGCGCAGCCCTGCTTCAAATACTTTCTTTGGCGCGAACCTCAGGGGCGTCCCCCTGTGATGATGTCATGCATCCCGGATACAAAAGCCTACACTACTGCTAGCCAATCGAGTTAGCAAGGTCAGGTATTCGTACTGGCACTCCTTACGGATGGGATTCGCTCTCCGTACCTAGCTACTCTGCCTCTCCATTATTGGACTTGCTCTATTTGGGGTACTCGCTCCTCGAGGGCCTCTCTCTTCTCTTTCAGGTCGCTGTCTGGAACCGGTACTCGCTCCTCGAAGGCCCATGTTCCCGGACTCGCTGCCTGAACATTACTTCTGCCTGGAAGATACCGCTGCCTACACCATCAGTGAGTTACCATCTACTTCTCTCAGAGCTGTTCCCTGGAACCAGGTACTCGCTCCTCGAGGGCCTGCCTCTATTCCAGCTCCTGTGATTCCTACCGAGAGAAACCGCTATGTGAGTACTATACCAACGAGGCTCTATTCCTGAGCCCTGCATATACTTCACTGTACTCACTATCTCAGTTTCTCTTCACTACAGCACAGCCATTGTGGGATCGCTGTTCCAGAGCCTGAGGGACTACAAACCCAGCCGGGCTTCATCTCTGCTCACTACTGCCACCTCGGGTGGCTCCTCAATACTGTTAATAAAAGATCTATCTGTGTTGTGTGTCCTAAAGCTGAGCCTGAGCTGTGGCCCCTCACGGGACTTCCTCCCGTGGGCGTGGTCAGCAGCCACAGTGTCCAAGGGTCCACCCAAAACCTTACAAATAATAACACACCCTCTGTAGTACTGCACAAGTCCAGTCTAATTCCTGTAACAGAACACTGTCTTGACACCAAGGGATTAATCCCCACAAAATCCATTTTAGTGGATGATAGATAAAACCCAGAAAAGAGGTAAAAATTCACTAATTGATCAAAAGTCTTTCAATGGGAATAACTGGCAAACAGTTGCATTCGCATTACTGAATAACTGTGCTGAGTAAAACTCAGTCTTAGCTGACAAGTCATAGTTATAGTGACTTCCATAGTCATTTCTAGAAGCACGGCTCTCAACCCGAGCTTTTGGGTAGTCCGTGAAGGAAAGTCACTCTTGGGGAACTCAGAGTCCTTTTCTCAGAGTCAATCCCTATTGCTTATTCAGTTTCTTATGGGTCCAGTGTTGATCTGGATTGGATATTGCTACTTCCTATAGACACAGGATTGGTGGGATGCAAATTATGTTGTCCAGGCACCAATGCATAGGAATATTCTCATATGCTCATTAGAATCTATCAGCAAAATAAGTATTAAAACAATGCCCATTTCATAGCTAGTATCAGGCAGGATACAAAGTTTCACCAAGGACATGTTCTCACTTTTGGGCCAAGGACATGTTCTGTTTCAAGTTTCTTCTCTCATTTGGGAGGTGATGAAGAAACAAATATAGTCTTTTCTCCTTTGTGTAAATACAGTTTCATATAAAGTTGCCAAAAACATCACATAGCTGCAAACTCCATGTCTGCATTGCTTTAGGCCTGCAGTTTGAGTGCATAGCAGTAGGCCTCAGGTTCACGATACACATCCTGTTTAGGACCATTGACATTTACCCTACAGGAAGAGGACTCAGAAACTGACCTAGAAACAACTCATCACTTTAAGTCAAATGTTAAAGTTGTTAAGAGGGAGACTCTTTTCCCCGAAATGTTGGGACTTTGAGAAAATGATTTTAAGAAAGAAAGTGACCTGAGTATAGGTCCTCTGACAGGGCAGACCTGAAGAAAGAAACAATAGAACTGAGTTGGGCTTTACTCTTAATAAAGACTAAATTCCTTGTTTTCAGGGTTTAAACTTTATGTGAGTAAATTTGAATAGTCAGGCTCTGTATTGAAATCTTACAGCAGCAAACTTCTCCTAAATTAAGTAAATGAGTGAGGGAGTTGAGCCATTAGCTGGGCTAGAAATTGTGTTCCTGCTTGCCAGTTAATAACAGTACACCAGGCTTTTTAATTACAGGCACTGCTGTTATGTTTCCCTGATTGTTTGAAGGAAAAGGTTTGTTTCCAAACTAATGAAACTTGGCAATTTGGTTATAGGAACTGCAACCTGTGGTAAGCCAGGATAATTAATGACAATATGGTCATCCAGTACTTTTGTGTCACCCGCACCCTCTCACTTCATACTGAACAAAAACCAACGCCAATAACAAAATCAACAACTGTTGGAATCAAAATTGCCCACAACTTTATTACACCATGTTTATATATATATATATAACTGAGTGTAACAA
The DNA here is from genome assembly GCF_901001135.1 of Rhinatrema bivittatum. Classification (NCBI taxonomy): domain Eukaryota; kingdom Metazoa; phylum Chordata; class Amphibia; order Gymnophiona; family Rhinatrematidae; genus Rhinatrema; species Rhinatrema bivittatum. The sequence continues at coordinate 521,142,527 of NC_042615.1, read as the reverse complement.
TATTAACACCTAACTCATTGCCTATAGACATCACCACATCACCAACAAGATGCCCAGCCCAGGCTACTCAGCCTGCAGGCTTCCCGCAGCACTACCATTACTACCTGTTGCGTTCATGCATATTCTCGCCCTCACTGTTGCGGTTCTGGCCGCGAGCGCCACGACCAGACCCTTACCTCCGTGCTTCTGGACCTAGGCCCGGTTTGCGCCCTGTTTGGTGGCGTCCCTGCGGGGGCCACGCCGCCAGGAAGCTTCCCATGGATGTCCTGCTTCTAGGCGCGCGTGCGCGCCACTTGGACGCTTTTCTAGGCCGTTTCCCGCCAGTGGTGACTCCACTCAGTTCCTGACATCAGATGCCGCGGCCTTGATAAGCCGGCTGCAGACACTCAGTCTTTGCCTTGCAACGGGCTTACCTCCTGGTTCCCTGTTGCGCCGTGCCCCGGAGTGAGTTGCCTTGCTACTCCCTCTGTTCCTGCTTGCCTGCTACAGTACCTGCTTGGTTCCTGCTAGCTTGCTACAGTACCTGCTTGGTTCCTGCTAGCTTGCTACAGTTCCTGCCTGGCTCCAGTCCCCGAGTCTTGCTACAGTTCCTGCCTGGTTCCATTACCCGAGTCTTGCTACAGTTCCTGCCTGGTTCCATTACCCGAGTCTTGCTACAGTTCCTGCCTGGTTCCATTACCCGAGTCTTGCTACAGTTCCTGCCTGGTTCCAGTACCCGAGTCCTGCTACAGTTCCTGCCTGGTTCCATTACCCAAGTCTTGCTACAGTTCCTGCCTGGTTCCAGAACCCGAGCCCTGTTACAGTACTTATCTTCTGTTCTAGTCTGGTTCCAGTTCTCAGTCCTGATCAACAACCCGCCTAAGTCCCAGCAGTCGGGCCCCTACAGGCTCCTCCCGGGGGGGCTTCGGCTTCCAAGGGTGAAGAGCACCTCTACGTCCTGCCTGAACATCTGCCTCCCGGCCTGCCACATACTAGAGACATTGACCACCTTTCCCAGTCTCCTGCAGGTCGGCCTAAGGGTCCACTAAACTGAGACTCCATAACAGATTGCAAGGCAATGGACTCGGCGGATGTGCCCGCTCCCTCGGATCTGCCCGGGGTGGCCCGGCAGATGCTACAGCACCAGAGCTGCATTGATACTCTGGCAGCCATGGTGGAACGACTATCCTCTCGCCTGGAGCCAGCTGATGAACAGAATAACATCCAACAATTAAAAACTCATAAAAATTATTAAAAATTGTCCAAATATCAATAAAATATTTCAAAACAGCAGACACATCACATAATACCCAATAATTAAAATGGCAGTCAATCAAGAAAAATAAACTTAAAAAGCCGCCTTTACTTACCTTCTCCAGCAGCTCTCCTACTCCTTTCCCTTGCAGGCCAATAGCACTCACCAGAAGCATCAGTGGCTGCTGAAGCTCTGTCCTCACAGTCCTCTTCCTTAGGGCCCACAACCAGTCACAACCAGTCTTTGTCTCACACAGACCAGTAACCTCCCTAACTAGTATATCTTCCTCACACACACACCAGTCACCTCCCTGACATAAGAACATAAGAACATAAGAAATTGCCATGCTGGGTCAGACCAAGGGTCCATCAAGCCCAGCATCCTGTCTCCAACAGTGGCCAAACCAGGCCACAAGAACCTGGCAATTACCCAAACACAGTCTCTGTCTCTCACACATCACCTCCCTGACCAGTCTCTGTCTCTCATACACACACACACCAGTCACCTCCCTGACCAGTCTCTATTTCTCTCACACAGACACCTGTCACCTCCCTGACTAGTCTCTGTCTCTCTCACACAGACACCGGTCACCTCGCTGACCAGTCTCTGTCTCTCACACATCACCTCCCTGACCAGTCTCTGTCTCTCATACACACACACACCAGTCACCTCCCTGACCAGTCTCTATTTCTCTCACACAGACACCTGTCACCTCGCTGACCAGTCTCTGTCTCTCACACACACATACACACACCAGTCACCTCCCTAACCAGTCTCTGTCTCTCTCTCTAACACACACACAAGTCATCTTCCTGATCAGTCTTTCTCTCTCTCACAGAAATACATAATCTCTGACCAGTCTCTCTCATTCACACACATGCTCTGTCACTTACATACTAGCTCTCAATCACACACAAATGCTCTTGCTCCCATTCTACCACAACCCAAAAAGCTGCCACTCACGCACCCAGGCACCCATTCTACCACAAAAACACACAAAGCTGCCACTCACGCACCCAGGCACCCATTCTACCACACACATGAAGCTGCCACTCATGCCCCCATTGTACCACACACACACACAAGCTCTCACTCATGCACCCAGGCACCCATTCTAACACACACACAAGCTCACATGGAGCCTCTTCTAATTGTTTGGCCCAATAAGCTTGGCCTCCGCTTATCAGGCGCCGCTGGCTTGATCTCCAGCGGCGTGCAACATCTCTCCAGCCGCCGCCGGCCTGGCCTCCAGTGGTGCGCAGGGTCTCTCCTCTCTTCGGCCCTGCCAGTCTGGCCTCTGGCAGTGGTGCACAAGTCCCTCCATTCTTCAGCTGCCGGCAGCAGTGCGCAGCGTCTCTCCATTCTTCGGCCCTAATGGCCTGGCCTCCGGCGGTGGCGCACAGGTCTCTCCACTCTTCAGCCGGCGGCGGCGCACAGGTCTCTCCACTCTTCAGCCGGTGGTGGCACGCAGCGTCTCTCCATTCTTCGGCCCCGCCCCTGGGGAGAAGGGAAGCACAAGTGGGGCAGTGGGACACTGGGAGCCACGACACACCAGTTGAGAACCGCTGGTCTAGAGGAAAGGGTCTCAGATTTGTTGTCACTACTCTTTAGCTCAGACTTTTCACTTTTTCTTCAATCCTCATCAAATAATATAGCAAGGAGAGCTACCTTTGTTGTTACATTTGTTTTAGAATCCAATAAGGATATTTTCTTTTGCCAATACATAAGAGTAGCCTATTTTGTGGACAAAAGATCCAAGCATTCCCAGATGTCTCTAGAGAGATACAGTTAAAAAGAAAACAAGTTTCTTCAAATGAAGCCTCGAGTCTTGGCTATTGGAACTTCATTCTACTTGAAATTTCCCTGCAAGAGTGCGATAAGTTTTCAGGGCAATGGGTTTATTTTTACAGATCCCGTACATCTTGAAACCTTCTTAGCTGATAAGACCTAAACCTATATTAGTGATATTGAGACCAAGGTGTGTTCCAGGGCTATTTTTCCTTGAGTGTTCTTCTTTGTTTTGCCTAATAAGCTGTCCCCTTGATATGAGGCCATATTCAGTATTTGTTTTTCTTCAAAATTTGTGTACTGTGCAGATACATCTAATAACATCCAATAGTTAAAACAAATAGGATTAAAAAATAATTCTAGCTCTCCATATCTGGGAACGTTTGATTCCCAATCACCATGAGATTGTTGTGGAATAGTGGGAGAGTGGGAGGGTGCACAATTTATTCTCTTTCTCATATATACAAACTCCCTAATATAATATTCATTCTCTCTCACACACATGTTGACTTTCAGGCATACTTCTCTCTCTCTCTCTCTCACACACACACACACACACAACTCTTTCAATCATTGGCTCTCTCTCCTTCCCTCACACACATATGCTCTCTCACATTCACTGGCTCTCTCTTACACAGACACACAGACACACCCCTTCACTGGCTCTATCTTCTTCACATACACAAACACACTCACACACGGGCTCTCTCACATTCACTTACTCTCTCTCTCTCAAGTACACACACACACATACACACAGGCTTTCTCTCCCATATACATACACAGTCTCTATCACATTCGATGGCTCTCTCTCCTTCCCTCACACATACTGGCGCTCTCACACATAAGAACATAAGAACATGCCATACTGGGTCAGACCAAGGGACCATCAAGCCCAGCATCCTGTCTCCAACTGTTATGCTCAGGCTTGTGGACCCTTGGCCGACGAGAGGATGGTATACCTTTCGGAGGGTCCATAGGCTCTCTCATCGGGTGGCGAGGCAGAACAGGAGGCAGGACCAGCTGACCCTTGGCACTGGAGACTGAGGCGAACACGGAGGCGATGAAGAGATGAGATGAGGCGCTGTGTCTTCACCACTGGTAGTCTGCGGTCCCCCCGGGAGGAGCCCGTAGGGACCCGACCGCTGGGATTTAGGTGGACCTAGGGAGGTCAGGGTAACGGTACAAAGGTCAACTGGAGCTTCGCCCTGGAAGCCCGCGGTCCCCCCAGGAGGAGCCCGTATGGACCCAGGCTGCTGGGACTTAGGTGGGCCCTTGGAGGCGGTGGTCTTGAATGAGTCCTAGGTCAAGTGCCAGAGGGACGACGCTCACCAGTCCGAAGTCGTGTACCAGAGAATCACTGCTTGCCAATCCGGAGTCAGGAACCAGAGAGTCACCGTAAGCCAATCCAAAGTCAGGAACCAGGAACGTCAAGACGGAACAGGAACGAGATCCAAAGCTTGAAGACTCACCGAAGCAAGTAGACTAGACAGCGCTAGGGGACGTTGCCAAGTCGCTGGATGAGCAGAGGAAGCTGCCTTATATACTTCCTCTGTTCTGCCTGATGGAAGACAGGTGAAGCCATTTAAAGGGATTAGGTCCCTTTACATCTCTGGAGGGGGCGCGGCCTCACGCCTAAGGATGGCGGTGGCCATCTTGAATCTCCCCCGCGGAGGGGAGACGCCATCAGATGCTGTGAAGGGGGAAGCAGGACGGCTTCCTCTGCAGTGAGCAGGTCCGGAGGCCGCGTGGGTGCGGTGGCCCGAATCGGGGCCCTTCCCCTGGGCTCCCACGGCAAGAGAACGCCGTGACTCAGGTAGGGGGCCCGCGGTCGTGGGACGCCACTGCTGCGGGACACAACACCAACAGTGGCCAATCCAGGCCATAAGAACCTGGCAAGTTCCCAAAAAACTAAGTCTATCTCATGTTACTGTTGCTAGTAACAGCAGTGACTTTTTTCTAAGACAACTTAATTAATAGCAGGTAATGGACTTCTCCTCCAAGAACTTATTCAATCCTTTTTTAAACCCAGCTACACTAACTGCACTAACCACATCCTCTGGCAACAAATTCCAGAGTTTAATTGTGCGTTGAGTGAAAAATATTTTCTCTGATTTGTTTTAAATGTGCTACTTAGTAACTTCATGGAGTGTTCCTGTTGCGATGTGGACCCTTGGGCCAAGGTGGGGTTGACGCTATCTACAGGGGGGGGCGGAGCCCGCCGGATGTCCCTGCCGTTGGCAGGCAGCCCGGGATGATGCGGAGACCCTGCCAGACCTTCACCACTACCAGCCCTCGTTCTCCACGGGTTGAGCCCTTGGGTGCCGGGGCTGGCTGGACTTAGGCGCAGCTCTCCGTGCGAAGGTTCCAGGTGAACGCTGGATGAAGGCGGAGTTGGACGGGCCAAAGTCAGGGCAGGCAGCAAGCAGAGGAATCCAGGAGAATAGCCGAGATCGGGGCTGGCAGCAAGCAGGGGAATCCAGGGGACAAGCCAAGGTCAGGACTGGCAGCAAGCAGGGGAATCCAGGAGACAAGCCGAAGTCAAGCCAGAGGAGCAGTCCGAGGAGCAGAAGGCAACTGGAGCAGGAGCTGGGTCAGGAACTGAAGCGGAGATGAATCAGAAACTGAAGGAGGAGCAATACACCACCCAGGTGGAGCTGAGCCGTTGCTGAGGTGATTCTGGGAGAGCTGAGCTGCCCTTATATAGGGGCCTTCCTGCTAATGTCATCAGATGGGGCCGTGGGTGAGCTTCCCGCTGCGGCCCTTTAATGGTTGGGGCAAGCCGCGTGCGCGCACCTATGGGATCCTGTGGGGGAAGGCATGCCGCGTCGGGTTGCTGCGGAGGAGGGTGGCGGCGGCCTCCCCGGGTCGTGTCCACGGGGCGAGGTACACGGCCTTGGCGAGGGGTGAGTAGGGCTGGCTGTGGAACGTGGCGGCCAGCCAGTGCAACAGTTCTCTAGTCCTTTTTATGAAAGAGTAAACAACCAATTTTCATTTACACATTCCATGCCACTCATGATTTTATAGACCTTTATCATATCTCCCTTCAGCTGTCTCTTCTCCTAAGCTGAAGAGCCCTAACCTCTTTAGTCTTTCTTCGTAGGGAGCCATTCCAGTCCTATAATGATTTCAGTCGCCCTTGTCCCTGCCTTTTCTAGTTCTACTATATCTTTTTTTAGATGTGGTAACCAGCGTTGTACATAGTACGCTAGGGGGCAAGTGTGGATTGCAGAAAATATCAGCCCAGGGAATGCTTTCAAAACTGGCCCAGAGTATATCCAACTCCCTCATGTGCTTTCCCTGCAGCATGTGCTTCAACAGTTCCCAAAGCATACCAAGCTAACTCTTGATGTATATGATGCAACCTGGAGCCTGACAGAACTGAAACATAAAACTTCCAAAATAGAATTTTACATTTTTCCTAAATAATTAAGAGCACACCCTAGACCAGGGTTAAGGAAGTTGAGCTGCAGACCCTTTTCCATCCATGCAATTGGTTGGGTCTCCCACAAGTTTGGTTACATCTTATATACATATCCTAAATTCCTGGCCTGATATTAAAGTCTCTTGCCAACCACTTGGCTCTTGAACCAGCTGCAAGTAATGAGATAACCATACTGCTAGCTAGTGTGAGTTGCATACACAGATTTTCAGCTTGAGGAAACTTTATTGGCATATCACACCAGTGGCGTAGCCAGAATTGATTTTTTGGGTGGGCACAAGGTTAACATAGGTGGGCACAAGGCATGCAGGTCTACTAGTTGTTTTCTTACTGATAAATAATGCCATATACTGCACCCTAGAATGGCTTTCTAAGTAGTTTGCAACAGCCATTATGTGTCATGTATGAAACTTTAAAATAATTTACTTCAATTATTTCAAGTATAGAAAACAATCAAATCCAATCATATAATAAAACAAAAATTAATGTATTCTTTCATGAACCATCTTTGCAGAAACCCAGAAATCTTCATAAATACAATAAAATATAATTAATCATCAGAACAGGTGCAGCGCAAAGCTAGGGCAATTCACATTACAAGTAACATGAAAAAAAAAAATTCAAATTCTGGTGTAATCTCAGCAAAAAATAACCCTCCACTGCTATTTTGTGAAGTAACAAACTCTTGCAAAGAAAGAGGCATCAGGAACCTTGCCAAACAATCACAGCACTGACTCTCAGGATTCAAACAGCAACCTTATGAAAAAGCAGCAATGCAAATACTACACCAGGCCCTAGAACATTAATACATCACCTACGGGAATAACAGAACAGGCTGGACTACTACTACAGAGAAACTATATGCTAGAAATACTCATTTCTGTCACAAACGGGCAAAACTGAGACCGACCCTTACCTAATATAGAAATAAGAGACTATAAATTAGAAACAGAAACATGTAGATAAAGCCAAAATAGAAAGCCTGAGAAACTAAAATGTCTGAACAGTGGAATACTTAAGAAAGAGCAAAATACAAAAATATAAGAATGCACATTCCCAAAGATGACATTTAAATTGTAACATCTCTCTCTCTCTCTATATATATATATTTTTTTTTTTACCTTTGTTGTCTGATCTTTGTATTTTTCTAATCAGTTGGTTGTGGTCTCTCTTTCCCATTTTTTCCCTTGTCGCTCATTTCCTAATTCCTCTTCAGTGTCTTTTCTACTACTGTCTTCTTCCCTTCCACACACACACACACATATATACATAAATGCTTTCTCTCACAGACTCCCTCACACACTCAGGCTCTCACTTTCATATGCTCTCCCCCCCCCCCCAGCTCACATTCTCTGCAGACACACATACAAGATCTCACTTTCTCACCCCTCCCCAGGCTTATATTCTTATGCACACACAGACGCACATCCAGGCACCCATTCTCATCCACACACACAAACCCATTCTCACCCACACATACACACATTTAAGGTCCCATTCTCACCCACACATACACACTTTCAAGCACCCATTCTTACCCACATATTCAAGCTTCCATTCTCACCCACACACACAAACCCAGGCTCCCATTCTCACCCATATATACACACATTCAAGCTTCCAACCTCACCCACATATTCAAGCTTCCATCCTCACCCACATATTCAAGCTTCCATTATCACCCACACACATTCAAGGCTCCATTCTCACTCCCATACACACCCAGGGTCCGATTTTCACCCACACACACACAAGGCTCCCATTCTCATCTTCACATACACATTCAAGGCTGTGCACAGTTTCTGCTTCCTCCCCCCAGAGCAGGAAGATCAGCTGGCCTCTCCTGCTGACACTGGCCTCCTGCTATCTTCGGGTCGTATGGCCGACCGATCTTCCTGTTTGGGGGGGGGGGGAGGAGAGCGGAAGCGCCGCGCACAGTTTCCGCTTCCTCCCCCCAGAGCAGGAAGATCAGCTGGCCTCTCCTGCTGCCAGTGGCCTCCTGCTATCTTCGAGCCATACGGCCGACCGATCTTCCTGCTGGGGGGGGGGGGGGGAGGGAGCGGAAGCTGTGCGCGGCGCTTCCGCTCTTCTTCCCCCCCCCCAAACAGGAAGATCGGTCGGCCATATGACCCGAAGATAGCAGGAGGCCAGTGGCAGCAGGAGAGGCCAGCTGATCTTCCTGCTCTGGGGGGAGGAAGCGGAAACTGTGCGCGGCGCTTCCGCTCTCCTCCTCCCCCCCCCCCCCAAACAGGAAGATCGGTTGGCCATACGGCCGCAGCAGCGCTTCCCCACGTGTGCCGTGATGGCGTGCCAAGCATGGGTTCTCCTCTTCACTGTCGCGGGGATGGGATCCCGCGACAGCCTTGCAGTTCTGGTGTCAGTTGGGTGGGCCTGGGTCTAAATTGGGTGGGCAGCTGCCCACCCAGGCCCACCCGTGGCTATGCCACTGTATCACACACACACAAACTCTCTCCCAGAAACAAAGATACACTTGCACACTGACAGTAAAAGAGAGTCTGTGTGTGTCTTTGTGTCAGAGAGAAAGACACCCACACTGTCACACACTCTGTTGTTGTGCTGCTGCTGCTGCTAATGTTTGAACTATGGATCTCCATACCAACTTCAAGCTCTGATTGATTAAGAGCCTACTCAGTCTCTTTAAATGTTTTTATTATCCTAATCTCTATGTTCCTTAGACCTTTCTTTCTAGCAGTCTTGGCTTCCAAGTTTACTACCCCTGTTGAATGTAACTTTGTCCTTCCTGTTTTTTACCAATGGTTTGTTACAGTTTCCCCCTTTCGATGTAAACCGATCTGATATGGTCCTCAACGAAGGTCGGTATAGAAAAGTGTTAAATAAATAAATAAATAATGTGCACCCCCAGCCCTGCTGCCTCCAGGGCTCTTAGTGTGGTGGTGGTGGTTGGTTTTACAGCAGCCACTCAGTTTTATCCACTTCTCAGTCACTGACCAAAATACTCACTGAAGCAGGGTTTACTTAATAGAGCAGGCACTCAAAACACAGGAAGAGGCAATGATGGTATTCAACAAAAGGAATTTACTTTATCTTAAAAAATAAGATCCAGGCCATTATTGCAGAAATCATAAATAGCCATAGTCTCTTTTTACCACTTCAAAGTAGATTATATTCAGGTACTAAAGGTATTTCCCTATCCCCAGAGAGCTTATAATGTTAAGTTTGTACCTAAGGCAATGGAGGATAAAGGGACTTGCCCAAGGTCATATGGAGTGATAGTGGGACTTAAACGCTGGTCTCTTGGATCAGAGCCCACTACTCTAACCACTAGGCTACTCTTCCATGCTGTAGGATAACATCTTCTAGCTCTGTTTCCTCTCACTGAATCAGTGTCCAATACACTATAGAGGGTAGGAAAATCTTCTTCTTTCACCAGCACATAGTAGAGGGAGAAAAAACAAAAACTCTTAGTCTTCAAACTGTTACACAACTGATTTTCATGATCCAGATATATCTATCCACTCTGCGTACTGGTTGCAGGATAGATTTGCTGTAACTCCAGCCTATCAGACAAGGGGGAGACTCAGCCCTCCTGTAGGAACTGATCCAACATGCAAAACTCTCAGATCCTCTCAAAGACTGCCACTGGTCAACCATGAGGTCTACCAAAACACCACCTCAAAGCTCCATCCTCTCAACCTTCAACCCAAGAGGGTCTAAGAGGATCTCGCCCTGAGGACGCTCAGCCAACACTTTATATAGAGGCGGGACTCCTCCCAAAGAAAAGGAATGGCGCAAAAAGGAGGAGGCCCTTCCAATGCAAACCCCCCAAAAGGAAGGCTGGGACACAATATTTAGTGATGGTGGCAAAGCCTGGTTTCCCTGGTAACAGGAAGCCCATGCGGGAAGAAGGGTGGAACGCTGCAGGGTCTTTCAGCAACAAAGGGCTGTGCGTCTGGCATTGGAGCTGGAGCTGTGCCGTGACTTAAAGGGCGTGGGGACGCCTGAGAAGAGGATTTGAGCAAGAGATCTTACCTTCCCCCACCATCCCCCTTTGTCCTATAGGCACATATCAGCAAAATCTGGCCGTGCTCAGATGGTGGAGAGAAGATTGCTTGCTTGGAAGTGATAACATTCAGGGACTTCCCTCTTTTTTTTTTTTTTTTTGAGGAGAACCCATTCCTGTAGCTCCCCTGCTCTCGGTTGTGCTTCTGGACTGTACACTATTGGTGTACTGTCTGTGTTGATTATGTTTTCCTGCAATCAGTGACCAGTAAAGGAATTTATGTTTTGAACACCTACTCTGTGAAAGTGTTGCACCCGTCGGTCGCAGATGGCTGTGACCTTTGATGCTCACTTCTTTTTTTCCCTGCACCAGCGATTCTTGGAAGATTGGCAGTCTCCGCCTGCAAACACCGCCTTCCTTGGCGTCCCCAGGACGGCGTGGGCAATCCTGTCAGTCATCTTGAATCAGGGATTACCTAGGGCACGCACGCGTCCAACAGGCCCTCTCTTAAACACGTCATGGCGGGAACCTCGGGGGCGTCCCCTCCGCATGACATCACCCGCCAGTGTATTTAAGATATTCGGACTTTGCTTCCTACGAGTTCCTTCCTGCTGAATTCCACTCCTTTTGGACACACTTTGCTACTTGCTACTCTGAACTCGTTACTGCACTCTGGGTCTTGAACGCCTTAGGTATCCGCTCCTCAGGGGCCTTGTTGCGTTCTGGCTATCCGCTCCTCGGAGGGCCTTCCTGCCTGGAGAATCCATCTACTCATATTGGGACTCAACCTTGTTCAGCCTTGTGAGTACACTACTCGTTTGTTACCATCTTGCTGACGGAACCTCTGGTGTACCCCGTACCTCGGGCCACTACCGTGCTTGCCTCAGCATACCTGCTTCTGCACTTCGGAGTGTGTATCTCTTCTATTCTGCTCTGTTGACCTCCGGGACTTTGCTACCTATCATCTGTGTTGATTCTCGACATACCCTGCGCTGCAGGCCACTACCGGATCTACCCCTGAGAAGTGATCATTGGAGGAAGAATTCCCTGGTGTACCCCGTTCCGCGGGCCACTACCAGGGATATCATCACCAGCCTCATTACCACTCTGGACTGTGCCTTTCTTCCCACTCGGTGGGTACTTCATCTACGTTCCAGTCTAATAAAAGTCTCTTTTCTATCTGTGTCCGTCTCAGCTGAGACCACGCCTATCGTGGTGAGTCCCCACAGGGCTCCTCCCTGTGGGTGGAGTCAGCTCGATCAAGGGTCCACAACCACACCAGAACATAACAGAATGATGGGTTTTTTTTTATCCTGAGTAGACTGGTTACAGAAAAGCTTCAGGTGAGGAAAACCCTTAATGGCCCCAAACGATTGACCCTTTCCCTTCGGTGTGGGAAGAACCCCAAAGCATGAGTATTGTTCTGGGCCATGACCTTGCCCATGAGGCCCTGCATGCTAGGGGAATTTGGGCAGGGGTTACAGTTGATTGTACGTAGGGAGAGAGATACAAGAGCAGAGCAGAGAGGTGGAGTGTTCAGTAGCATCAGATTTGTCCATAGGCAATGCAAACAATTGCCTAAGTTGCCAAATTTTAAAGGCACTGGCTCAGACCTCAAAGCATGCTGGAGGAAATCCAGGTGGTGCCTCACCCAGTATAGGAAGAAAGTCAGTGTGGGGCGTGTGAGTAAGCATGCGCTCACGAGTCCTGCAGTGTTCCTGCCCCTTGTAGATTTATTTGGTAAGAGGAAGCCCATGCAAGAGGAGAAGATAGGGCTGGGAGCTTGTGCCAGTTCATAGACCCCATGCAGACCTTCTTCCTATAGCTGCAACAAGCCAGAGGAGTGGAGGGAAGGAGTCAGAAAGAGGCCTTGAGAAAAAGGGGTCTGCACATTAAAGGGAAGGACCTGAGCAGGGGTACCCTGAGGGGGCATGGAGGGTAAGAGACAATCCCCACCCTAGGGTTCCTATGGGTGCCAACGTCCCAGATTCAGCCCTAGTGTTTAATCCAACTTGGGGAGCTATAGAAGCAGCAAGAGAACAAAATCCACCAGGTATGCTGACTGGGAGAAGAATATTTGTAACAGTGAAAAATTGTTTAGAAAGGAGTTGTAGTTTAAAAAAGTGATTTTTATGAGTTTAATCAAACAAGAAATAGATCTGGTTTTTGGGATCTGATAGGTACTTATGACCTGGACTGACCACTGTCTGAGAGAGGATGCTGGGTGCCATGGACTTTGGTCTCACCTAACATGACATTTCTTATGTTCTTATGTATAATTGAAAGCCATTGCTCATCCCTGAGTGTAAGTAGCATGGGCTCCATTTACTATTTGGGATCCTGCCAGGTACTTGGTTGGCCACTGTTAGTAACAGGACTACTGAGGTCCATGTATCCTTGCTCTGGCCCATTATGGCAGTTCTTATAGTTAACAAAAACAACTGACAAGTGAAGGACCCTATGTAGTCTGGAAAGCTCATGTGCATAATCTTAGATAATTATTATTAGGTTGATCCTATAAAAAAAAAAGATATCAAAACCTGAAAAGCCTCCCTCCAAAAACTAACAAGGCAATATCTCCAGCCGGGGCGAATACTGTAATCCTAACTTTACAATGGAAGCCCTATAACAGAGGGCGCGCGCCCCCTGCCGGATCTCTTTTCCCCGTCCCCGCGCGGAAGACTCTCTGGACCGGTAGTGTCTACCTTACGTCTCAGCGACTCTGTTGCCATGGCAACAGGACGCGCTAGGAGAGTTCACGCCTGCGGCGCCCCTCAAAAAAAATGCGATCCGCGCCTTCTCCCGGGCAGCTCCGTGTACTAAATAGCCACGTTTCAGCAACGCATTTATTTGAGACAAGGAGGAGAGTGGAGACGAGCAATCTCAACTTTGAAACTTATGTTTCTTTTTAAACTGGGCGTGCAGAAAGGAAAAGCTTGTGCGCGGGCGTGGCCGCGGAGGGAGGGGGTGAGGTGGCGCGGGAGTGCATAGTGCCCGCGTTCCAGCGGCGGTCGCGTGCAAGCAGGAGCCTGTGGGATAAATTCAGAGAGCGCGCGCGCGCTCGGTACTGTCTATTGGGAGCAGGGGAAGCAGCCAGCATGGATCTCGAGTTCATGTGGCCGAAACCTGACCTGAGGGACCGCAAGGGCTCCCTGACCCTGCGTGCCCAGCAGCAGATGATCTACGGGCGACCCACACTGGTGTACAACTGGTGAGCGCGCTAGTCCTCAGCCCGGGCTGGCTGGTTGCGGCTCTCACTACTTTGAATGGTTTAGACGGGGCAGAGAGGTCTTTACAGAACTGCAAGCCCACTAGCTTTGGGCCGGAAGCACCTATTCCATCTCTTGTCTAAAGGGGGACCCCTGTTCTCCCTGCTCCCTCCCTCCCCACGAAACATTTCCCGCCAGTCGGGATGTAAAGGTAGCTAGGCTTTTTTTTTTTTTTTTTTTTTTTACCCAATCCCATTGTGGGATTGGGTGCAAAAAATGGTAACCACACCCATTCCCCATTTAGAGTATATTATTGAACTATGTAACCATATAATACTGGCACCTTTTGGATAATTTAGAAACCAAACATATTTGTGCCTAACTGTAAACCGTTGTGATGGTGCTCTACTAAACGACGGTATAGAAACGTTTTTTAAATTAAATTGTGTGGGTATGCATATGTGCACCTGTTTAGGTGTTTGCTAATTATTGTTCTTCAAGACTTTTATTTTTTTTAAGTTGGGGAAACAGCATGTTTATGTGTACATACCCAAAAACACACACTTGTAGACATATATGCATACATAGGCAGGGCTAGGTTAAGGTCTGGGTGCTCATATGCAGAATACGGTAGTGGTGTCCTTTTAAAGCTGTGCTGAAACACTACCCTAAAGCAAGTGGGAGTAGGCTTCTGGTCGGCCTGGATCTTTGGTGCCTTAAAGTTGGCACTCTAAGCTGTTTATGCTTTAAATTTGTGCATGTATATATAATATTAAAAAAAAAAAACATGCTTCCCTTTATTTCCCCCCCCCCCCCCCAACTCCACAAAAAAAGGACTAGACATTTTTGAGAGAAACATCTGTTTTTGGCCCCATACATATTCTGGGCAAGCATTTTGACAGTGTTCATATAAATATATTGATCCTGGAAGTGTGGTTGCTTGACTGATTTGGATAATATGTGCAGAAAGTGAATATATTGGAGACTTTTTCTTTGTTAAAAGAAATATTCATCATGGAGCTAGAGCAGGTAAAACTGCATTTAGCAGTGTGCACAGTTTACCTATAGCTGTATGCACTTCTCTGTCTATGTATAGATGCTACTCCTAATGTAGTGTTTTGTGCTTAAAGTGTGTGTGTGTCAGTTTGCTTGGGTGCCCTCTCATGGAAAGCCCATGCTAATGAAGGTATTAGGTATTATGCCCCCCACCCCTCCCTCCCAGTGTAGAGAGCTGTGTTGGCTTCACTCCACTTTTCTTAGTGTTGGAAATTTTATTCCTGGTCAGAAGTGGTATAAAGCTTCCAGCATTAGGACCTGTACTTGGGATTAATGCACAGAAAACTTGCCTTGTGTATACAATGAGGTCTATATTCAGCTGCTGAGCAGCTGGTTAAGTTAGCCGGATACACCTATACAGCCTACTTAACCGGGGTGTTTAGCAGCATGGCAGCGCTGCTGAATATACTGGGCTATCTTAAGTTAGCCAGATATGTATATGCGACTAACTTTTTAGAGCTTCCTACAGTGACCAGAGTTAGCCAGTGAACTTAAACAGCTAACTCTGGCATGCTTACCACCTGCCCAGGAACTCCCCTGACACATCTGGATAAAGTTATCTGGCTACAATGTAGCTGGAAAAGTCACTGAATGTCATGACTCAGCCATTTAAATAACTTCTCAGCTTATTTACAAAATCTTAATATCCACATTCTTAATTAAAAAAAAAAAAAAGGCTTGAGGTGGATTACATCAGACTTGAAACAGATATTTAAAGCATACCCACACCAAAATTAAAAGCAACACAATATATAAAAAAACAAACAACATAATATATCTAAAAGCTTCTCTAAACAAATACAGTTTTAGTGCATTTTGTCTAAATGGCTTTTGAATATCTACCCCAATGTTTTCTGTATATAAATCTGAATTTATGTGCACAAAAAATGGAAAACTTTTATTGTGTGCACAAATCATATCTGAGAGAATCCCACCCCTTGAGTTTAAAATGTGAGGATCAGCCTGTGTTGAGTGCACTTTTTAACTCCGGATGCATTAGTATTCTATTAGTTTACTACATTGGGAGTTTAAAAAAAACAAAACAAAAACACCCCTGTGCATTAAGCTGTGTGGAGTTTGTGTACACATTTAACACACCTTATTTTATCAGGCTGGTAACTAATGTGGTACTTATCAAAGGACTTCCCTTTGTAGGATACATGTCTCTTGCATATAATTTAACAAGGGACTCCTGGGAGCCCTGGTCTGGTACATCACTAATGAAAAGATGGGTTAGGCTGAAATGCTGCCTGTAGGACAGGGCTTTCCAAACTTAGTCAATGTGATCCCATTTTAGCCCTTGAAAGTCACATCCTGACCCTAGAGGGTGACCAAAAGAAATTAGTGGGCTTGATGTCCTCCAACAGTGGCTCCACTCTTATCCTCCTTGCACTTTGGCTGATCCCCCCCTCTCTGTCTCCAGAAGATGCCTTCCAGTCCTTTTTGCATCATCCCAGCTGTTTTTCACCTCCAGACCATTTTTATAACACGCCCCTCCTCCCTCCCATTGATCCTCTGTCATCCCCCTCCCTCCCTCTCACCCCATCCCCTTCTAATGACCTTTTGGGACTCGTGATAGGGCTTCCCAAACATTTAACACAAAATATCAAATGGTAGCATGGGACCCATTTTAGCAGTTAAATTCCCATGACCATAGAGGATGACCCAACAAATTAGCAGGAGTGCAGTCTCCTCCAACAATCACTCCACTCACCCTCTCTGCATTTCCCATTGATCCTCTCTCCACGTACATTCCTTCCAGCTGGTCTTCTTTCATCCATCTCCTCTCATCTTCCTCTCAGCTGATCCTATCTAACCTCTAAGCCATTTTTTAAAACCCCAATTGATCCTTTGCCATTTCACATCCCAGCCTCCCCTCCAACATTTCTCTTATAGCTCCCCTTACATCCCCAGTTGATCTTATGTCATTCCCGTTCTCACCCACTACAGCCAATCCTCCTTCAGCTGATCTAACCCTCAAACCTTTCCTGCATCTGATCCCTTCCTCCAAACAAAATCCCTGGCAGTGGTCGGCAGCAACCTTTTTCCTTTGGGCCCTAGACTAAAGTTGGATGACAACTGGCGGGAAGGAAGGTGCAGGTCAATGACAGGGGCAACATTTTTCTCTTGGTTAAATTCGGTGGTGAGTGAGGAAAGAAGCGGTGGCCACTTCACTGGCCCGTGCATGCTCTGCCCTCTTTCTTTCCCTTGTAGCTGCTCCAGAGCCTGACGGTGATCTGCGATCAGTGGCATTAGTAGTGAAAATCAGCATAAACTTTGAGCCAGAGTAAGCTCACAATCCCTGCAGCAGCCCTTATCCCTTCCTTGTGCAGGGCCTCTTGCTACCACAAACTCATGCAAGGGTAGGGCCTGCAAATGTGTGCTGACTCATAAGCCTCCTGCTGACTTCCACTAATGCCTGAAGAGCACTGCCCTGTGAGGAGTTTGGGATCCCGACCCACAGTTTGGGGAAACCCTGCATTATGAGTTTGGCTAGGTTAAAGAGGCAGCAGAGGGGAGGGGTGTACCATTCTGGAACAGCTCCTCTGCTGAAGTTGCTGTAATGGCCGTGCCCCCGAGGGTATAAAAGCAGCATAACTGTGTGGCCCTTGAGTTAGAACTCAGAAGAGCAGGAGTGTTTTCTAAGTTGCAGTTACCTTCCCCTTTTTAAGGTGCTAGGTGCCCTGCTCTGGACCCTTACCTTAATTGGAAGGAGGCATGTGCTGGCTTCGGGGGGGGGGGGGTCGTTATGAGCTTCTACTTTTTTTTTTTTTTTTTTCTGCGAGAACCCTGGTGCATGGGAATTCAGGAGGTAGGGAAGATTCCACTGCGCACCATCTCGGTGTGGATTGCGACACGGGTGTCTTGCTGCAGAAGAGTTCCAGTGTTTGTGGTTTTTATGAGGATATTTTCCTTGAGTTACCGGGGAGGAAGCTTTTGGCCACCCTTCCTGCCCTGAAGAGGGGACATCTACTACAGCTGTTCCCTGCTGATTGGCCCTTTCCTAAGACCCTATTTATCATCGGAAGAGAACTGTAAGATCTTGATACACTTGGAGCTGGGAAGATGAGGTTAAGAGGGGTGTTTGTGCAAACACTGTAAGCTTTTTTTTTTTTTTGCCATCAGTATACAGTATTTGGAAGTGTTCTGCTCAACTAAGGATACCCTTCCCAAATGGGGACCTTATTTATTTATTCCAAGCTATGGAGCGCGAGTTTCCCTGTCCAATACTGAGACACTTGTGCAGATAAAATTGGAGAACTGTGAATTTCACCTCTCATGTCCAGATCTGATGTGGCAGTGCCATTCCTGCTACTTAAGAATTCTGACAGCTTCCAGTATATTTGTGCTGACACTTGCATGCCTGGAAGATGAAAGATTTGATACCTCCCCAGGGCACTGAATCAAGAGTCGTTCCTGCCATCCTGGGTCTTGGAGGAGTCATTCCTCCTCCCCTCCCCCTCCCCATTGAAAAACAACTGTCCTGGGGCCTGGGACTGTGTCCTGAGTGGGGGAGAGTTAAGATTGGCCCTGGGACTCTTGTGTGCCCCTTTCCTCCTGGCCTATAAACGGAGAGGGTTTACACCATCTAGCTCCACATTCCAGGTTTATCTCCTCTCACCCCCAGTTGATTTTCTGACCTTCCCCATGTCACTCTCTACAGCCAATCCTTTTTCCAGAAGATTCACCCTCAAAACACATTCTGCATCTGCTCCCTTCAAGCAGCTCCTCCTCAAAACCTTCCCCTGGCCAAGGTCAGTGGCAACAGTTTCCTTTGAGCCTTGGGCCAAAGTTGGATGACAGCTTGGGGAGGACCAGGGAAGAGAGGGCAGGCTGAGAGGCAGCATAATTTTTTTTTTTTTTCTCTTGTGCAGATTAGTGGCTGGGGAAGAGGAACAGTGGCCACCTCACTGGCCCATGCAAGCTCATCCCTGCCTTCCCGTTCATGGCTGGTCCAAATCCTGACTGTGATCTACAACCAGCACTAGCATTAGTAGTGAAAAATAGCACAGAGCCTCTGAGCCAGTACTAGCTCGCATGCCTTGCAACAGCCCTGATCCCCTCTCTCATAGGGCTTTTTGTTTCCACAGACGCTTGTGCAAGGGCGGGGCTGCTGCAGAGCCTGTAAGCATCTGCTGGCTCACAGGCCCAACGCTGGCTAATGCCAGAGCCTGAAGAGCACTGCCCCTTTGAATCACTTGTGACCCCCATTTGGGGTTACGACCCACCGTTTGGGCAGCCCTGCTGAACAACACTAAAATATGCTACTCCAATAAGTGAAAGAGCTTCCCTAAGTCCTAAGTGTCTGGTTAAAATGTAGTGTTGAGCATTTTTCTAAGGTAAGGCTTGGGAAAAAAAAAAAAAAGGGAGAGGTGGGTTCTGCAATTCTAGATGCTTTCTTTTTTCCCCAGAGGACTACATAAGAAATTGCCATGCTGGGTCAGACCAAAGGTTCATCAAGCCCAGCATCCTGTTTCCAACAGAGGCCAAACCAGGCCACAAGAACCTGGCAATTACCCAAACATTAAGAAGATCCCAAGCTACTGATGCAATTAATAGCAGTGGCTATTCCCTAAGTATAATTGATTAATAGCAGGTAATGTACTTCTCCTCCATGAAATTATCCAAACCTTTTTTGAACCCAGCTACACTAACTGCAGTAACCACATCCTCCGGCAACAAATTCCAGAGCTTAATTGTACGTTGAGTGAGCACTTTCTCCGTTTAGTCTTCAATGTGCTACTTGCTAACTTCATGGAATGCCCCCTAGTCCTTCTATTATTCGAAAGGCTGCTTTTGAAATGATATTTAACTGTCCAGGTTAAAAGAATAAAACATAAAAAAATTGGCTGCTCCTGCTACTTTGAGTAGTTGCTTAGTTTGTTTGAGATGGACAAGCATTTGCAACTTTGGATATGATTTCCAAAGATTTTTTTCCATTCTGTGTCTGAGAAAATGTTATGCTCAGCTGGGTTGCTTAGGTTGGAAAGATTCCCCCCCAAATACCAGGAAACTTCTTATTGTGCAATATGTGTTTTTAACACTGAATCTCTAGATGGTTTTTTTTTTTTTTTAGCATGTTGGTATTTAATGATTCATACTGTACACTAAACAGGATTTAATTTCTAGACAAAAGTGGAACTAAACTATGGAGGGGGTGAAATTGGTGATGCCAGGGTTAAGGGTGATCTGTGCAAAGTGGTGTGGTCAGGAACAAGTGTGAATCCCTCCCACTGAATCTGTGATCTTTGCTTCCTCCAAGGGCTGGGGGACCAGCAATGATCCATGCAATATCAGCTTTGTTCTATTTCCTTGGGGGAGCCAGAACTGATATACACACTACCAGCTCTGCTCCACTTTCTCGGGTCCCAGAAAAACAGTGGCAGGATGCCTTTCTGGGTGGTTCTGCCAGAAATTATGCCCTCCATAATGGACACAAAAAGGGGTTGAATTGGCTTGGGTTTGAAAGTTGTTGTTTTTTTTTTTTTTTTTTTTGAGCAGTAGTGACATTCATAAACCCCAGGATTGAAGCCGTGACAATTGGCATTACTGCTGTTCACAACTTTCAGACCTGTAGTAATTCAAACCTTATTTTGTCTGTTCTTTGCAGTGCCTGCTTCAGTATCGCCCCTTCCTCTTCAATTCCCTGCAATACAGTAAGTGGGGGAGGGGGAAAGGAATTGCCAACACTGGGCCCTGACTGAGATGCAGACATTAGGGGAAAGTGTAGGACTGCTTCTACAAGCAAGGCACATTCAAGAAGCAGCATTGGATGAATTATCAGGAAGACTGCTCACCCTGTAAAAACATTCAGGTCGATACAGTAAAGTGTGCTCCGTCGGAGCGCACTGTCAGCCTGCTCTGGACGCGTGTTTTCCCTTACCCCTTATTCAGTAAGGGGAGGAAAACACGCGGCCCACCCGCGGCACCTAATGGCGCCCTCAACATGCAAATGCATGTTGAGGGCGCTATTAGGTATGCGCGCGGGATCCATTAAGTAAAATGTGCAGCCAAGCCGCACATTTTACTCTAAGAAATTAGCGCCGACCCAAAGGTCGGCGCTAATTTCTTCCGGCGCCAGGAAAGTGCACAGAAAAGCAGTAAAAACTGCTTTTCTGTGCACCCTCCGACTTAATATCATGGCGATATTAAGTCGGAGGTCCCCAAAAGTAAAAAAAAGTAAAAAAAAAAAAAAAAAAAAAAAAATTTGAATTCGGCCCGTGGCTGTCGGGCCGAAAACCGGACGCTCAATTTTGCCGGCGTCCGGTTTCCGAGCCCGTGGCTGTCAGCGGGCTCGAGAACCGACGCCGGCAAAATTGAGCGTCGGCTGTCAAACCTGCTGACAGCCGCCGCTCCTGACAAAAAGGAGGCGCTAGGGACGCGCTAGTGTCCCTAGCGCCTCCTTTTCCCCGTTTTTCCCGTGTCACCTCATTTAAATACTGAATCGCCCGCACTGGCGAAGGGCCGGTGCGCGCGCCGGGAGAGCGGGCGTTCATCCGCTCTCCCGCGGTCTTACAGTATCGACCTGAAAGCTAGCAGTCATTTTGTTATGGGCTTGATATTTACTTGGTTTTGATTACTACTCTTAACAAGGCTTGAGGGTAACCTGCACGGAGCAGTAGTTTCTACCATAAGAAGCCTGTTGGGCAGACTGTATGGACCATTTTTTTCTGCCATCATTACTAAATTACTATCTGGCCGATACAGTAAAAATCGCAGGAGAGCGGGTGAGCGCCCGCTCTCCTGGCACGCGCACAGGACACTCTCTCCGCGGTAAAAAGGCGCTAGGGACACTAGCGTGTCCTAGCACCTCTTTTTGGACAGGAGCGGCGGCTGTCAGTGGGTTTGACAGCCGACGCTCAGTTTTTCCGGCGTCTGTTCTCGAGCCCGCTGACAGCCACGTGTTCGGAAACCGGACGCCGGCAAAATTGAGCATCTGGTTTTCGAGCCGCGGGCCCATTTAAAAATTTTTTTTTTAACTTTTTACTTAACTTTTGGGGCCTCAGACTTAATATCGCCATGATATTAAGTTGGAGGGTGCACAGAAAAGCAGTTTTTACTGCTTTTGTGCTCTTTCCCGGCACCGGCAGAAATTAACACCAGCCTTTGGGTAGGCGCTAATTTCTTAAAGTAAAATGTGCGGCTTGGCTGCACATTTTACTTACTGCATTGCACGGGAATGATTAATAGGGCCACAACATGCATTTGCATGTTGCGGGCACTATTAGTCGGGGGGGGGGGGGGGTTGGACGTGCATTTGATGTGCTATTACCCTTTACTGTATAAGGGGTAAAGCTAGCGCGTCAAATGCGCGTCAAATGCGCGTCCAAATGCCGGTTAACAGTGCGCTCCATCTGTACTGTATCGGCCTGTATGATAGGTGAGGAAGGGCTGAATTAGGGAGCAGAGCGGCTGTTTTCTTCTCTGTGTACTCCAGGCTTAACCTCTATTTCCTGCAGGCTGCCTAGAGGGGAAGGGCTGGAGCAGAGCACTCCTGCTGCTCTGCCTCTTAAGCCTGAAAAGAAGCTGGCCCCCTGCCCCCAAGTAAGCATAGAGAGATATCCTACTATTTGCAATTTTAATGTGAAATAAATTTAATAATCTCTTTTGCCAAATCTGTGATGCATCACAACTTTTGCTGCTGCTGTATATATTCAGCAATAAATCTGTACAGCTTGCTGATCTTTAGCTAATAGGAGCAGAAGATCTGGGATGGTTCAAAGATAATTCTTTCCTACTTGGCAGATTGATAGGCTCTGTTGCTTGCTAAAACTAGAGCTTGGCCTGTAGGATAGATGCTGCTAGGCAATGGGCTGTTGAAGAGATGCAGCACTTCTATAATACTGGTCCGAGCAGTACTTGTGACATTATGGTAACAAAGTGACAGCAAAAAAATAACCAAATGGTTTATCCAGTCTGCCCAGCAAGCTTCTTATGGTAGTATCAGCCACGCCATGCAGGCTACCCCCATGTTTCTGTTAAGGGTAGCAACTACCGCTCCATGCAGTTATCCACAAGCCTTATGATAATGCATATGACTGACAGCAATATATTTGTACTGGGTGATGAGCTGCCTTGAAAATTTCAGACAGTGCTGCTTGACGTGCTTTGCTTATGGACTTGGCCATAGAAGCAGTCCTGTGCTTTTTCCCTTATGTCTTGTATTAGTACCCCAGGCCATAAAAGCCAGGGCCTGAGTTGGTTGTATGAATCCAATTCCTTTCCACCCTCTTCCCCCCCCCCCCCCCCCCTCAATGAAATCTGAGAGAAATGTTGCAGTTGCTTCAAAAGCATCAAGGCTTATAGGTTTAGTAATCCCATGCCTTCTCTTAAGGGTAGAAACTGCTGCTCCATGCAGATTACCCCCATGCTTATCAATTCCCCAGTCTGTCAGTTGGGGCCCTTGGTGGTTGTCTAAATCTAGTTCTCCTTTTTCCCCCTGAAGTGGAGAGCAGAGCAATGTTGCAGTTGCATCAGAAGCATCTAGACTTATTGGTTAAGGGTTACAACCCCCGTGCAGTCTTATCTTCATTTCCATCCTCTGTGCTGTACTTCAGTGCAATGGTTAATAGCGGTCAGCTTCCAGTTTTCTTCTTAGTTTTATTCAAACCTGTTTTGGAAACGAGTGCTATTGCAGTTGTTAGTTCATTGTAATCCCATAACTTGTTTGCAATTCAGCTGACTACCGCCACGTTCAGAAAAGAGCCCTCTGGTAAAGCCCCAGAGCAGCAGCTTCCAGTTAGCACGCCAGTAGAGAAGGGGTAATAAATGCAGTATGGCTTTTGTGGACCTGGAATTGTTCTGAAAAGGTGATGGCAACAGAGGTTTCACTCCATCTGTGCAGCTGTAGGATGGATTTAATGAACTGCCTCTAATCTGTGGTTTTTAAATAGAAGAATAATGGATGTTATGATTTAAATCCTGGTTTTTTTTTTTTTATAAAGGCACTGTAATCGTGAGACTGAGCCGAAAGACTATGATGTACATGCAATTCCTTTGGGTGACAAGAACCTTCATCACTCAACGTACAAAAGACTTGGAACTTCAGAGAACGTGAATACCACTTATTTGTTTTTAAACAAACATTAGACTTGTTACTGAGTGCAGATACATTTTGCTCACACTTAGGTACTGAGTCCTCTGTAGCTTTACAAGAATAATTTGGAAGGTGGGGAATTGGTTTAAAAAGGTAAAACATTTGATCAGTGAAAGGGATAAACAATTTGTTTAAGAGTTTCTTTCCCATGAATTTCAGTTTGTGGAATGTTTGATTTGGTTCAAAAGCATCAGTCTGAACATCCTCCAGGGCTGTTTTTACTCTGCAGAAGCCGTTTGATCTGTGCTTTTGTTAATATATTGGACCTAACTATTATGTAAATAGTCATTTGAAGTAGTCTTTGAGCCAAGCCGATTTAGATTTAGGTTCTCCTTTGACTAAAAAGTAGCAAATGTAATTCAAATTGTTTTCCTGGGCAGTTATATCTTTCTGACTGTTACCCAGAGTTGTTTTTTTTTTTTTTTTTTTCTTATGTTCTTGGTTCCATGCATCTCCTACAGGCAAGTTCTTGTTCATTGTAAACCGGTTTGATTTGTATTTAATGCAAGAAGATCGGTATATAAAAACTAAAAACAAATATGTAGTAGGAAAAATATCACACTGCATACATTGTAGGGATGTGCATTTGTTTAAGTGTGCAAAACACGACTAACAAGGGCAGTTTGGTTAGCTTCGTTCAGGGGGGGGCCCCCGAATTAATCTTCATTGCATTTGTTTAAAAGGGAATGTATTGGGCCTAGGCTTGAAGCTGTGTCCTAGGCCCGAGCACAACGCCAAGGGTCTCTGTCTAGGCTCAGGCCAACACTGGGGGGGGGGGGGCGGCCTCTGCCGAGACCAGAGCCCCTTACCTGATCTATCAGGTTATCCGAAGAAGCCGCCCGGCTGGGTCCCAGTGCTATAAGTTAAAATAGCACCATCCACTGGGGAGAATGTGCTGGAGTTATCCCTGGCACAACCCCAGTGGATGGCATCAGTTTATACAGAAAGAGGACACTGTCTGGGCCTGGGGGGGCCCTGGCATCTGCCTTGTATAGGCCGAGCTTGCAGTGACCCTACCTTGTCCTTTGCCTGGGGAGATCCTGGCCCAGACACTTTTCTGGATGGGTGGTGGGGATGGGAGACTTATTTTTTTTATTTTTCACACCAATGAACCAAATCAAACATTCCACAAACTGAAATTCATGGGAAAGAAACTCTTAAACAAATTGTTTATCCCTGCACACCCCTATTATGTGGTTTTTTTGTTTTTTTTTTTCTTATATTCTAAGAATAAAATGATGTTCAAGGCAGATCCTGAATGTTGTGGTCCATCTTTGTAAAATTGGCTTGGAGTTATTTAAAATTCTTGTAGCCTGATTATCTATGCAAGTAGCCATTCTAAGTGTGGAACATCATAACTCCACAATATAAAACAAGAAATTAATCAAATGCTTGTACAAATATTTGATTTCTTATAAAAAAAAAATCTTTGTCAGTAATTGCTCGCTGTTTGCATGGCAAAGCCTTCCATAATGTTAGTTCTCATTATGAAAAGCTGTCTGGAGTCTTGCATCCTGCAACAAAGAGATCACAAGGAAAAGCTTCTCGTGCATGCAGTGATGTCTTAGGAACATAAAGATGCAATAACTCTTGCAAATATTGTGATTTTTCCATTTGTTAAAACTTTAAACATTAACGGCTGCTGCAATACAAAGCATGGAAAAAAGTGTCCAAACTGGGTGCATGTTTTCCAAAGCCTTCACACCCCCCTTTCCTGGGCGCCTGATACAGTACGCAAATGAGCTGCCGGGTAGAAAGGATGTGCTAGGGATAAATTGTGTATGTCCATGGCATCGGACACCCAGGAGATGTGGCTGGGTGCCGGTTAGGAAAATGGATGCTCACTTACGAATGTCCATCTTGCTAACCTGTGCACAGCCATGGGTTAGGAAAATGGGACACTCATACATTACTAGGAGGAACCACAGAAAAGCAGCATTTCTGGATTCTTTTTTTTTTTTGTGGTGGTTTTGAGCACAAAGACTTAATACCAGTTTGCATCTGTTCAGTGATTTTTTGCTTCATCTACATGACATTTACATGTGAACTTATCTGTGCTGGTTTGGCCATGCATTTTGGACACACCAATGGAGTTATTGTAGCGCATCCAAAACACACGTCCAACCTTGCAGCAAGCTGTGCACTAGGCCGAGCACACCTTATTGCATTGGCTTGTAACATCTTTTTAAAACTTGCCCTAAAAATCACAGGCAACCAATATAATTATGTTAAAATCAGGTGATGTGATTAGAAAAAGCACAAAGGAAGGAGTCAAGTAGCTGAATTTTGTAACAGCTGTAACAGTTAATTGATTCTTGGGGAGATCTTCATAAAGTAAATCAAAATAACTGAATTGTAATAACAAAGGCCTGCACTATCATTCTGAAATGAGTGTCTCAGTTCAACCTGCCACCACCCCCAGAAGAGGTCATCAGTGAGCCTCTAGCACAGCTGCTCTATTGCAGGTCCATGGGGTGGTGATTCCAGGCCTACTTAACCCAGCCTGTTCATTCCCTCGTTACTTCTTTGAGTCACCTCAGCTCCTTGACCTGGTCATCCTTGTTTTGTCTTGCAGCCTGTCTCTTCCTTGTACCTTGTTTGGTCTTGTTTCCCATTGCCTGTCCTTGTCTAGTCCCTTGTATTCTATTCCAGGCCCTGCCCTTGAATCCAACCTTGTCTCCAGCTTGCCTGTACAGTGTTCTAGCACCAGCTATGCTTCTGGATAAGTCCTGCTGGCCAGCAGAAACTAAGGGTTCAACCTGCAGGGGAGTTGGCTGATATAGGCAGATGACCCAGTCCAGCCTTGCCCCTGAGTTTGGTCCTACTTCTGCTGGGGGAAAGCCCAGCCTGCCTACCCATGACAGAATGAAGAGTCCACAATTCCTCTGGAGTGGGATCAGGATTTGCTGCCTGCTTGGTAAGCAAAGAAAACATTTTTCCAATCCTGTGATAACTCTTGCTCCCAAGCTAAAAGCACTGGGGTCTGCCAGCATGCAGTCTAAGGGAGTTACCTGCCAGCTTGAATAACCTAAGAATTTTCTTCTATTTTTGTAACCTCGGTCAGCGTTGGGACCCACCACTGTTTCTTGAATGCATGAGGTGTGGTTCTCTCAATCTTGCCCGCTGAAGGTGTGGGGTGCAAAATTGTGAACCCTGTGGATGCAGAGGCCTATCTGTCTTGTAAAACACCCAAATTGGAGTCCCAGGCTACAAACTCCTAGACTGACAGCATGAGACTTGCCTCTCAAAATACCTAGCATAGCCTTGCTGAAAATTACAGCGAATAATGCCTCAATTTGTCAAAGTAATTTAAACTCTGTACCTGGAAGGGAAAATTCTGCTTCAATTTGCAGCACTCCTTCAGTTCTTTGCTCCTGTGTCAGAGTGCAGAGAAGTTTTGAGGCAGAAAGAGTTGCATTCAGCTACCTGCAGCAAACCTTTTAATGTCAGCTCTGATTCTGAGGGTAGTGTGAACTTTCCCCCACCTGTTTGAACAAGGCTTGGAAGCTAATTCTAATCCAGCTCCACAGAATCCTTTCCAGACTTCTGTTCCCATAACATCTTCAGGTCTATCTCCTCCAGAGAAGTCCAATACTTCTGTTCAGCCATTGAGAGATGTGGTAACACCTCTGCTTTTCTGGTTATTCCATGTCGTCTTTTCAGTCCGAGACATTATTTGTAATAACCCCATTACACACTCTGCTGTACCTCAGTTCCAGGAGGTGCCTGGTCTTGCAGCTCCACTCTGGAAGGCGCTGGCATGATCATCCAACTCGGGAGAGATTCTAGTCTAGCATGGTGGCTCCAAGGAACCTCCTCTCTTCCCTCAGAAATCCCAGTACCTGCTGGCCAGATAGCTAAAGTTCCTCCCTCGAACAACCAACTTACTGGCCATAACTCCCAGGAGGAGTGGGTCTTAAGGGGAGGTACTGTCACACTTCGGCCTACTACACAACCCTCCTCCCCACCTCCACCAGCAGAGCTCATAAGTGAGCCTTACTCTAGCTGCTGTATTGCTGATCCCATGGGATGGCAGCTCCAGGCTCTACTTAACCCAGCCTGTCTATGCTCTGGATGCCT
Source organism: Rhinatrema bivittatum (assembly GCF_901001135.1). Lineage (NCBI taxonomy): Eukaryota > Metazoa > Chordata > Amphibia > Gymnophiona > Rhinatrematidae > Rhinatrema > Rhinatrema bivittatum. The sequence continues at coordinate 521,114,639 of NC_042615.1, read as the reverse complement.
CTTCATTTGGCCACAAGGCAAGGAGCCAAGGTGACTCGTTTCAGCCTTTCCTGTCCTGCCTTGTGCCCTGTTACCAATCCTTGTCTAGTTCCTTGTATGCTATCCTGGACTTCTGGTCCAAGTGTGTCCTTGATTTCAGCCTTTGTCTTGTTCCAGCTCTAGCCATGCTTCTGAATAAGCCCTTCAGGCTGCTGAACCTGTGGGGAGGGGGAGTGGCTGGGGTAGGCAGAAGATCTGATCCAACCCTGCCCCTAAGTCTGGCCTTTCTCCTGCTGGGGGGGGGGGGAAATCCCAGCTCAGCCCAGCCTGCCAGCCCTGACACTGAGGCAAATAAAATGTACTTTAAATGCCTTAACTAGCCTTAGTTTAAAAAAATGCTGATTTTAAAATATTGCTTTTGCTGTAAAGAAGGCTGGTTATACCAGAATATTACTTAAATGATGGGCTATAGAAGCATGTGGGGAGACCAGACTTAAGTTTCTTATTTATAAGATCTGTCAGTGTGAAGCCATAAGGAAGACTTAAATCATTTCTGGTGCTTAAATTTTATCTCTGTAAGCAATCTGGGATTTTGAGTTCTTGCAGTCACAAAAGCAAAGAATGTTTTCTAGGAAAGTATAGGGATGGGAGTTTGAAAAATACTGGTCCAGAGCTTCCCGGCGTAGTTGGTCACTGTCAGGGTCTCTTGATTTTCTTGACAAGCAATGAACTCTGCTGTATGAGCTACAGTATCACCAGTACTCAAACATATGAAGCTGTATTGTGTTGACACAAGCCCATGGTGGGGGAGGGGGGAGGAGGGTTATGGTGTTGGGAGGGAGGTGAGAAAAGGAGTTAAAACACATACACAATTGGAAGATTTTTTTTTTTCAAAACAAACATTTTAGTTGAATAACTTGCAATAATGATTTGGCTTTGAATATTAATGGAAAACTTAATGCAAATGTATAGAATCTTATTCTTTTTTTGTAGAGGCTACCCCTGAGCTTCCACAGAAAGCTAGAGGCTTTCACCACTGTACTTTTAGCTGTTATCTCTTATGTTTATATTATATTTACAGTGGTACTGCATATAGAATGTTAGTCATGTCAGGCTTTAGTGTCAAAATGAATGTTTGTTACTCAAGCATAGAATGAAATGCATTTGCACACACCCAGGTTAGCTTGAAACTCTTACCAGGTGAGCAGTATGTGAGGAACAGTGCCTACAGGATAATACAGGTGACTGGGTTTAAAGTCTAGGCCCTTGACTGTACTTTATATTCTTGGTTTATCTGTATTAAGACTCTCACTAAGACAGTTGCCACAGTTTATTTGTTTTAAATCTGGTGATCTTAAATCATAACATCTTCATATAGGTCTATACATGTTGCAAAATATTAAACTCTTCTAAAAGAACAATGCTACTTAAAGTATTCTAGCACACAGTATAGCCAGTGATTTCCAGAATTTAAAATTCAGGTGTCTGTAGGATCTGCTGGGGCATTTGTGAATGCTTCTACCTGGTTGGTCTACTGTTTCTGCTGGTTGTATGCAACAAGACCATTGCTGCTGGGGGCAGCCTGCTGACCCTTGAGTTGAAGGGACTGATAGTGGCTGTAGAGGGGGCTGGTCATGAGAGCCAGAGATGGTATAAAAGGAAGTTGTAGCTGTCAGGCAGTTGAGGAGGTAAAGGGTAACAGGAGCCATATATAGAAAGAGCAATGGAGTCCAGGGAAGTTAGGGTTAGGCTGAGGAGGGAGGTAAGAGTTCATAGAAGAACTAAAGATGAAATCTGGAAATGGAATAAAATGAAGACTATACTTGAAAACTGCCTATTGCTCACTTATCCTAACTTGGACCCTAAAGATGCCATGCTGGGTTAGACCTAGGTCCCAAGTCCAACATTTTGTCTCTAGCCATGGCCAGTGTTGGTCACCTAGCAGGTCCAAAAATGTAGATCTGTTGTTACTCCCCAGAATAGCAATGGCTAACATGCTTTGGACACTTCCTCCAGCATCTTGCTCAAACCTTTTAATCCCTGCTATGCTAGTCCCCTTGACGTATCTTCTGGAAACAAAAAGATATATGGTCAACACAACTTGATTGTGTTGCATGAAAAACTACTTTCTACAGCTTGGTTTTAAATCTGGTAGTGGGTAGTTTCTTGGTGTTTCCCCTTGGTTTAGTATTGGAAAGGTAAAGCATCCTTTATTCACCCGTTCCATGCTTCTCAGGATCTTATAAACTTCTATCATGTCCCTCCTCAGTATTTTCCAAGGCACAGGATTTTGCGTATGTGACAGATGGGTTTTCTTCTCTTGTTGAGCCAATGACAGCTAGAAAGCTGCAAGTGTAGCTTGTTGTGATGACTCTTCTTTTGCCAAATTATATTTTAGCTTTGCCTCCAACTATAACTTTACAAGGTTTTAGTACACCACAAGAATGACAACTAAAAAAAAAAAAAATCCTCTTCACATAACTCAATTGTTTGCTCTTAAGAGCATACTTGGGGGGGGGGGGGGTCTAATTTACTAAACCTTTTTCTCAATAGGCACAGAGAATGTATTGAGAAAAATTAGTAAAATCGTGCCTTCAATCATTGTAGAATAGTTTAGATTTGGTCACATGCCCGTAGTGTAGAGTTGGGTTGTTGGTTCCTTTTTTAAAATGGAACAGCTTCTAATGTTTTAGGATACACTAGATAAGGTGTCTAATTTACATATGAGTAAATAAACTTAAAAAAAAAATTGTCAAGGGGCAGGCAAACATAATTTTTCCCCACTCTGGCTTCTGTTTGCATCCTGCTATACAGTGCTATACAGTGAGGACTTGCATCCTGCTTATCCTTAGTCCTCCCAGAATCCACCTTCCTCCCCTTGGAAGTTGACTCGTACATTAATACATAATTAGCTAAGAATGGAGGGGCTCTGTTCGACATGGTGAGCATTTGCTGCACAACCTCCAAGCGTTCTGAAAGCTGCTAGAAACATTTGAGAAATCCTTTCTGCTCCAGGTACTGTAAGATGACATCACCCACAAGACTTAAATCTGCTTTCCTTGAACACCTTTTTATAAGTAAGCAACTTGCTTTATTGGCAACTAAAACTTTCAACTCCTTCCAGCCATTTGTGGAAACTAACTTTTCACATGGCTGATTTTTGAAAGGATTCAGCTTCTCTTAAAGAATCATGATTAATTCTAGTATATTCATATACATAGAGCATCAATGTAAAATATGTATAATAGTTGTACTCAAGTTTATATACCCTTGGCAGAATTTGTAAAATGTGTAGCACTTTAAGAAAACATGAGTGATCACACATGTCTATTTTTGTTTCAAATTAAACTATGCATTCACAAATAGCACAATCATTAAACAAGCCAGAGCAATAAATGAAATAACAAAATGGTCCTGTTCAAAAGTTTGCATACCCTTAGTTCTTAATATCATATATTGCCCCCTTTTTTTGCATCAATGACAGCTTGCAGACTTTTGTGATAATTGTGACTAAGGCCCTTTATTTTCTCATGTGGTAAAGCTGCCCATTTCTCTTGGCAGAATGCCTCCAGATCCTGTAAGCTTTTTTTGGTTGTCTGGAATGAACAGCATGTTTTTGAGTCTTTTCCCCAAAGTGGCTGAATGATGTTTGGCCACTCCAGAACATTCACTTTCTTCTGCTACAGCTGGCCTTATGTTTCAGATCATTGTCCAAGTGTACCCCATGTGCAGCTTCCTGGCTGAATAATGCAAATTCTCCTGCAATATTTTGTAAGATGCTGCATTCATCCTGCTATCAAGTTTGACTAAATTCACTGTGCTGCCGTAGCTCACACCCCCCCCCCCCCCAGCAGAAATCTACCTCCATGCTTCATGGTAGGGATAATTTGCTTTTCATAGGCCTTTTTCACTCCTCACCAAACAGTGTTTTTGGTTGTCACCATAAAGTTCAATTTTGGTCTCATCACTCCAAATTATTTTGTTACAGAAGTTTTGAGGCTTCTCTGGTGCTCTTTGGCATATTGTAAGCAGGCTCTTTTGTGGCATTGATGCAGCAATAACAGTTGCTCTACCATGCAGCTCATTTTTTGTTCAAGAATCTCCTTATTGTGCCTGCTGAAACACCCACACCAACTTGTTTCAGGGGAAGTTGCTTCTGAGTTTTTTTTTTTTTGTTTTTTTTTTTTTTGCATCGCAGCATGCCAGTTATCCAAAATCTTTTTCGGTCTACCTGATCGTGGCTTGGTATTAAGAGAGAACCAACAATTTATTTTTTTTTTCTATTTCTTGTTCAGTTTGAACAGTACCGACTTAAAATTTCAAATCTTTGGCTATCTTTTTATATCCTTTTCCTGATAAAAGTTGATCCTTTGACAGGTTTTTTTTTTCCTTTCCCTATTAATTACAGTTCAAGTATTTTAAAGAAAAAATGGAAGTGGTATACTCCTGTCATTGGGACAAAGTATTTGCAGGTTCCCTCACTAAAGATCTATATATAGATTGACAGATCCAAATTAGAGGCTTCTCTATGGCAGCACCAGTATTGTGTAATGCTATTCCAGAGCAGTTGAGGAATGAGGTAGATCTGGACAGTTTTAGACTGAAAACCCTATTTAAAGAAGCATATGGGTAAGAATTTTTCAGGCATGCATTGAATTCTTTATTTGATTTTTATAAGAACATAAGAAAATGCCATACTGGGTCAGACCAAGGGTCCAAGCCCAGCATCCTGCCTCCAACAGTGGCCAATCCAGGCCATAAGAACCTGGCAAGTACCCAAAAACTAAGTCCATTCCATGTAACCATTGCTAATGGCAGTGGCTATTCTCTAAGTGAACTTAATAGCAGGTAATGGACTTCTCCTCCAAGAACTTATCCAATCCTTTTTTAAACACAGCTATACTAACTGCACTAACCACATTCGCCGGTTTACATCGTAACAAATTAACAAGAGAGAAATACAATAAACAGGGAAGGGGAAGCATGTTGTACTTGTTTAAAATGTTTCATGTGCTATGACTGTAGGGTAATCTGCTCTGAATAGATAGGTATCTTGGAAGTAGCAGGAAATAAAGACTTTTAAATCACACACGGCACAGGTATGGACACCTACCCTTCATTGCCATCTTAACCTGTCAACGTGAGTGTAAATTATCAGCCCAAACATACAAGGGTATGCAAACTTTTGAACAGCACCATTATTTCCTTAATTGCTGTGGTTTAATGATTGTGCTATTCTGTGTTGCATAACTTAATCTGAACACATTCAAAATAAGATGTTTTGATCACTCATGTTTTCTTAAAATGCTAAACATCTTACAAATTCTGCCAGGGGTATATAAACTTATGATTTGTGTGTTTACTCACTCTCAATAACTTTAGTCTACCTGACTAATATTATGGACTCCTCCTCCAGGAACTTGTCCAAACCTGCTATGTTAATCACTTATCACATACTCTGGCAACAGTTTTTTCACAGCTTTGATTGTGCCGAGTGAAAATGTACTTTTTATCATTTGATTTGGATCTGCTGGTGGTTGGGTTTCATGGAGTGTTCCCTCTTTAGTATTTGAAAATATAAATAACCATCCTTTATTTACCTGTCCCATCCCACTCATGGCTTTATCAACTTCTATTATGTCCCCTCAGCCATCTCTTTCTAAGCTGAAGAGCCCTAGTCTGCATAGCCTCTCTTTAAAGATGTTCCATCTCTTTTTATCATTTAGCACCCTCCTTTGTCTGGTTGAGATGGGGTGATTAGAACTGCACACAATACTCATGGCTCAATAGAGGCAGTATTTTTCCATCTTTATTCTTTCTTTTTTGGATCATTCCTAGCATTCTATTAGCTCTTTTGACCACATCTGACTGAGCAAAGAATTTCAACGTGTTGTACAAGGACTCAAAGGTCTTTCCTGGGTAGTGACTCCAAAATAAAAACCCATCATCCATAGACCTGTAGTAGAGATTTTTCCCTCTATGCATCACTTTACATGTTTTCACATTAAACTTCATCTGTCTGTCAGTTGCCCAGTGTCTAGTCTTGCAAGGTTCTTCTGCAATTCCTTGCAATTTGGTATTTGTAAATTTTGATCACCTTACTTGTTCCCTTTTCCAGAACTTTTTCTATGAATGCTAAACAGCACAGGCTCTGTACTGAGCCTGTGCTATTCCACAAACAAGCTTTCTCCATTTGGAAAACTGAGCATTTAGTCCTACCTGCCTTCTAACCAGTTACCAATCCACAATAGAACCCTGCCTCCTAGCCCATGACTTTGAAATTTCCTGAGGAGTCTCTCATGGGGGACTCTGTCAAATGCTTTATCAAAATCCAAATACAGTATATATACCAGCTCATCTTTATTTACATGTTTTACATCTTCAAAAATTCTAAGATTGGTAAGACAAGATTTCTCCTTACTAAAAACATTGACACCCCCCCCCCCCACCCCCCCCCCCCCCCCCCCCCCCATTAAGCCAAATCTCACTTATATGGCTAGTGGTTTTTTGACTGGCTTCTATCATTTTGTCTGGCATGGGCATCAGCTCACCTGTCTATAATTTCCTGGATCATTCCTGGAGCCCTTCTTAGGTTTGTCATATTGGCCACCTTCTAGTCTTCAGGACCTTTTTTTAAATGAAAGGTAACAGGTTTAGCAATTTCATGTTGGTTCTTCTAGAATTCTGGGGTTGATGCCATCCAGTCCTGGTGATTTATTCCTTTAGTTTTCAGTCTGGTCTATTACATTGTTCTAGTTGCTCAGAATCTCTGCCATTAAATGTTTCAGTATCCTTTGTAAAGACTGATGCAGAGAACTCATTCAAGCTTTTCTGCTATTTTCTTGACCTCCCTGAGCACCCCTCTTGCCCCTTTGTAATCTAATAGTCCAACAGGCTTTTTGTATTCTTCACTCATATTTTGATGTGTTTATGATCGACATAATTCATTTGTATCAGAATAATCAGGAATTGTGATCTTGGAAGTAATTATCCATAGTGCAAAAAGATGCGTTACACAATACATTTTTAGCAACGGTTAATTGACAAGTTTGGCCTATTGAGTGTAGGGGCTCTAATCGAAAGTTGCCATCCAGATTCACTGTTTAAAACTATGTATAGAAGTGTCAAGACTACAAATAGCTTTTACTTGTGGACTTAATTTTCAAAGGCAATATAACTGACGAGTATATATAAAGACCTGTATCTGTGTTCTAGTACAACTGCTAACCCCTCCTAGACTTCCACCTCTCCTCTGCACATCAAAGTATGTGTACTGGTACTATGTGCATATTTTTCATGCAAATAGGGTAGGAAATTATCAGAAATCCTATTTTTGTACATAATACAATTTATTGACAGAATTGGCTTTGAAAATTGTCCTCGTGCTTACAGTCAAATAATTTTAAGTTTGCTAGCATGTTTTATGTTCAGTAACTTCAGAACAGTTTCCTTTAAAATAAGGATTAAAATGTATATTTGGAAGAGTATTCTTGTTTAATAGGTAGGATTAATAAGACACTGTGGTTATGAGCCCTTGTGGTGTAGATGATGCAGCCTAGTGGGCAAACAAACTAGGTCCATACTGACAGCTGGCAGACTCCCTAGGCTGGGACTGAGCTGGACCTTCACCAATATCAGCCTTGTTTTCTGCAGGTTGAGCCCTTGGATTCCAGGGGCCAGCAGGACTTAGGCAAATGCCCCAAAGGGCAGTCAGAACAGAAAGTCCAGAGACAGGCTTAAGGTCGTGGCAGGCTGCAGTCCTATACCAGGTTTAGGCAGAGGGTTGAGGTAGGCAGTGTTCAGCATGTAGTCTAGGTCTGTGATGGGCATGATCTGGATCTGTAGTCAAGGTTACTACCAGGAGATCAAATAGACCAGGGACTGGGTCAATGCTGGGTAAGCTGGACAAGGCAAGGCAGACTGGACAGGAATGGAAGTACTGGAAGGCTGCAGGGGACCTATTGCTGAGGCAAAATGCTTTGAGCACGACTGTTGTAAATACCTAGCCATGCTGACATCATTGGGCACCTTCAAGGTCTCTCCTGCTGCAGGGCCAATAAGAGATGGCATGCCCCTAGAGGCAAGGGAGGGATGAGATGGCATCCACACTGCAAATTAGTGGCATTGGGCAGTGTCTTCACTGCTAAGATTGTGGCGGTGTATTCAGGGCCCTTCTGGTCCTGGGGGTGAGCATGGTTGCAGACCTTCCCTTGACCAGCCAAAATGTTAGACACTTTGTTACAAATATAGACTGATCATTGAATTTGTGCTTGACTGTGGATTTTTTTTTATATTCCTTATTTGTTACTCCTTTTTCTTCACCAATGTTGTATCCTAGGTTAATTTATATTCTACAGTGCTTGCCCATTTTTTTATTTAAAGGTAAATGAGACATAGCATGACATAGCTATAGATGGTATCACTATCTTGTTTGAAACTACTGCATGGTTTTAAAGCTTTAAATTTCTTGAACCTTAAGATTGTTAGCTTTTTATTTCATTAGTCATCTGTCTTTCCAGGACTGGAGGACTACGACGGATGTGCAGTTATCTCAAATATGTTTAAAGAAAGATTATGAAGAGAGAGAGATACGCAAGTCCTTGGTCAATGTAGATAATTTTCACACAGTTGACAAGAGGTAATTTTTTTTTTTTTTTTTACATTAGTCTATAACACTATAAAATTGTTTTGATTTGTTTATCAAAAGGGATTATATTTGATAAGAGTAAAATTTCCTTAACTAGTTAGGAGAAGACTATGGCAAGATCAAGCCCCAGTTTTGTTTTGTTTTTTTAACTTGAAGCAGCAGTGCTGCATTCTTCCTAAATTTCTGTCCAATTTCAGTGGATTACATTCAGGTACTGTAGGAATTTCTCTGTCCCAGAAATCTCTCAATCTAAGTTGGTGTTTTGTTGTTTTGTTTTTTTGTTTTGTTTTTTTTACCTGAGACAATGGAGGGTGAAGTGACTTGCCCAAGGTTATAAAGTGGCAGTGGGATTTGAACTCTGGCTTTTCTAGATTCACAGCCTGCTGCTCTAACCACTAGACTCTTTCAGAGAGGCAGGTTATTGAATGCAGCTAATTTCCAAAGCATGTGTTTCTTGAATTATTCTTTAAGAATAGCTTTGAGGACCAGTTGAAATACCTGCCAGTACTGCTATTTGCATTGTTAATATTGGTAAAGCACCAGAAATGAGGGGAGAGGGCTATGGATATTAAGAACATAAGAAATGCCATACTGGGTCAGACCAAAGGTCTGTCCAAGCCCAGCATCTTCTCTTACAGTGGCCCATCCAGGTCACAAGTACCTCGCAGAATCCTAAAGAATAGATCCAATCCTTGTTGCTCAAACCAAAGGCAGTGGCGTTCCCAAGTCTACATGGTTAATAGTTTTATGGACACTTCCTCCAAGAACTTGTCTAAACTCTTTAATCCCTGCTTTGCTAACTGCTTTTACCACATCCTCTGGCAAATTCCAGTGTGTGTACTTGGTGAAAAAAAAACCACTTTCGGCAGTTAGATGTGCTGTGTATTAGCTTCATTAATTCTAGCATAACTGTAAAAGTTGGGAGAAAAAAATCCTATTTCCCTGTTCCACCTCACTTATTAGTGGATCTCCGACATCTCATCTTGGTTTCTTCTTCTCTGGGCTGAAGAGCCCCAACCTGTTTAGTCTTTCTTTAAAGGAGTCTAGAATGGCTCTCCTATATTATATCTGTTGCCCTTCTTTGTACCTCTTCCAGTACCATATTTTTTTTTGGGGGGGGAGGGGGAATTAGGTGGTCAGAACTGCATACAATAGTAAAGATGCAGTTACACTATGGACTGATAGAAGCATTATTATATACTTTTTTTTTCCATTCACTTTCTAAATCCTAACATTCTATTTTTCTTGTCTGCCACCTCACACTGGGCCAAGGATTTCAAAATATTGTTCAAATTGATGCCAAGATTCTTTTCCTGGGTAGTGATGCCTATAAGGAAAGCAAGCACAGTCTACCTATAACTTGGATCTGTGATTCTCAGCCTAGTCTTCAGGACACATCTAGCTATTCAGGTTAAGATATCCACTATGAATATGAAAGCTTTGTATGTACTACCTCCATTGTATGTAAATCTCTCATGCATATTCATTGTGGATGTTCTGAAAACCTGATTGGCCAGGTATCCTGAGGACTGAGTTGAAAACTCCTGATATGTATTGCTTTGCACTTATCCATGTTGAAATTTTGTCTGCCATTTTAGACACCCAATCCTCAGTCTTTCTAGAGGTCTTGCAATTTGAATAATTTTGTCAACTGCAAATCTGATACCTTTATTAATCGTGCCCATTTCCAGATCATTTCAATACTAAAAAAGCATTGGTCCCAGTACAGAATGCTGCAGTATTCTATTAACCTTTCTCTTTTGAACATGACCATGCAGTCCTGTGGTCTCATCCTTCAGCCAGTTACCAATCCATAATAGGACATTGCCTCCTATCCCATGACTTTTTAACTTCTGAGGAATCTCAAGGGATTTTGCTAAATGCCATCTGAAAATCCACACAGGTGTTATCCATCAGTTTATTAACCTCTTAAAAAAATAAACAGATTGAGGCAGGACTTCCTTGGGTAAATGTTGGCTCTGTCCCATTAAACCATGTGTCTAGTCATTTTGTTCTTTAAAATATTCTGACTTTTCATGGCACTGACCTCAGGCTCACTAGTCTAGTTTCCCGGATTACCCCTGGAACCCTTTTTAAAGATTGGTGTTATATTGGCAACCCTCAAATCTTCAGGGAACATAGACTATTTTAATAAGCCTGAAACATAATTCAATTTTCAGAATTCTGGCGTGTATACCTTCTGGTTCAGGTGATGCTCGTTTAAGTTGCCCTATTATAGCTTCCAGGTTCACTGTAATTGATTTCAAGTCCTTTGATTCTTCAACACTAAATATGGTTTCTGGCATTGGTATCTCTTCAATATCTTCCTCAGTAAACACAGAAGCAAAAATTAATTTAGTCTTGTCTTAAGTAATTCTTACCCCTTGATTATCTAACTTCCAACTTTGTGCTTCAGATGTATTTGAGAGTGTTTGTTTGCCTCTTTGACAAGCTTCCATGTTTGGATTTTTTTTTTAACCTGCCTTAATGGTTCTTGCTTCAAATTTGCCAGAGCTTATGCTGCTTTCTATTTTTATTTGGTTCCTATTTCCTTTTTTTTTTTTTGGCTCTAATAGCCTCACTTTTTAACTATGCCAGCAGTCATTTGTCTTGTATGCATTCTTTAATGTGCATACATCTGGTTTGGGCTTTTTGGGCTTCTAAGATAGTATGTTTAAACAATGTCAACATCTTTTACTTTTTTGCAGCTGCACCTTTTTTTCTAATTTTTCCTGATCAGTCTCTTTTGAAAATTGTATTTGCTAGTGCAGTAGCTTTATTTAATATCCTTCCAGTTAAGTCAATTTAGTTCACTTTGATAACTATTGCCAAGCAGCCCCACTACCACTTCTACCAAATCTTGTGTTCCACCTAGAATATGTGTAAAATAGCTCCCCACCTTCTAATTGGTTCCTGGACTAGCTGCTCCATGAAGCAGTCACTTATTTTAATTATTTACCTCCCTACTGTGTTGTGATGTGACATTCACTCAGTCAATATTGAGGTAATTGAAATATCCCATTATAGTGTTGCCAAATTTTAGTTGCTTTAATTTCTCTATTCTGGCCAGGTAGTATACTTCCACAACTATACTCTACTCTACTCTTCCTTACTGCACATAGAATCTTCATGGATAGAAACTCTACAGTACATTTGGTCTCCTGCAGGATCTTTTTCCTGTTTGACTTTATGCCATCTTTAACATATAGTTTCCTAGGACAAGCAGGATGGTAGTCCTCACACATGGGTGTGACATAATCAGTCAGAAAACTTTCAGTTTCTAGAAACTTTGACTGACACACTGAGCGTGCCCATCATCCCACTATTCATCACTATTCATGTGTCTACATGTGGTCCCTCTTCAGTCTTTTTCCGCTATGCTGAAGCCTCACAACCTTAGTTTGCACTCTTTTGTTTTTGTGTAGAAAAATATTTTCCTTCCAGAGTCCCATCAGGTCCCTCTGCGCTTTGGGGTTGTTTTTTGGGCTCTGCAGTAAGTGTCTTCATTGTTTGCAGTAGATTAGATGGTGCTGCCTCTTTTTGCATAGTGTCATAATCTGCTGTTCCCCCAGTGCCCAGGACCATGTTCATTACAGACTCCCCATGAGTCTGTTTTGTGCCTGGAGGGGCTGCAATTTGTTTGTGTTGTGCCCAGACGACCTTCCCCCAAGGGCTGTCGCATGCATCTCAAAATGGAAAAGTTGTTTGGTGCCAAAAAGTTGGAACCCTTGACTTCAGCATTGGAGGCATCAACACCAAAGGGTAAGGTCTTGGTGACCCCCCCCCCCCCCCCCCTTCGGTGTGTCCTCCACTACTGGTTACCAGGCTGGAACTGGATGCGGGGAGCCCATCTGTATGTTGCTTCTCGTTCCAGGCCTGGATCCTCTCCCATTTCCCTCAGTGCTGGGGAAAGACTGGGCCGAGCATTGGAGGAAATCAAGAAAACATCGCCATCGATTCTAGTCACACATGTCCAATCGTACTTCACCCGAAGCGGTCCCAGGCTGAGGAAGGCTTGCCTTCCATGCAACCTGAAGGACCACTGTGATTTTCCCCCCCCCCCCCCCCCCACAGATGCCAGTGGAAGGTACAGATCTCTGCCCTCATGGTTCCAGGGAGGATCTGGTTTTGCTGTGGCCACCTCCTCAAGCTGTCCTGTCCTCATCAGCATTTGAGGAGGAGTTGGGAGATACGTGCAGCTGGTGGTCAGCCAGGCCCTGCAGGGCATCGAGACACCGGTTCCATCGGGACAGCCACCAGAGCTCACTCACTGTGTTTGTGCCTTTGGAGCAGCTGAACCTGCTGCTCGGTGTTTCGCTGACACAGCCTGCCCTGATGCCCTGGGCCCCCTCGATGCAGGGAGCATCGCTGTGTCTATGCCTGAAGTACAAGACCATCTTGCAGAATCTGCCCTGTACCAGGGAGAATCTTTAAGATCAAAGAAGCAGTAGCCCAGCTCAAGGATTACCATGAAACCCTCCAGAAGCTATCAGCCAGCACCTTGGACTCTGTCCTCTGACAAAAGCCATCATGGCAATCCTCAACTCCCCTTTTACAGGCTGCAGCCATATTTGCCAGCTGCTAGGGTGAGACCCTACTTGGGCGCCAGCTAGGTCAAGAGTAAGGCAGCCATGTGTCCCTTGACCACACCCAGCCCTGCAGCAGAGCCCCACCACAGGGTTTTGACTGGCAGTGAGGGAGTCTAAGCCAGCAATCCCTACCCCCAAGGAATGACTCTCCAGCGGGGGCCGTTTAAAAAATCTTTGCCAACCGGTGGCTCTTGTCACCTCAGACCAATGGGTCCTATCCATTGTTCGGTGGGGGTACAGTTTGAACTTCCAACAGATCCCTCCACAGTCTCCACCATGTCTCCTATGGAGGTCTGCAACAAACCAGCAAATACTTCAACTAGAGCTCTCCGCTGCCTTAATGGCTCAATCTTTTGAGCTGGTTCTGAAAAATTAGTGGCATGACTGGTTTTACTCCAGGTATTTCCTGATTCCCAAGAAAATTGGAGGCCTTTGCCCCATCTTAGATCTAAGGGTGATTAGAATTTTTCTCTTACGAGAAATCTGTTCAAGGGTCTCGTTCGGTCCCCTAATTCCTCTCCTCAGGATTGGGGACTAGCTTTGCTCCCTCAATCTGACACTTATGCTCATTGCGATCTCACCCTGCCATCAGAAATATCTCCATTTTCTGGTGGGGGAGGAGCACTCTCAGTATCGGGTGCTGCCTTATGGCCTCTCATCCACTCCATGCATCTTCACAAAATGCCTGGTGGTAGTGGGAGCTTATTTCAGGAGACACTGGGTGCATGTCTTCCCCTACCTAGATGATTGGCTTATCAAGAGCGACACCAGGCAAGGAGCATTACATTCTCTCCTATCTGGATCCTGGAGGCCCTGGGATTTCTAATAAACTACCCAAAATTCCATCTGGTTCCATCACTACAGCTGGACTTCATCAGGGCCAGGTTTGATATGGTCCAGAGGAAGGCGCTTTGGCCTTGGCAGGATCACTCATAGCCACCATGTCTCTGCGCACGAGATCCTGAGTCTCTTGGGGCACATGGTGGCTACAGTGCATGTCACGCCTTTTGCTCTACACATGTGCAGGGTGCAGTGGTCATCGTGCTCTGGTGTCAGGCCACCCAGGACCTTTGAGCTCTCATCCTAGTCACCTCACCACTTCTGCAATCCCTCTTGTGGTGGGAGACCCTGTCCAACCGAGCAGTGGAAATGTCTATCCAGGTTTCTCCACCTCAGGTCGTTCTCACTACAGATATGTCCCATATGGGTTGGGCCTCAGCTCCCAGGGTCAATGGTCCTTAGTGTCTTCAAATCATCCTGGAGCTCCAGGCAATCCGGTATGCCCTATGGGCGTTTCGGGATCACTTGACCAACAAGGTAGTTCTGTGCAAACTGACAACCAAGTGGCGATGTGGTAACGGAACAAGCAGGGGGTAACTAGTTTGTTCCTCCTCTGCCAAGAGACTGTACAGATCTGGTCCTGGGCTCTTACAGGGCATTCTCCTGTGAGCCATATACCTGCCAGGGGCCGAAAATGTGACGGACGCTTTGTTGGGACTTCTGCCCCCACGAATGGTCCCTGAAACAGGAGGTGGCAGATCAGCTCTTCTACCTTTTGGGGGACTCCAGACATAGATCTGTTTGCTTCCCTGTGCAACAGGAAAGTGGATCGGTTCTGCTCCCTAGTGAGGATGGATGGCTGACCAGTTATGGATGCCTTCTCTCATCGGGACATCAGCCTCCTAAATGCATGACCTCCACTTCCACTAGTGACGGACTCACCTGAAACTTCAAGAGGACCAAGGAACCATGATCCAGATCGTGCCTTGGTTGGCCATGGCAGATCTGGTTCCTGCTTCTGCAGGATCTATCCTCATGGCCTCCATTCCATCTGGGGACCTCTTCTTTGGGAGCAGTCTGTAGCCGTGTATTCACCCATGTTCGAGGACTACATCCTGCTTGTCCTAGGAGACAGTTGCTTACCTGTAACGGGTGTTCTCCTAGGACAGCAGGATGTTAGTCCTCACGAAACCCACCTGTCACCCCAATGAGTTGGTTTTTCTTTAGATTTGTTTTATTTTTCGCAAATTCTATGACTGAAGAGGGACCCCATGTGGATGCATGGATAGTGGCATGCTGGGCATGTTCAGTGAGTTGGTCAGTGTCTAGAAACTTTGACAAGTTTTTTCCCATGCTGGGCTCCATCTGTCACCCATGTGTGAGGATTAACATCCTACTGTCCTAGGAGAACACATGTTACAGGTAAGCAACTTTGCTGTGCAATACCCCACTCCGTCCCCAATTTGATTCTTCTGTTGTGATATAATTTGTACCCTGATATTGCAGTGTACACTGGTTATCCTCCTTCCAGCAAATCTGAGATGCTAGTTATGTATACCTCTTCATTCAGTGCTATACCTTCTAACTTATTTTTTTTAGAATTCTGGCATTTGCATTCAGACATTTAAGGTATGGAGTGTCTGTATTTTTTTCCCTACCTTTCTAGCAATTGACAGGGATAATTTTGGTATCTTAATCTGCTCTTTAAAGGTACCTGGGCTGCTTTTGCCTTTATTGGAACTTTTTATTGGGTGCTCTAGCTTCCTTTGTTTCATTAGTTCAGAGGGAGATATCTTCAAGAGACACTGTGCTGCTGAGTGACTCAGTTCCCCCATGTTATAGTTAAAAAAAAAAAAAAAAAAAAAAAAGAAAGCTACTTTTAAAATAGCACCAGAAGCTAAGTTCCTTGATTGCCGGCATGCTTGTCTTTCGTGCTGGTTTAAGATTATTTTTCTTAGTTACTGATTTATTTAATAGGAATGGTATTTCCTTCAAAAGAGACAGAATACTCTTAAGGACCTCTTGTGGTAGTTCTCCTTTTTTAATATCGAAAATGCATTCCCTTGTGTGCTAGATACCAAAGAGGGGGTCGAATCAGCACAAGCTTGAAACTTGTGAGCAGTAAAGGCCAGGGTTGAAGCCTTGACAATTGGCACTACTGCTCACAAGTTGAAAACTTGTGCTGATTAGACCCCCTTTTTGGTGGTTACTATGTGTCCAATTTATGCATACATTTTTTTTTCTTCTGTGCTACAGACTTTGAATTTTGCTGTACAAATATAAGGCTCCTCACATGTCAATACATTATCACCCTGGAAACTCGCCTTTCTTTATACTTCTCTTAATTTGGCCCTGAAAGTACTGAATGTATGGCAATTTAGTATGAAAGTGTTACACCACTAGTCGATGCAATTTACCTAACAAGCATTAAAGTTCTTAAAATATTAACTTGTTCAGCTTGCTGGCTTATAGACCATCCTGTGCACCGTCTTGCTTGGAAGTTGGTTCACTTCCTGTACCTGATTTCTGTTCATTGGGCTGGCAGGAATTGGGGACAATAAGGAGGCAGTGTTAATAGTTTCGGGTGAGGATTGAGAGGGGGGGGGGGGGGGGGGGAGAATCCATTCCCCTACAGATTTGAGGTGCATGTGTATTGGATTCTAAAAAGGCAGTCTGTAGGGCCTGTCTAAAACGTTGCTGAAATGGCTGGGTTATAGGAGGAGAGAAGGGTTAGGGATTGGGAATAGTTACCCTTTCAACTAGTACTAGGAATAGAGGAGACTCCAGGAAACTGGTAGATCTAAAACACAGGTTTTTCAGTCCTTGCACCATTAAACTATGGAGCTTGTTGCTGGAGGATGTGCTGCTAGTTTAAAAATGGCTTGGACAAGTTTCTGGAGGCCTGGTGCACGAACCACTCCCAACCAGTGAGACTGTTCTTGAAGCCTACCTGGCTAGTAAACAGTCCCATCGCAGCTTGGCTGTTATATATTATTTTTTTAATGAATGGATCTTTCTATCATGATCTGTTTGAGTACTTCTTCTTCCAAGCAACCTGGATTAGCCACTGTCAAAAACGCATTGCTGGGCTCAGTTAAATATTCTGATCCGGTATGGTATTTAATACTTAAAAGCTTGGGTTGGCAGGGGAGGGGGAGTGTCAATCCGTGGGAACAGTACATGATAGGAGGCAGAGGAGATCTCAGCATTATCCTTTGAGCTAAACTAGCAAAACAATGTGAAGGTGATGGTTAGAGCATAAGGAAATGCATATTGCATAAGCATTTTTTGGTGTAACTTTATTTTTTTGTAATATTGTAGGCTCATATGTCTTCATTTTTTTATTTTTTTTTAAATATGAACAAACCTACAATGAGGTGCTGGCTTATTTGATTCTCTTAAGAGTATATAAATCTCTTGCTTTGGTCAATGAATCAAAATATTTGAATGTTCCATTTGAGTGGCAGTGTAGGCTGCTTTTTTTTTTTTTTTGGGCCAAACACTTTGCATTACATAGTTTTTTGGACAATGTCATTGGTGCTTTGGCTTATATGGTGTCAATTTGAAAAGGATAAACTCATTATCTTTATTTCAGCTTGGTGTAGTCTCAGTATGCTTCCCCCTCCCCCCCCACCCCTCCCTTGAGTGTCATGACTGTTCCCCATCTAGAAAGTTAAACTATTGGTAAGAAACATCCAAATGTCTAATCTTAATATTCTGTATCTGCTTCAGGAAATACAGGATATTAAATTGAATGGTGGTTAAAACCAGTGGAGATTCTGAACAGGTTGTTGGTGAAATATTGCATGGAATTCTAGAGGCTGCACTTTCTAAAGCAGTGGTCCCCAACCCTGTCCTGGGGGGGGCCCACCAGTCAGTCGGGTTTTCAGGACATCCCCAGTGAATATGCATGAGAGAATTTGCAAGCACTCCCTCCATAACAGGACAGGGTTGGGGACCACTGTACTAAAGGATCTAGACAGGGTAGAAGCTGACCAGAGGGAGGCTATCCAAATATTGCGGCGTACCTCCTGAAAGCCTTGTGAGAGGAGGCGCAAAGTTCTTAATATCTATATCCTAGAAGAGAGATGGGGATATAACAGCTTTTAATACCACAAAGGTGCAAATAATGCTCAGGAAGTAAAATGTCTCAGTGGAAGGCAAATGAGAGCAGCAGAACTTCTGCAGGGAAAGGGTGGCTGCATGAAATAGCTTTTCTAGTGGGGAGAGAAGCAGCAGTGGAAGCCAAAACCTGGTGTAAATGGAGGGATCCAAAGGTGGGGGGGGGGGGGGGGGGGGGGGGGAGAGAAACTAGAGCTGAAGTCTGTCACCGCACCAAGAACAAAATTGGATGGAGCAGATGGACCTTAGCCTGCTGTGTTGCTATGAAAATACGGAGCAACACTGAATGAGGGATCCTGGTGCCTAACTCTGCTTGCAAACAGATTCCAGTTCATCTGGAAACCCACCAAAGCAGGAAGAGCTGATGGGGAGGGAACCCCTACGTTTTCTATAAACTTTTTTCCTTAGTCTTATTTATTTTTGCTATTTATAACTTTTTGTATCTGCCTCTTATTCCAAAACAAGAGTAAAAACAAACTTTTTTTTTTTTTAATCCCCTTTCTGGAGCCTGCTGTAGTCATACTTTATAGTTTTGATGCCCAGATTTATGTGCACAGCAGTGACTTCTGAACTCTCAATCTTAAAATTCCTCCCAAGGAATGAAATGTAAATTGGGACAAGAGGAAAATCTTGGCTTTGTTTAAACACACATTGAATTGTGTAAACTGTGCTCTTGCTACTGCTACATTCTGATGAACGTACGCGGGACGACTTGGACAAATCACACAGCATATTTACGTACATTTTCCTTTTGAAATTGTTTTATTCCTTCTCTAGAGACACAAGACGACCTGAGAGAGGTTATGGAGCTGTCCTGCCACACCATCCCTTGGATCACAAGAAAATGTGCGTAAGTTAGGAAACTCAGTCAAACTACATCAAAATTAGTTTTGTTTTTTTTTCTGTTAACTTCTATGCAACTCATGCATACAACAAATATGCCAAATGCACATAATGAGAATATTTTCATTCAATGCCCCCTGTGTCATTTGTCTTCTTGAGACTTACACTGTGAGAGGGGCTGCAGATAAAGCTCTGATCCTTAATGTGTCAAATAGGGATCATGTGTGGCTTTCTATATAGCTTACATCCCTTGCCTTGCTATGCCCTCCTGTCAGCCCTGGGTTGGAAGGAGAGGAGACAGGAAGCTAACTTGCAGTGTTTTCAAGCCAGAATCAGCTGTGGCTTGAGCCAGTGAAACATAAAACTGCTATGCACCAGCCTCTTTCTAAAGATGAGTTAGTAGCTGATAGGTTGCACTAATGGGTAGTACACTACAGGTAGCTAATTCTATAAAACCTTTTTCAGTGTCTGGGCTTCTGTTTTTGGTAAATATTACTTTAACTGTATGTCCCTAGCAGAATTGTCACTTTAAGTAGATACGATCATTACTTCACTTATGCACACTAGAAACATTCCCACCTATTAATGACATCTGGGTTGGCTTTGTGGTTCAGGCTGCAGTCTTCTGTCTGGGATTTGGTGTATCCTGTAGGCTTTCCCAGGGAGGGAAAATAACTGTCGCTGCAAGTTAGATACATCAATGAATGTAAAGATGAGAAATTAAATTAGCGGAGTCTCCATGTAAAATGTTTGGTTTCCTTTTTCATAAAGGAAAACCATTTAGCTGCTTGTTTTTCTGCACTGTAGTTTAGTCTAAACATTTAGATTACTGTGTGAGAATCTAGAGGAATTAATTGAATTGTTGTAGTGGATTAGCTGCTGTGATAGAAGTAGTTTACTGCCTCTGTGACATCATTCAGTTTTAAAAGGGGTCCTTGTTTGGTCAGGTGCCCTGCTTTCAGTTAAAATTCAAACCCTTGATTGTACACGTATTCAGTGTTGGCTAGATGTAAAAGCTAGCCTTTTGATGGGCATTGGAAACCTGGCTGCTGGATACAGAGACCCTACTCTAGAGATCTTGCATGCCTGTTAGCAGACAAATTGCATGAAGTTGGGTCTGGAGCCAGAGTACACAATTTTTTTTTTTTTGGCAGTAGAAACAATAGGAAATAAGAAATGACAGTTAACACAGGGAGGCCAGACATGCTCTTAGCTCGCTCATCCTCTCCCCCCCCCCCTCCCCCCCAAATAACAGGAAACCAAAAGAGACTCCGAACAATGCACTAAACATGCCAAATAACATCAAACTAACTCTGGCTGAGTCAGTAAGAGATTTAGGTTTAAACTATTGACTGTGATTTAAACTTTAAGAAACACATCACGACTAAATAGAGAGAAGGCTATTACAAATTGTTGATAAGATGGCTAAAACCTTTATTAGAAACCAATGATTTCTGTTCAGTCCTTTAAGCTCTTACATTTTCCTCACTGGACTACTGCAACTCATTACAATTAGGCCGTCCCCAAACTACTCCGCATCCGCTGCAGGTGTTAAAACTCCGCAGCTAGAGTTCTGACAAACTTGTAAAAAAAACGAGACCACATTACTCAGATATTGATACAACTACATTGGCTCCTGATTACTCAAAGAATATAGTACAAAATTTGTTGCATCCTTCCCAAGGCAATATATGGTCAGAAAACAGACTGGTTAAACTTCTCAATTAGACTACATACCCCGAGCAGGTCATTGAGGTCAGCGAACAAAGGCCTACTCCATATTCCCTCACTAAACACTGCACTTCTGTTTTTGGTGTGTGAAAGAGTTGTATCCATTGCAGGTCTTAGCCGTTGGAACACCATGCCTGCAGAGTTAAGGCTAGAAACTGAGTTAAGGAAATTCTGAAAAGGCCTCAAAACTTGGCTCTTTGAGAGAACCTATTTGGAAGATCAAAAAGAGGGTCTTTAACATCTAGAGCCTCGAAATATTGTCTTGTGTTATATTTGTGAATCCTGCTTGGAAACTGCGGTACCCAGCCTGTCAGTTATATAAAATTGCATTATACACTGTTTTTTTTATTAGTTTTGTTTGGTATTGTAAACCATTGTGATGTACCCTCGAACGACGCTATATAAAACCTATTAAAGCTGGCATTCAAAACAGGCCGCAGTTTAATAAACATAACCTGAGCCCTTACATACAATTGTAACTCCATAACACCCTCCTACCACCTTGCCCCAGTAGTAGAGCAAATTCCCCCCCTTCCCCTGCCTCACCACCAGCGAGGGTAAGCCCTAGCTCAGAGCTATAGGTCTTCTTGTGCAGCTTCCCCTCCTCCCCCGATTACCCCCCTTTAACACTAGTTATTCCAAATAGCAGCTCGGGTTCCCGTCACAAACAAGGACATGTAAGCTGTCCTTATTCCCTCACTGCAGCCCTAATCCCTTGTAATGACTCTCTAACCCTTCCTGTAAGGAATTATTAAAGAGATCCATCCCAACAATCTGACAGGTGTACTCCATCTCCTTGGAATAAACCCTCTTCTTGAATTATCCATTTCCCAATTTGCTAGTTCATTTTCTTGACTCCCGAGTTCCATAAGATCTCGTGTTGGCACTTGAGCCGGACAATGATGTCTGACCATCCCATCCTCACCCCTGGGTCATCTGATCCAGACTTGTGAAATCTTTCTTAACATGTTACTAACTCTTTACATGTCTTCTTGCCCACGTCATTACCCCCTAAATGAATGAGGATAATATCCAGAACTCCCCACATATCCGTTCGTTCCCAAATGAAGGGCAACAGCTTGTCCCAGACCATGACCCTTTTACTGAACCATGCCACACTCCAGTTCAGGTGCTCAAGGTCCAGATGTTCACCATATGGCCTTCCCAAAGCCCGCCGCTGCGCTCCATGTATGAATGAGTGGCCCATGATCCAGGCACACCCTGTTCTCTGCACCTCCCTGTATAACTCTGCAACATAAAAAAAAAATATATCAGTCATTATCCCTCCCTCTTGTCCCCCGTATAAGGCCGCTCATCCCTCCGTTGGTGAAGAGCTTATCACCCCTTTATGATATTTATTTATTTTTTGCCCGCACGTAGGACAGAAAAGCCTTTGATTTCCACCTCCCAATGCTTTGTATACCAGCCCCAGATATCTCCCCTTCTGCTGCAGAAGTCGCTGCCCCTATTCTAAAAGTGTGTGAACTATAATCTGCTGTATCCCTCCCAAACTGCAAATTACCATGTGTAACACTCATAAACTGGAACCTAGTTAATGGATCCGCATTACCATGCACCAAAAAGGACCCTAAAACTGGAGGGCAACTCCTCGCGTATCTGTGCATCAACCTGATCAGGCATACCGCTTCACAAGCTGCGGGGAGGAGCGTGGTGATCTGACCCTTCCCTTTCTAATCCGTTTTGGATTTTCGCAGGAACAATTCCACGTACATAGGGTACACCTTGACGTGCTCCGCCAATAACCCTGGGTCATAGAAAGAGGCCGTAGACTTTGCCACCAACTCACTGATGCGCATGGCCCCAAAAAAAGCTAGCAAATGCTGTCCTAAATAGCAAAGCTTTGTAATCGGACCAACACACCCGGCAACTACCCTATCAGAAATCAAGTCCGTGTATCTGGGCTTCCTCCTATCACCTTCCCATTCCTTATCCTTCTGCCACCCCCCCCCCCCCCACCCCCAAAAAAAAAAAAATTCACTTGATCTGAAAGCTACACATTGGATTACCCCAACCCTGTAACTTCTGAAAAAATGACCCCCCCCTACCTGAGCCCTCACCGTCGCCACAGAATAACCATTCATATTTGCCCATAATATGAATTTAACTAGATTCTTATCCAGCAAGGGCCCCCCCCCTTTCCATCCAGTAACTCGCTTTAGCTAAAACATCACTGCTTGCCCCCTTTGGCGACAGCAGGGACAGCACTCAGCGAACACTTGGACGCTGGGTGGGCCCCATTGCAATTGGCACAGGCATGCCAGAACTTACAATCCGGGAAAAGACATGAGTCTATTGAATTGCCAACACATGTTGAACTTCCCCTGCACCTGCTTTAATCCCAGACTCCAATCCTCGAAAGGAACTACTTCCCTGTGCCCCTGTTCTGGCTCCTCCCCCCCCCCCCCCCCCCCCCACTAACTACCCCAGTGCCGCCACTCCTAATATTTCCCACACTCTCATTGGTCATTTGTATCAACCACAGATTGTCTTGAGTGCTCCATGACATATGTCTATTCCCAGCCAACTTATCCCGAAACTTCTCATCATAATTGAGCCAAGCCCAACCCTCAATCTCGGAAAGCCCCCAATACGCTATCTCCATACAACAGTAATGCCCCATATTGTGTAGGCTGAAAATGTCCTACTACACTATCCAAACAGAAGATACCTCTCACCCAATTTACAATATTCTTAGAGATCTTAGGTGCCCCAGAATTCTTCTTCCCCCTTCTTGCCCTTTTCCTCTCCTTCCTACCACCCCTCCTGCCCTCCAAAAGCTTAATATTGACATTTTCTCTTGCAAATTCTTCTCCTCAATTTTCTTGGAACCTCCTCCCACAACTGTCAGCGATGCCAGAGCCGGATGTCCCATATCCTGCTTCAGACCCACCTTCCCTTGTAGTCTTGTACTAACTATCCCATTGGAAATTGATGTGGAAGAAGAACTGGAATCAGACTCGGATGTAAAACGTGCTGGACTTTTCTCCTTTTTGCCACACCCCCTCCCTGCTTACCCTCTGACAACTGTAACTCACCAGCCTCTGTTCCTTGTCCCATCTCTGCAGTTGCTTCCTTCCTGGCAGCACCGCCCATCACTGTGCTCTGACTCACTCCGTGAAGGTCAACTCTCTCATCAAGCTTCATGTCTCAATGTGGCCGGCATCTCAATCACATCTGTGAAAACCACACACATCTGTCGTGTGTGGATTTTTTTTTTGCCCCCACCCCCTCAATTTGTCACCAGAGGCCCTTACCACCTCACCACCCCTACCCTCCTGGGAGCCACGCCCTAGCAACATCTTCCCTCTGCCAGTTAGGCTTCAAACTCTACCTACCTTCACCTCTACCTAGATTGCTCTCCGGCCTCCACGCCACCTCCGCCCGCATACTTCGCCGCACGCTCTCCAAGGAGACAGACTGGGCCTCTGTATCGCATCCCTTCCCATCATTGGACCCTCCTTTTCTTGTCCGGTTGACGCTCTTCAGAACCTGGACTTTTCCTGGGCCGCTTATTTCCCGGGACCTCCCTTCGCCGTGGAAGCTGACAGCCTACCTGCCTGCCTCCGGTAACTGTTCCCGAAACCCCTTTTTTGTTCCCTTGCTCTTCCTGCCTCTTTTCCCTGCTGGGGTTTTACCGTTTTTATTAATGCTCCTCAACCTAACCTTTCCACTATCTGCCCTGTCCTACCTGGAGACCTGTCTCCCAGGCCATGTGTCACTCGTAGTATTTGTAAACCAGGGCCTTATAGGTGAATCAAAATCCCATCCCGAAGCATCCAGGGACAGATCTAAGGGAGCAAACTCCTCACTGCTCTCCAGTCTTACAGCTGACATCACAGGCATGGGGTCCACCTCAGGCCTGCTCTCGCCAGAACTAGTGTCAGGTGACCTGCGACAGGGAATACTTGCCCGCACTGAACACACTCGACCTGCTGGCGACTGCCCCCCCCCCCCCCCCGAGATAGACACTCTCAAGCTGAAACGTGTTCCTCGTTCTCTCCCTCGGCACAGCATGCTTCGCTCTCCAGAGCCCCACCTCTTCATGCCTCCCAACAACAATCTCGCCGACAATCTGCGAGTGCAACACTAACTTATATTTTTATTAAATTGTCCCCTAATTTCTTTTCTTTTTGTTTTTGTATTATCCTTGAACAGTATTAACTGCCTGTTCTGAACTAATGTAAAAGCAAAACCAGCTCTTGACACTACAGCGAGCCAAGATTCCTACCGCTCCCGCCACCTGCCCTGAGGAAAGTGGCACTTCAAGCCCTACACGTCATCATACTCCTCCCCAGCCAATCCAATCGCTGAATTCAAGTAATTCAGCAAACGGCCGTCTAACCCTACCTCCGCTTCTAATGTGCATGCTCATTCCTGCATTATACTTGGCAGCGCAGGACAAGCCAGCAATGCTGGTCCTATGTCCTGAAAAATCATGTAGCAAAACACCTCCAATATTGACAATTTATTTAGAAACTTTTATATACCGGTATTAGTGGGGACATCATACCGGTTCACATAATAACAAAAAGGCTTGAAAGTACATATCAACAGGGAGGGAGAACTGGGCGGGGGGGTTAACCAAGGGCAGAATAGAAAAATAGTTTAAGGAATAAGTAACAATTTACAATGCACTGAACCAGAACAGAGGTGCAAGATATTTCAATTTTAACAAATTGCCATATCAATGAACATGGTATCAGAATATGAAGGTGCTATAACTTACTGATCTAATGTGTCTTGTCTTGCAGTGGGCTACTGATATTTTCAAATGAAAGCATTGCAATGTTTACCAATTCGCTGAAATTGTAAATTTTGCAAATGAATTTTCTAAATTGTTTGCCCCTATATGGCAAAAAATGTGCACTTATCTTAAACATTAACCATAAACTATCTTCTGCTCAAGTATTCTTGAACAATCCTTTAGTTCATGTTGGCATGCCAGACTTAGGCTCATGTTTCAAAAGGATTACCTGCCTTCCTCAGGGGTCAGAGATATTCTTTATACTAGCTCATGTCTCATTCACCACAATTTATTTCAGCGAACTTATAACACTTTAAGTGCTTTCATCTGAAACTTTCTGTAGCTCCTTGTGAGGCAGGAGGCATCAGATAAGTTGTAGCACTCTCATATTCTGATGTTATGGCAATTTGTTTTTTGTTAAAAATTTGAAACTTTGCATTTCAGTTCTGGTTTATTATGTGACAGCCTTAAAACACCCTTTAGTACACAGTATTTGCATCAAAAGGAAAATGAACTCTCAGCATAGAGCAAGGCACTACTGCTCTCCCTAAGATGCAGACTCAGGAGTCCTGCGTACTCAGTTCTGTCAAAATCGGTCTGCTGCTTTCCTCTTCTATCTTGTACTCACCCCCTACACAACCCTCCCCCTCCTTGGCCTTTTCTAGTGTGGGCTTCCAGTCCTGTTTGACCTGCGTGGTGCTGGCAGGTCTGACCAGGCTGAATATTTATGAAGGTATGGAATGTATGTGTGCAGCTGAGGAGGAGATGGTACCCACCTGTGGTGTGGGGATGGGGAGAGTAACAGTAGGTTGGCATTCCTGGGTTAGAATCTAAGGATTGGTTACACATATGCTGCCATCCTAGTTTGTGTGCTACTGTGCTTTTAATAGCTTACAAAATAGCTTGAAGGAATACCTGAGAGAGCGCGAGAGAGAATGAATCAACATCGTCGGCATGGCTTTGAATGTCTTGAGAAAATCTGCAAGCTGTAGAGATGCTGGCAGTGAGTGTGAGCACAGGGGCAGCCACCAATAATGCACATTCCCTAGCCTCAACCAAGCAAGCCAGCTTAGGAAAGGGCATGTGCAAAAGACCTCTATATGACACGGGAGAATGTATAGGATTATAAGATTTGTTGTAGTGTGTTTGCCCAAGGCACTGAATCTGTTCTTCAGTTTGTGCACCTTCATTGCAATTTTATATTTAATGTGGTATTGAATGTTGAGCCAATGACAAGTAAAATTAGGGTTGTGATCTCATCAATTCTTTCCTGAAATACTCAGCATTTTGTAGTAGTCTAAAATCTCAGCGTGGAAGCAGATAACCCACTATATGTGGTAAAATGGATGTTTGACCCACTGTACAAAAGCCACAGGGCTCTTGCTTGTTTCATCTTTCTCCCCACTAAGGTCCCTTTTTTGTCTCTATGTACTCTTGAATTCTGCAAATGCTTTAACTCCCTATTGCCTTCCCTGGCTGTCTGCAACCTCTGAGGCAGAGTGTCACTCCCTTCAGCATCATCTGAGGACTCCTTGTTCTTGAGCTGCTTGTCTTATGAAAAATGCTGCTTTCTGGTATTTTTTTTGTTTTTTGAATGTTTGTATCTTGTCTGCACTCTTCCTTCCTTTCCCTTTCTTCCAGAATTCATTTCTGCGTACGGCTTATAATGTAGGACCTATCCCACTTTGGCACTCATTTTGAATTACTCAAACCATATCCATTTTGTTTTGTAGTTTCCACAATTGCACACAAGGATGCAAGGTAGGGTCTCAGCAGAGACCTTGTATAAACCCATTGTATTGAGGCTCTAGAGGGTCCAGGTCAGTACCCTATCTTTTTGGCCCTGGAAGATACTCTGCCAAAAAAAATGGTTACTCAAGGTTTTTTTTTAATGGAGTTGATGTTTATAGCATAGATACTTTGAGTTTTACATATGAGTTAAAACATAAGCCTAGAAACTATTATATGCTCAAAGACTTAAGTTCACCTAGAGGACAGTGGAAAGAGTTTAGTACACTGTCAGTCTAGAGCCTTTGCATGGAAAAAAAATTGCTTGGGTTTTTTCCCCTCTGAATACGACATATGTAATGAATGCTTAACTGTAAAACAAACCTCAAACTTCATTTTTTTTTTTTGCCCATTTACCCAAGTTGTACACAATTTCAACATCCAAAAAAGTGTTAAAATCTTTTGCTCATTTTTCTGGGTTAGTCTTTATTCAGCTATTTTAATTCTTTAAGGAAAACAAAAGGTTTGCATTATCAAAAGTTTATAGTAGGTGGGACGTATGCCAGACTTCTAAGTACAGTTCAGATACAAGTTAAAAAAAAAAAAAAAAAAAAAAAAGCTACAAAATAATTTGTTGATGTAAGATTTTCCATAACATTTTTAAAACTATTCATTTTTTGATTTAGTGTGACTAAACGCCACATGTTTAGCTCAGCACATTTACACATGATGGTGAAACCCACATGTCTTCCAGGTTGGCTGTAACTGTGGTCTTGGCAAATTTTTCTATTCTTGTGACCCCTGGGCAGGATGGTTCCTTTAACTGGCACCTAGGGGCACATAGTAAGAATTGAGTGTCTATGAAAACTCCTTTCCTCCCACCCGATAGGAGCCTGGTCCTCAGAGTAAAGCTGAGTGTGGGGATGAACAAAGGATTATACCCTGCTTCTTTGCAACCAAGCCCTTTCTCCATCCTTGACTTCACAGCACTGCCAACTTACACTATTTGTATCTAATAAACACACAGCAGAACTTCTTTACTGATATTTTGATCAGATTGAATAATTACACTTCTATTTGATTAGCAGCAGTAAATAAGACAGGAGATAGAATAAACTTGTGACTTCATGTTTTCTAGCAAGTCTTTTAATTGTTTTGGAAGCACTCCTTATTTACAATGAAACTTCTTCTCCCACTTACTTAAATTACTCAGATTATGTAGACTGAAATTAGTTCAATCCTTCACCTCACAACTTAATTCTTAAATCTTCCCACATAAAGTGATTAGAAAGTACACAGTCCCAATATTTAATCAGATCTTAGATTAAATCTGGGACTCTTCCAAGAAATCCTCTAACTCAGTGGTTCTCAACCCTGTCCTGGGGACCCCCCCCCCCCCCAGCCAGTCGGGTTTTCAGGCTATCCACAATGAATATGCATGAGAGAATTTGCATATACTGCCTCCATAACATGCAAATTTTCTCTCATGCATATTCATTGTGGATAGCCTGAAAACCCGACTGGCTGGGGGGGTCCCCAGGACAGGGTTGAGAACCATTGCTCTAACTCCTCAGAAGCACCAGCAAAGTACCTAACTCTTCTTTGATTTCTGTTAACTCCTTAGGCAGTGCCTGGTGGCCACTTCTCACCCCTTCATGTAAAACTTCTCTCAATAGCAACTAAGTTCTTGTTACCTTTGTATCTTCTTTGTTTCTCCTATCAGTACACTTTACTGGGATCCCTTGCTTTAGATGGAATTTGTAACCCCTCTGTATCTCTCTGGATGAAAGACTTCCCTCTTCCAAAGGTTTGGGATACTGACTCCCAGGTACCATGGGTTATCAACTCTAAAGTGGAAAAAATTATTAATTGAAACCAAAAGGGGAAAAATAGAATAAGAAGCAGGGAAAGTGGAATAAAACTTCCATGCCTCCAAACAGAGGAGAAAGACAGACAGTTAAAGCAAAAATATAATTCCTGTGCATCAAGTCACCAGACAGCTTAAATCCTCTGGAGGAGAGAAGACTGCCAGAATCTTCCCTAACACATGATCTAACCTTACAGCAGACTCCCCAATCCACTGTGAAGGGGGTACCAAGGCTCTCGCAGGACATTCTTAAAAATTGGCTTAAGAGTCCAAAACCATCTTTAACAGCAGGCAGATGTCAACTGTAAGCTGACCCCCCAAAAGGGAAACTCCTTACTCCTTTCCTTTAAATTAAGAAGAAAAATTACACAGAAAACAAGCTCCTGACTGCTTGAAAGTCTAATTAAACATCCATAAGCTATTAACTCAAGTTCCAGGCTAAAAGTCCATGAGAATAGCAGTTGTGTTGGGATGATAAGCAGTTGGGACACGCCATCTGCACATTCCCACTTGGAGAGCAGAATCCAAACTTCTTAATTAACTCTGCAGAGAACCTCCCCAGATCAATGGTACACTCCTCTAGTAAGGGGGAAAACCAAAGCTCCCTTACTCTCATTTCAAGCAGCAGTTTTGGCTGGAAAATATACTTTAACCGATCTCTAACCTAAGAATAACAAGTCTTTGAGCTTTTTTTATTACTTCAGTGGTGGTTTGTGTTTTTTTTTTTTTTTTTTTTTTTTTTTGTACAAAGTGAATTGTGATTTTGCCTTTGGGGGCAATTAGATTTGGAGGTTTTGCAGAGATGGCTAAGGGCTTTCCTATTGTAGGACAGTGCCAGCACTCTGAGTAGTAGACTTTAAAGAGGGCAGTAAGTGGGTTTTTGTGTTCTAAAAAAAAAAAATTTGAGCCCCTGAAAGTATCCAATGATTACTTGGTGTTTTGACACACATGTGAAAACATGGTTCTTTGATCAGCAAACCACAAATGAAGCATCTCTGCCTGCAGATTACTGCTTACTGTACTCGGGGAAGATAAAGGAAATGGACCCTCTAATGTAACTGCCAAACATGGCCACTAAGTACAGTATGTATCATGGCTGTCAATAGCTGCAATTAATATCTTGTAACACATTAATATGTCAGTGGTACATGAGTCTGTCAGGATGTACACAGGCAGCACATCACCACTGCACAAGAAGGGGTAAAAGGCAACAATCTGCTACTGTGCAGGAAGAGCCAACATCTTTTTCTCTCTCGGTGACCCATTGCCAGCACCAATCTGCCCTTTCTCCTGGATCACCTGTGGCATTTCCCAATCTGTTAGCAACTGGGGAATAGCAGGAGAGGAAGCTGGTGGTTGTGAAACTGAAGCAGAAGCAAATATTGCTAGGGGGAGGGTGCAGTGAGCATGGCTTGTCTCCTCAACCTCCTGTCTTTCTATTGCATGGGCTTTTTGATTAGAAATGAGCCCATGGAGAGGAGAGAGACTAGGTAGCCCCAGGGATAAAGTGCAGTGATTTTTTTTATTTTTTTTTTTATTTTTTTTTTTACCTACCCCTGCTTTCTCCTTGACTGCCTGTCCTTCGAGTTTTGTGGTGGTTCCTTTTTGTTTCCTAGTTGTAATGATTGCACAAGATAGGGGAGATGGAGAGGGAGGGAAGAGGAAAGGTGCTGGGAGTTGTACAGAACAGACCAGAGCGATTTATAGGGACTGACCAAGGGAGCCAAGAACAAGGGGAAGTGGGGGAGCCAGATGGAATGCTTGGTGTATGGATTGGAGGGTGAAGTGGAAACTAGAGAGGCATATGGAAGGCTGAGAGACGCAGGGGGAAGAGTCCAGGAGAGAGATGGAGGGCTCAGCCTCACTGGGAGAAGAGGCAGGGTGTAAAATAGGTGAGGGGAGAGAGAGGGGAGATTAGAGATCTTAGAGAAAGGTGAGGGCGACATGGATGTGGAAAGAAGCAGAAATTTAAATTAAGATGGACACTATAAAAGCAGAGAAGGGACTTGGTGGG
This sequence comes from Rhinatrema bivittatum, assembly GCF_901001135.1. Taxonomy (NCBI): domain Eukaryota; kingdom Metazoa; phylum Chordata; class Amphibia; order Gymnophiona; family Rhinatrematidae; genus Rhinatrema; species Rhinatrema bivittatum. The sequence continues at coordinate 521,083,574 of NC_042615.1, read as the reverse complement.
GAATCTGACAAACAAGGTAGAGAAATACACTATATCCAGCTTAGGTATTGGGATCTGATTCCCTAAAGTACTAATGTTTTTTTTTTTTATATTCTAGTTTATTACAAATTCAATATGAATATTGACATAGCAAAGCTGTACTCCTAACTGTTGCTGCATGGTTTGTTTATGTATAGATGCCATTTTTGACACATTTAGAAAAGGGAGGAAGTGAAGTAGGCAGGACAGTGCCCACTTGTGACATTCTGTGCCCTCCTCACCCCTGCTCTCTGAAGCGAGCAATGTAAAGTTGGGCTATCTGGCATGCCTTTTCTACCACATCTCCCTCTGTTCCTTCCTGGAGCTTCAGACTGGTGTCTTTTTTTGTCAGACAATCGCCACAAGAAATGTGCCCTCCAGCTGTCTGTACACCATTGGCTCTGCTGCACCAATATCCTTTCTGCAGGAGACTGAATTCAGCAGTGTCAGTTGTCAGGTGTTTGGCAGTTAAACAGCACACTGCAAATACAATATTTTGTGTGAGTTATGAATTTGTGACCCTAGAGGTACAAAAGACACCCCAAACTCCCTTTTAATAAGGGTACGGTAGTCCTGAAAAGTTAGGAAGTGCTGCTTTTAGACCTATAAATTTGCAGGTTTGGTTGAAGCAAATTCTAAAATTCCAGAAAGCTAGAACCACTTTTGTCCTGTTTAGTGGTGGTAGAACCATCTTTGGAGCAGGCTCTGAATTTCATTTCAACACCAGGTAAGTATATCTTCTCAAATTGTAGGGACGCCACTTCTTGCGGAGACTTGTCACCCATGAAAAGTACTACTCTATAATCCTTTTTTAGGGTCCTGTGTTGTATTTCATTGATTTTGCAATATTGGTTTCATATATCTTCTGTGACAGTTTAACCCTCTGAGACACCACATCTTTTAGAACACCTGAAAAGTCTGTAGAAAGTAAATGGTGAACTATTATTCAGTCTGAAAATATAAGCATTAGGAGGCAACGGGTTTCAAAGGAGTAAGAACAACTTCACACAACTGTTAAAATTGTAGCACTAATTGACCATAGGACGTTAGAGGCAAATAATAGAACTAGGTTAGAGTAAAAGGTATTATGAAAGAGTGATCTCTCACAGGCTATTTAACATGTCAGGGATGTCACATGGAGTTCAATTCATCCCTAAGCCATGAGTACTAAAATAGGAAGAGTTTGAGAGCCATTGCACAGTGCTACACATGCATGCCCTGTTCCTTTATATATATATATTTCCTCTAAAGCTCCTACTGCTTACTGGAACATAGGTCTGACCCAGCTTGGTAAATCTTGTGCTCTGAATTTGGGTGAAATTGAGGCCAATGTGAAGGTCACACAATACTTCGGTAATATGAATTGTCATCTAGTTTTTTTTTGTTTTTTTTAGGTTTCTAGAAACAACCTACAACTCTGAATTTGTTGCACCTTATCGCTACACACCAGCATATGTAAGTATGGAAGTGAAAGCGACTACTTTGTGGATATTATTGTACTTAATACTATTCTTATCTAGAGCAGGTCAACTTGGAAACTCAAGATACTTTGGGCCTGATTTATAAAGGCCTTTTGTCCATTCTATGATGGGGCAAAATGTCTTAGTAAATTAGGCCCAATATAATGTGGTTTGCAAATTCAATTCTGTTCCATCCCTTACCCCCCACCCCTTAAATATATTATGAATATTTAAGAGCTTTGAATACACTTTTTGATCCATGAACCATATTAGCATATTTTTGATATCCTGAAAAATCCAACTTATTTGGGGTTATGGGGATGGGGCACTACTTTCGGTTCATTTCAGTTTTCCATAGAAAAGAGCATGGCAGCACCTTCCTAGCCTTGCTGGCCTCTGGAAGTCCCATTTGCTGCAAATATGCCTTCATTTCCAGAAGCAGGCCATAATAGGGAACAAAGCAAGAGCTTCCAGTTTCTATAGACCTTTTTCCCTTCTCTCTCTATCCCCTATGCATTTCCTGTGGCAGGAACACATTACCAATACAAGGTCCTTCTCTCTCTATCCCCTATGCAATCGTGAGTGTTCTAGTGCCTGGTGGTAGCAGCATATCTGCACTGGAGGGAGTCTATAACAGGGTACCATCAAGCTAGGGAGAGAACATAGTACAAAATTTCATCTTTGTGAGACTTTCCTCACTTCAAATGACATCAAATCTTCAGAGGTGTACTGTGCTGTTCTTGCGCCTCACTATGCATGAAAACCTGGCCCTTAAACCACCACCAATACCTCACCTTGAGCTATTATCTGCCCTTCCTATAGAAAAATACTTGACTATTATGAAGGCCCAATAGGCTCCTGCGCTCTCGCAGTGCGAGAGATGAAATAGGAACTATCGCGGGGCATGAAGTTTACTGCACCATGTGATACTACCTATGCGAAGTGCTAGGTTACCGCATGGTGCAGTAACTCTAAAAATACCCTAAACACTCCCCTTTTCCTTATTGTGGATGTTAGGCCTGCGATATTAAAACATTTTGATGAACCTAGGGGTTAGATTGTGTCCCTTGTCATATCAGGAACAGATCATAAACAATTTCACACCATATGTGTGAAATTAGGAGAAAAATATATAAAACATTCCTCAGATACAAGCGAACAATATTGGGGCCCATCATGGCCCCCATTGCTGTTCCATGCACTTGCTGAAAACTTGCCCTTAAAATTTTGTCAGAGCAATCCTAGCCAGTTCAACCAAAAATGCAGATGGTACACATCCATTTTCTTTAACAGAGCCAATCATGTCAATTGCCTCCTGCAGGATATTAGAATATAAAGATTTGATATCCAGAGAAATCATCAATGCTGGATCAGTAATCATTGGTAAACTATATAGAACTTCACTAAAATGTGGTGAATCTCTAATGTAGAAATATGCTTGTGAAACAAAGGGATGCAAAAAGTATTCCACATTCTGAGGACAAACAGGAAGTCCTCACATGGGTGACATCACAGGATGGAGCCCAGTCACGGAAAACTTCTGTCAAAGTTTCCAGAACTTTGACTGGCCCCTACTGAGCATGCCCAGCATGGCACTAACCCTGCAGCCAGCAGGGGTCCCCCTTCAGTCTTTTTTCCGCACAGCAGTAGCCACACGGTTAAGGAGCTCTGTAGAGATTCCTGACAGAATTTTCCTCACGGAATTACTAAAATTGAATTTACCCCACAGGGGTCACTCCAACTTTTTTCAAGCCGCAGTACTCCAGTAAGTCTTTACCCATTTTCCATCGATTACCACTGAGTTTGGCCCTCGCGGCCTACTGGCAGTTGACCATACCATGGCTCAATTTTTGCCATGGCGTTGGGGTTCCGTCGGTGCGTGGACTGTAATCGCACCATGTCCATCACAGACCCCCACAAAATCTGTGTAATGTCTCAAGATGTGAGCATGATGTCCTGACCTGCACCAAATCTACCCTAATGACACCCAAAAGGTTGCAAGGCCAGAATGGAGAAGATGGAACTTCTTTTCCGTGCTCAAACCCAGACGCCGTCCATTGCATTGATGTCAGAACCGGCACAGTCAACTTCGTGCCAGTATTGACCACCGGCCGGTGACAGTCTGGCGTTGACAACATCTCGGCCTTTGACACCCTCTGCTCCCCCTCAGGACCAAGGGGATCGTAGAGACAAACATTGCCATTGGCATTGAAAGCCTCGGACAATCGAGGGAGCAAAATCATTTACCTCGCCGCCGTCGAAGAAACCCCATCCAGAAAAGGCACCAAACCTTTCGGCGACCGGGTCACTGAGGCAACCCTCACCCGAAAGGGTATTGGTAGCCACGACTCCGCCTTTAACGGTGGTCCCTCTGGCTATGCCTCTGCCTTCCTCTTCTGTACCAGAGCTGGGGCTGCTTGCTCCAAGTCTCTGAGAAGAACTGGACCGGATGGTTCAGGAGGCCATCGACAAGGCAATGCACCGACCCTGGTACCAATTGTGGAACCGACCCGATTCCAGCAACATTGGCACCACTGCTCTCCAGGATGGAAGTGCTTATTGCCGCTTTTCCACCAATGGCTCCAGTGCCCTTCCCGTTTACTGTCATTAGGAGGAGAAACACCATTCCGCATCCCTCCATCGGGAGTTCTGCCTTAGCCATCGATGCCGATATGCCCATCTCCACCGATCCATCCATCGGTGCCTTTGATGCCTTCATCGGTGCCTCTAATTAATCCTTCAATTCCTTTGGAGCCTAGACCAGGACCTTCAGGAATCCCACCAACCTGTCCCCCTCTAGTTCCTAGAGGGACAGGTGCTGACCCCTATGATACCTGGACTGATGATTCCTCACCAGACACTGATTTGCTTTCACCCACTGAAAGTAGAAAGCATTCTCCTCCAGAGGACCTTTCCTTTATAAATTTTGTGAAGGAAATGTCTGAATTGGTTCCCTTCCAATTACAAACTGAACAGGATGATAGGCATCAGATGGAGTTGGTGCAATTCTTGAATGCTCCCAAGGAAATAACCTTCATCCCTATCCACCAGGTTCTTCTGGATCTACTAAAAAAAAAAAAACTGGGAACATCCTGGCTCCATTGCTCCAGTCCACAGAAAAGCTGACACTACCTACTTGGTGCAGTCAGCTCCAGGTTTTCAAAAACTCAAGTGGATCACCAATCTGTAGTTGTAGAATCTGCACAGAAAAGAGCAAGGAGATCAAAACCTCACACTTTTCCCCCTGGCAAGGAACAGAAGTTTCTAGATGCCATTGGTCGCCATGTCTTCCAGAGATCAATGCTCATCTCTTGAATTGCTGCTTATCAGCTCTATATGACCCAATATAACAGGGTCATATTTTAGCAGCTACAAGACTTGACTTGGATTCCCTGCCTCAGCAATTTAAAGAGCAACTACAAATCCTAGTCAACAAGGGTTTTGAGGCAGGCAAGCATGAGATACAATCATCTTTGACACTGCAACCAGGGTATCTGCAGCTGCTATCTTAGCAAGACAATGGGCCTGGCTCAAGTCTTCAGACCTTCGCCCAGAAGTTCGACAGATTGTCTAACCTCCCCTGTGTAGGAGACAATCTGTTTGGCGAGCAGATTCAACGGACAGTGATGGAACTAAAGGATCATCATGAGACCCTAAGACAGCTCTCTCTGCCTTGAGTACTCTTCCAAACAGCCCTTCTGGAAGGACTCTAAAGTCATTCTTCTGCCCGACAAAGTCCTACCTGCCACTAACCAGAACCTGTTCTACGAGACAGTTTCAGAAAACCCAGTCTCGTCACACGGAAACAAAAGCCCCCCCTCAGCCGGGCCCTGCTTCTGGTTTTTGACTCACAGAGCAGCAGCCAGCTTCCTTTACCCACATACCAGTGGGAGGTCGATTGTGCCATTTCAGCAGGTGGCACTCAATCACCTCAGACCAGTGGGTCCTAGTGATAATTGCTCAAGGTTATCATCTGAACTTTCTCTCCATTCCACCGGACTCCCCACCTCTACTGACGTGGAAAACATCGGACCACTCACTGTTCCTGGAGCAGGAGGTCTCCTTCCTCCTCCAGTCCAGAGCAATAGAACCAGTGCCATACTCACAAGGCCTAGGGTTCTATTCCCGGTACTTTCTAATCCCCCAAACATTGGGAGGCATTCGTCCAATTCTGGATCTACGTGCCCTCAAGTACCTCCGAGAAGTTCAAGATGGTAACCTTGGGCTCTCTTCTACAAAGAGGAAACTGGCTCTGCTCTCTAGACCTCCAGGACGCATACACTCGTATTGCGATAGTTCCATCTCATCACAAATACCTGAGGTTTCTAGTAGGCCACAAGCACTATCAGTACAGAGTGCTTCCATTCGGCCTTGCGTCTGCACCACGAGTCTTCACAAAATGCCTCTTAGTTGCAGCCTTTCTCACAACTCAAGGTGTTCACATCCTACCCTTACCTAGACGATTGGTTAATCAGGGCTCCTACTCAGCAAGCTGTTCTGTCATCCCTACATCTCACCTTACACACTGATTTCTAGTCAACTATGACAAATCCTTCTTAATCCCATCTCAAACCTTATCGTTCATTGGGGCAGACCTGGACACCTTGCAGGCAAAGGCTTTCCTGCCTAGACAGCGAGCTCACTCTAGTGTCTCTGGCACACCAGCTGCAGTCTCAACACTCCGACTGCACACCGCTTTCTCATCCTCCTGGGACACATGGCATCCTCAGTTCAGGTCACCGCGATGGCTCGCTTGGCCATGAGAATCATGCAGTGGACTCTGAGTCCATTGTGACCTTAATCTATTCAGCCCCTGTCGACCATTGTCCACATAACCGACTCACTCAGTCTGTCTCTTGCCTGGTGGGAAAAATCAGATCAATCTCCTCCAGGGCTTGCCATTCCAGGCTCCAGACCCTCTAACTCTCACCACTGCTGCTACCAACCTCAGATGGGGAGCCCATGTGGCCGATCTGCAGACACAAGGATCTTGGTCTCCAGAGGAAGCCAAACACCAAATAAATTTCCTGGAGCTGCGAGCAATCAGATACACTCTCAGGGTATTTCAGGATCGCCTCGCCAATCAAGTCATCCAAATCCAGATGGACAACCAGGTGGCCATGTGGTACAACAACAAGCAGGGATGGACAGGCTCCTACCTTCTGTGTCAGGAGGCTGCACAGATATGGGCGGAGGCCCTCTCCCACTCGATGTACCTCAGGGCCACCTACTTGCCGGGAGTGGACAATGTGGTGGCAGACAAGCTGAGTCGCACCTTTCAACCGCACGAGTGGTCTCTCAACCCCTCAGTAGCAAACTCCATCTTCCAACAATGGGGTTATCCTCAAATAGATCTCTTTGCGTCACCACAAAATCGCAAAATAGGCAACTTCTGCGCTCTCTCTCTCTCGCAGCCAACACTTATCAGCCAAGAGACGTGTTCTCCCTATCAAGGGCAACTGGTCTATACGCATTCCCTCCAGTTCCACTTCTCTCGAAGACACTCGTGAAGTTATGTCAGGACAAGGGAACTATGATCCTGATAGCACCCCACTGGCTGTGCAGTGTGGTTTCCGATACTTCAGGATCTTTTCATTTGCAGGCACATTCCCTTGGGAAAAGATCCGCTTCTAATCACTAAAAATGACGGGTGCCTATGCCACCCCAATCTTCAAGCCTTGTCCCTGACAGCATGGATATTGAAAGGTTAATCCTTCAGCCACTTAACCTTTCTGAACCAGTTTCCCGTGTCCTGATTGCTTCACGGAAGCCTTCCATGAGAAAGTCGTATTCTTATAAATGGACCAGGTTTACGTCTCGTGCTCTTCTCAATCCTTTGACCCCTTTACCTGTCCAATCACGAAGTTTCTGGACTATCTCTGGCACTTGTCAGTCAGGTCTAAAAATTTCCTCCAGAATGCATGTCAGTGCGGTAGCCGCCTTCCATAAAGGTGTCGGATGTCCCTATATCAGTACAACCCCTTGTAACATGTTTTTTGAAAGGCTTGCTTCACCTCAAGCCTCCACTGCATCCTCCGGCCCCTTCTTGGGACCTTAACCTGGTTTTGGGTCTGCTCATGAAACCACCATTTGAGCCTCTTCACTCTTGTGAACTTTGATATCTCACATGGAAAGTGATTTTCCTTTTGGCAATCACTTCAGCTCGCAGAGTTAGTGAATTACAGGCCCTAGTTACCTATCCACCTTACACTAAATTTCTGCAGGACTAGGCAGTACTCCGCACTCACCCTAAATTTTTACCTAAGGTAGTTTCTGATTTTCACCTCAATCAATCCGTCATACTACCAACCTTTTTTCCCAGGCCCCACTCCAATCCAGGAGAGCAAGCTCTGCATACCCTTGACTTGTCCTGTGAGAAAGCAAATGTTGCTCACCTGTAACAGGTGTTCTCATAGGACAGCAGGATGTTAGTCTTCACAAAACCCGCCTGCCACCCCATGGTGTTGGGTTAGTTTCTTATTTTTATTTTTTGGCACTGCCTGTAGCTTTGTAACAAGACTGAAGGGGGACCCCTGCTGGCTGCAGGGTTAGTGCCATGCTGGGCATGCCCAGTAGGGGCCAGTCAAAGTTCTGGCAACTTTGACAGAAGTTTTCCGTGATTGGGCTCCTTCCTGTGATGTCACCCATATGTGAGGACTAACATCCTGCTGTCCTGTGAACACCTGTTACAGGTAAGCAACATTTGCTAAACTTCACATAGGGGGTTCATGTTCTGAGTCTATTCCTTAAAAATAACAAATTGTTCAGTGCTCATACTTCACTCTCTCCATTTTTAAATCAATCTCCTTTTGAATATGTTAAGGTCTGTGTGGCTTCCACAATTAAGATCAGATCAATAGCACATTTTAAGAATTGCATTCCATTTGGACATAGTTATCAAAAAACAAATGTTCCTTTTGGATCCATAAATCCCCAGGAATTATTTGCTCTCAAATACTCTGCTAAAGCATACAAGTCTAAATGTACTAAACATTTTTGTAAATGGGTCAAGTCAGACCATTGAACCTCCCCTTCCAGATTCCAGTAAAATCAGCCCTGATTTTCCAGGTCAGGTGGCAGTCTGTTCCAATAACTTGGCTACTTGAGGGGCCTTAGATGTCAGTGGAACACGCTGTGACATCCATTAGGTCCCCACATAAAGGTCAGAGCGAGAATAAAGATGGCTCTTCATTGGTGGCTTAGGAAGTTTGTTCTGGATATAGGGCTCCCTCTAGGGGCTCAATCTCAGGTTTGTCCACAGCTTTCGCTGTCTCCAGGGGGATGGGGAGCTCATATTAGTACAGGGAACATAGTCTTTAGAGAGCTGCTTTCAGATCAGCCTCCTAGAACTACAGGCCATCTAGTATGTGCTGAAGGCTTTCTTTTTCATTCTAGCGGGAAAGACAGTCAGTAAAGTAGCCATGTTCTATACACGCAATAAGGTAGAGGCTACTTTGCTCTGTCAAGAGGCTCTTTGGATCTGGACATGGACTCTCAATATATCTTTCGGGAGCCCTAAACACACTGGCAGATGCCTCTGCAGAGTTCTGCAGTCCCATGAATAGTCTCTGAATCAGTGAGAGGCAGACAGTTTGTCCAACTTCTGGGGTTGGCCAACAATAGATTTCTTTGCTTTCAGAAACAGGTCTTGCTTCATGCTTCCAAGCAAGTATAGCTTAGCTCTCGAGGCTTTTCTACCATGCTAGGATGCAGATCTTTAGCATATTCAATTCCATTAATTATGAGGACAATCCAGAAAGTGCTTCAGCAGTGTGCAAGAATGATTCTCATTGCACTGGCATGGTCATGGTTTCTCTTTTTCTAGTTGTCTGAATGTTCTTCAGTTTTTTTTCATTAGACATTTCCATCCCTTTTTTTCACTCAAGGAGGTCATCTCTGCCATCTGAATCTGTCCTACCTAGCAACTATGGGCATATATGAGCACCTGTAGTTTCTTTTCTCCTTACTAAGGAAATGGAAGATCTTGAACACAGCAAGGAAGCCTTCAACCAGAAACTCTTATGATTTAAAATGGAAGATTTTGGCTGGTGTTAGGCTGGCTCTTTGGGTCTGTTTATAGCCCAAGGGACCTGCTTTACTGTTTTTCTCTTTTTTTTTTTTTGACAGGGCTTACTAAATCCTTCATGAAAGTGTACCTTAGCAGCATACTATCAACAGGTAGAAGGTGTACAAGTTTCCTTGCATCCTTTGGTCTCCAAGCTTTATGAATGACTTGTGGCATTCTAAACCTCCAGTACTGTGATCTGACTATTGTAATTCAACTTATTAAGCCTCCACTTGTACCTCTTGGAGTCTGTTCCTTTTAAAGTTCCCCACATGGAGAGTGCTAGTTTGCTGTCATGTCTGTATGCTAAGTTGGTGAATTGCAAGCCTCAATGACTTATTCACCATCTTTACAGCTCTTCCAGAGCAGGGTGGTCCTTCTTACTTGCTATAAGTTCTTTCCTAAG